>NC_134537.1:111297960-111603585 GCF_050624435.1 Tenrec ecaudatus
GGAGGACTTGAAGCTTTGCCGCTGAAGATCATGGATTGCAACGCAACATAAAGAAAACCAAAGCCTTTACTCTTGGATCAATAGGAACCATCATGATAAATGGACAAAAGATTGGAATTGTCAAGGATTTTACTTTCCAGTGCTCATGGAAGCAGTGGTCCAGAGTTCAAATGATACATTATATTAGCTAAATCTGCCACACAAGATCGCTTTTATGTGTTGTAAATAGAGGAGGCTGCTTTGAGGACTAAGGTGCGCCTGACCCAAGCCATGGTATTTTCAATCTCTTCCTATGCATGTGAAATTTGGATATTGAATATGGAAGATGGTAGAAAAGTTGATGCATTTGAGCTATGGGGTTGGTGAAGAACATTGAAGGCACCACGGACTGCCCAAAGAAGGAGAGCCAGATTCCCTTAGAGTCAAGGATGGCAAGACTTTGTCTCATGTACTTTGAACTTGTTATGAGAGGAGACCAGAGGGGTAGTGAAAAAAAGGAAGACCTTTGACAAGATGGATTGACACAGTGGCTGCAACAATGGGTTCAACCATGACAACAACTGTGAAGATGGTGCAGGGCTGGCCAGGGCTTTGTTCTCGTGTACATAGAATTGCTATGAGTCGGGAAACGGCCTGGACCGCACCTAACAGCAACAATTGTAAAGCCCAGTAATTTGATAGGGTTTTATGGAATTCTACAACATGGTGCTTAGGGCACGACACTCAGAACTTATATCCTCCCGTCTGTGTTCTTTCTGATGTGAATAATAACAAGAGTTAAAAATTTCAATTGTTCCTTCAGTCTGGAGATTTCTATGCTGATTACATTTCAGATGAAGAATGGTAGAAAGGCTTGTTTTCCCATTTCCCCAGAAGAAAAGTTTTGGGAGGGAGAAAATAAGGATTTAGGCTTTATAGAGTTGTAGAAATTAGAAATGTTGCCAAGGTAGCTAATCGATATCCAAAGAGAACACAAAATCCCTGCCTGGTGTGCACATGTCTGCCTATCGCCCCAGAGCATGTGGGCAATGATATCAAAACAGAGGAAATTACCTGAGAGGGACTGTGTTGTAGGATGAGGGCAGGGATTAGTTAATTAAAGCATGGTTTAATTATTGCTATAACTTCAGGAAATGATGTGCCACGCAATGATCTGAGCGCATGAGGGGTTGGAGCCTTGTTAGATAACAATTAATTTCAAATAGTTTAGGGGGAGACATGATTAAATGCAGAAGCAGCCTGATAAATGAATCATTAGGCAATTGCATTTTTAACGCAATGGAAATGAGTCTAGGCAGAATTGGGGGTGGGAATCTGTATAATTACATTGGTGGCCTTGTTAAGAAGAGAAAAGATGGTCTGTGGGCCGGAATAATCGCTGAAAGACTGAGCGTTGGGCTCTGCCTTTTGGATGGGAGCCCTGCTGCCCCTGGGTAGAGTCTGCAGAGCATTAAGTCCGAGAAGCAGGACTGCTCAGAAAGACCCCGGAGCTTCCGTGGGTCCATAAGTCATCACTGGACTAGGAAGCCATGGAGTATTGGTGCATAGTCCACCTTGCCTTTGCCCACCCCGCTCCCTGACTAATTTCTTGCAGCGTGTTTCATTTCCCAGGCCCAGAGGACCAGGCATCATCTCGTTCCGGTAGACACAAGGTGCTGTTATCTGAGTGTGTGCAACCGATGCTGCGTCTTTCCCTTTCCCAGCGTTTCTAGCTGTGGTTTTTCATTTGTCAACTAGGAAGCAACACCCTCATTTCTTACATAGAAAAAAAAAGGAGAAGATAATCTATAAAAATGATCCCCGAGGAAAGATCTTTATCTAGTCAAAGATCAAGATGAGGATGTAGTTAAGTGCCGTTGCCATAGAGACCCCGTGTACCACAGACTGAAACAGGGCCTGGTCCAGCTCCCTTCTCCTGAGGGTTAGCCTTGAACCCATGTCGTGCCACTGGCACTCTACCTCTTGCAGGCCTTCCTCTTGGCTGCTCTCTGTCTCTTCTTTGCCAAGGCCTTGCCCAGGGCTGGACTCTTGATGACTCTCCAAAGTCCCTGAGTGAAGTCTGGTCACCCTCACGTCCAAGGGGCGTCCGGTTATCTATCTTCCAAATACCAATGCTGACAATAGGAACGTAAAATATTGCCTTTAATTTTAAGAGAATTGTGCAACATGAAGGACAAGAGAGAAGCTTTTGATATGTTCAGGAGTAGATGGTATTTATACTTATTATTTTGAGATAATTTCAAACACATAGAACATTTGAGAGTAATTCTTTCTTCTTTGTTACTAATCATTTTATTGGGAGCTCTGACAGATACCATAATATTCCACAGATCAAACACGTCAAGCAGTGTTATACAATTGCTACCAGAATCCGTTTCAAACATTTTCTTTCCTCTTGAACTCTTGATCTCTGTTCCCTTTTATCCCCTGCCTCCCCTACCCATGCCCCCCAGGAACCTTCTCCCCGCACCCCATAACTTACAGATCCAATATATCCATTCACGGAATTTTTGTTCGATCCCCAAACATTCTTATTTTAAACATTTTACTTCATTAGTTTTCTTCTCCTTTTTTCTACACACACACACAAGTACAGAGAAATACACACACAGTATTACTTAGGGTAGTGGTTACTTGTGGTTGATTTGGCTTAAACGCAGGGTAAGGGAATAGTGCATGGTGGAAATCAGGAAAGGGTGCAACAATGCAGCATTCTCTCACCAGATTTATTCACTCTGGATATTGAGCAAATTTTTAAAGGATCTGGCTTATATGAAGAAGAAAGTAGCATTGGGATTAGAGGAAAGCTTATTAACAGACTGCAATAAACAGCCTTGCTTGCTGAAAGTGAGGAGGGATTGAAGAACAATGATAAAGATCTAGGATTGTATCCTTTAGTATGGATTACAACTCAATATAAGGAGGATTCAAATCCTCACAACTGAACCAATAGATAACATCATGATCAGTGGAGAAAAGGTTGACGTTGTCAAGGTTTTGGTCTTGCTTGGATCAATAATCAATGCTCATGGAAGCAGCAGTCGAGAGACCAAAAGATGAGCTGCACTGGGTCAATCTGCTGCACAGACCTCTTTAGAGTGTTGAAACATAAGGATGTTACTTTGAGGACTAAGGTGTGCCGGACCTAAGCCATGATATTTTCATTTGCCACACATGCACGTGAAAGCTGGGCACTGAACGAGGAACACTGAAGAAGCATCGATGCGTTGGAATTATGGTGCTGGAGATAAACAGTGATAGTACTATGGACTGCTCAAAGGACAAACAGATCTGTCTTGGAAGAAGTACGGCCAGAGTGCTCCCTAGAGGCAAATATGGCAAGATTTCATCATACATACTTTGGACATTTTGTCAGGAGAAGTCCCTGGAGAAGGACATCATGTTTGGTAAAGGAGAGGGGCAGTGAAAAAGAGGCAGGCCCTCCAGGAGATTAGTTGACACAGTAACTGAAACTATGGGCTCAAGCATGGGAACAATTGCAAGGATGGGGTAGGACTGGGCTGTGTTTTGTTCTGTCGTGCATAAAGTCGCGTGGGTCAAACTGACTTGATGTGCCTAACAACAACAAATCTCAACTGATGCAAAGCAGAAAGCAGCACGTTGCCCCAGTTTGTGCTATCTTCGTGACTGTTGGTAATTGAACAAAGTTCTGTTGTGACCACAGAGTTCCCCTTGGTTAATCTTCAGATGTAGAACACCAGACATTTTTTTAGCCTTCCTAGACTTGAAGCTCTGCTGACATCTGTCCATCATGGTGAGGGGAACTTGCTGGTATTTAAAATATCAATGGCACAACTTCCAGCATTGTAGGCACATGCAAGCCCCCACAGGATGATAAACTGATAGACACTTGAGGGATTGGTTGAATGTATCGCTACTTTTAACACTTAGTTTTGAATTTCCTGAGAATAAACATATACTTTTAATTAACTATAGTAGTTGTGAAATTTGGAAAATGCAACATTAATGTAATACTTTGCAAAATACATATTTCAGTTTGCCAATTGTTCAAGTGATTTGTAGCATATGCTGTATATAGCATAGCACAAGATCACATCTTGTGTTAAATTATCATGTCTCTATTCTCTTTTGATCTAGAATAATTATTCTACCTTAAATAAAATCTTTCAAAAATTGACATTTAAAAAAGAAAACAGGTAAGCCATTTTATAGAATGTTTCTCACTTTGGGTGTAGCTGATGTTTTTCTGATTTGATTCAGGTGATGCATCAGTACTCAGCATATCAGAAAACTGATATTTGTCATTTTCAGGCATTATCTCTGGAAGAACACTAGGTACATTTGTCTCTCATTAGTAGTGTTAATTTTGACCACACAATCAAGGTGCCATCCAGTTTCTCCAAAGGATAGTGACTGTTTTTTGTCTTGCAATGAATAGACATATTTGCCAAAGCAATTTAAGATCACGTAAATATCCTGCTTCTCATCAAGCCCCCCTCTCTGATTTAGCATTCATAGATGAGTCTTGCTAGAGCCAATCATTATTGTGATGTTTTACCTTCCTCACAGCCTGAACCTTTGTCAGCTGCCAGGGAAAATGGAATTATTTTTACATGAGTGAGTACTATCAAAGACCTTTCCTTTCTGCGCTATCTATCATCTATCTATTTCTCTATCATCTCTCTATTTCTCCATCTATCTATTATCAATATAGTCTCCTAGAGTCCTTTTATATTTAATGGCCTATAATTTAGTACCATTCTTATTTATTTGGATGATCATGTTTTCCGTTAGACATCAGAAACCCCTTCAAATCAGGCTTCATATGTAGAAACCAAGATCTTTTTCTAACTATAGTGATTAATGTGATTAGCAGAATAGGAAATATATACATACATACTGACATATATTTGAAATAATAAATTTATACCACTTCCAATCCTAATCTAGTTTCATGGGAATTTCCTTGCCTTCTGTGGTGGTTAGGGATTATGTCAATTAGTCACTCTTGGCTAGGGATGGAGCCAAACCTATGAATCACATTACAGCCTGATGTCATAAGCCTTTTGTATAAGAGCAAGATGAACAGAAATAATATCTCTCTTTGCCATTTTGCCTTCTTTTTTGCTGGGACCACAATGGGACTCAATCTCCAGATGTGGGCCCATCTGGGTTGCCCGATTCTGACAGCTGTCAGTGTTCCCACCGACCTTGGATCCACACAACTCTTCATCTGCTGGCCAGTTATCCTCTTGCTTCCTGTTTCTGTGTCACTGGCCTGCAGCTACATGAGTCTAAAGAGGGATTGATGGACTAACACATAACTTATGGATGTGAATTGGACTGGACTGAGATGTCTTATCGATATATAATTACTTCTTGATATAAAGTTTTTCTTATCCAAAGATGAATGTCACTGAATTTGTTTTTCTAGAAAACCCAACCTAACACATCTTCCTTCTATTTCACATTTCCATACCTATTTCTTCTACGGTAAGTATCCTGGCTCTAACAATATCATCATATTTACTCACTCCTTCAATACATATAAAACAGTTTAAGAATCACTGTTTTCATACCACTATAAGAAACAAAGCATCAAGAAATTTGGGATTTGTTTGTAGTTTATTCCCCCTGTAGAGTGAGGGTATATCATCAAAGTACTGACTTCAAAAGAGTTCTCTTTACATTTGTTGGCCTTCCTTCTTCCCTTTCCCCAAATTCTTAGTTATGTTATTCACTTATCATACTCTTGGGACATTTGTTTTAAATGGCACTCAGTTTGTCCTTTCCCATTGGTGTTGACATCATTTTAAAATTTGTTAACGTGCTTTCAAACTCAAACCTCTATAAAAAGATGTGTACCGTTGTCCTCATGAAGGAAATGCAAAAGATATAGGTGCTACAGTAAAGTGTGGTATGGCAAAGCTATAGCTAAGAAATTAGTTGGTGCCTGACTATCAGATACAATAGCCTCTGGGGTCTTAAAGGCTTGTTTCCCAACATGCATCCATCTAAGTGGAACATCAACTAAACCCACATGGAAGAAGCACGCCAACCTTAGTGATCCATGGACTGTAAAGTATGTAATCCAAATTCGAAGGAGGGAATAATATCAGAGCTTAAGTTGTGAGATCCTAGTGTTCAGAAGGCTATGAATGACAGGGGAAGCCCAAAATACATTTGCAGGATCTACACAGAGAATAAGCCTCCAGTAATTTCCCTCTATCCATAACTGAAGGATGGGAATAGCCTAGTTATCCAACAGAGGGTATTGCCGAGACCAATGTGGTAGATTAAAAGGATAAGTCTGACTCAAGCTGTTAAAACCTTTTCTCCTTCCTAATACACTTTGGCTTGAACCTGGTTTTTACTATTTTCTGTGGTTTTCTTTTTCATATTGTTCAAACACAGCATTTTATGTGTTTCTTGACTCCTTGTCATAGGTTTTTTGGTATATGACACCCAGGAAAGGTCAATCATAGAGACAACTAGGGTGAGGGTCCCTGGGGGTACGGAAGGGGAAGTGGGGGGATAAGGTGTTGGTGATAGCAATGGGTTCAAGAAGGAAGAAAATGTTTTGAAACTGATTTTGGAAGCAATTGCGCAACAATGATTGAACTATGATTTAACTATGGAATGGGATGATGTCTGGATTAGCTGCTAATTACATGTTTGAAAAAAGAAAAAACAAAAGGTGAAAGTTTTCGTTCCCCCGCCCCCACAGGCATTCTACAGCAGCTCCTTCAACTTCAGTAGGTACACATTTATGTCTTTTTTTTACACATTTCTATTTTCTAGTTCATTCTTTCTACCTTTCTTTTTAAAAATCATTTTATTGGGGGCTCATACAACTCTTATCACAATCCATACATATGTCAATTGTGTAAAGCACACGTATACATTCGCTGCCCTCGTCATTCTCAAAATATTTGATTTCTGCTTAGGCTCTTGGAATCAGCTCCTCATTTTTTTTCTCCTCTCTCCTCTCCCCCCTACTACCCCCACCCTCATGAACCCTTGGTAATTTATAAATTATTATTTTATCATATCTTACACTGACCTATATCTCCTTTCACCCACTTTTCTGTTATCCATCCCCCAGGGAGGAAGTTATATGTAGATACCTATAATCGGTTCCCCCTTTCTACTCCCCCTTCCCTCCTCCCTCCTGGTATCGTCACTCTCACCACTGGTCTGAGGGGTTCATTTGTCCTGGATTCCCTGTGTTTCCAGTTCCTATGTGCACCACTGTGCATCCTCAGGTCTAACCAGGTTTCTAAGGTAGAATTGGGATCATCATAGTGGGGAGGGTGGGTGGAGGAAGCAAGTTCATTCATGTATGTTTTCTTATTTCCTGTCACTTTTTTTAATGCAAAAAAGGTAGCATACTACCTATACTCTTTTGCATTTTGCTTTTATATAGTGGAAATCAGTCCATAATAGTTTATGATATCCTTCATTCTTGTTTTACAGCTGCAAAATAATCCATCCTGTTTTTGTAACATAGTGTTTAAATAATTCTCTATGTTTGGGTAGTTAGGTACTTACCAATAAAAAAATTACAAGTAATGAATATAGTGCATTGAATTCTTAACTACAGCTCTTCTAGCCTTTATTACTCCCACCAAAATACCTTAATTTTCCTCCTGGGTCTGGGTTAAAATGTGGGGGAAGATACTGATTGGATTACATAATTCAGCTATGTGTAATAGTAGGCTTAATAGTGATTGCTGTTGTGCTAGGTATAAAATGAGCTGCCTCAGAAGCAGGAAGCGTGATATCACCACCAGCAAGAGAGTAGTTTCAGAAGTAGAGCATGACCTGTAGACCCCGAAATCCGTGCCCATTAAACCTCCTTGATCCAGGAGACAGCTCTGATACCAGAGTGGCAGAGGAGCAGCAGCAGCAGAGCCCAAGACAGTGGTGGGTTTCCCAGCCCACAGAGCAAGCAAAACTGAATGTGTGGGCGGGAAGCTGATTTGGGGAGTGGGATGCCTCTGGGCATTTAATTGAGGGAGTTGTGTTTACTGACCTCCCCAGAGCTGGGACTGAGTGCCTTTGGATGAGGCTTATAGCACAGTGGCATGACCTTTGGGCATGGGTTGGCAGCCCTAGAAACATCTATGCAATATTGCCCAAGCTGGGCAGAGTTTAGGCCTAGGGCTGAGGGTAAAAGAGAGAAGCTAGCAGAGCGAAAACTTTCCTGACTGAACAACCATCTCCTGAGCATGTCTGACCTGAGCTGTAACTAGTTTACTTCCACAATAAACCGGTACTGTGAGCATTGTCTGTCAGCACTGAGTGGCCACTGTAATAAATTGTTGAACCAAACTGTTAGGTTTCTGGAGTCAGTTTTTTGCTTTCACGTCAAAGCACGTTGTGTGGTCCAAGTGGGCTTTTTATGAAGGAGAAGACAAGTTTCAGGTGTTACCATCTCAAAACGGTACATGCTATTACTGGAAAGTGTGCTAAGCCACGCAGAAGTCAGGCTGGGGTTCACAACTGGGCACAAACACCCATATGGAAAAGAGCACCCACACATGAGGGACTGGGTATGTGTAGGGGGGATAGGACTACAGGAAGCCAGAACTCCCAAATCCTAGAGACTAAGAGGTTGTGGTCCCTGAGTAGGCCCAGAATAGGCATATATGTGCCTGTGCAGGGGAGGGAGACTCACCTGACCAGGAGCAAGGTAAGAGAGGGGCCTCCCCACAGCCAGGATCTTTCAAACATTTGGCTGGGAAGATGTGGTTGTTGGTATTGGTTAACCCTGTTGGCTGAGTTAAACCCACATGCCTGATATATCTAAGGCGGATGCGTCAGATGCTGGTTTTACCTGGGCCTAGGAGACTTGTGTCAGTGCATGCTCAGTTTGGGGTCTTCATAGGTACTCAATGATTGTCTGATTTATTTCCAACCTCCTCTGCAGGGACCTTTGTAGGCATGGGAAGGACAACCTCCTTGTCCCTAAATCTAGCTAACAACCCCACAGAAGTAGAGTGCTGTGGGAGGGGTTGTTTTAGAATAGGGATAGAGGCCTGTCTGATCTCTGCCTTGTGGTAATCGGCCTTTGGAACCGGAAACAGTCAGATGTGGCCCCTATCCTATTTCCACAATAAATAACCTTTCATTTGGTAGGGGTATCTTCAGGGTAAATTTTCTAGAAGTAAGATTTCTGGGTTAGTTAAAAGTCAGTGCATACATAGTTTTGTTATATTTTGCCAAATTCCTTTCCTTTGGTCTATAATTTTAGATTTCCTTCAGCAATTTATGAGAGGAAGTTCCCATTTTTGCACAGTCTCAGCCCAGAGTGTAGATCATTAATATTTGGATTTTTGCCTGAGAAGTGAAAAGGAACGTGGTTTTTAAGTTTTATTTATCCTTATGAATGAAGTTACATTTTTTATATAGTTAAGAAAAAATTTGTATCTTATTTTATTACAAATTGTTTTTTATATCCTCTGCCTGTTCTATTACATTTTAGTTGTTTTTTAAAAAAATAAAATTTAAAAAGATTTTTAGAGACATTAGTTTCTTATCTGTGATACGTGTTATACATATTTAATCTTAATTTTTCAGTTAACTGTTGAGTTTGCTTATGATATATATTTAGCACTAAAATGTTCCCCCTTTTATTGATGATTGGGGCAAGTTAAATTGAAACTCTTTAAAAAGAGTAGTTATGATAGCAGTCGTCTATTTTCTTTGAAGTTGGAGTCATAATTAGGAAGCCAGGCCCTGCTTCCACCCACATATCCATATTGTAGAGGAACTTAAACTCTATTTTCTTTTAGTATCTGCATGATTTTATTTTTTACATTTAGATTGCTCATCCATGTGGCCCATGTAGGTGTAAATTGTGTGAAGAATGGATTTTTCCTCCTTCTCTCCAAATGACTATTCAGTGATAATACCATTTATTTAGAAATTCATCTTTGTTCTAGTAATTCAAAATGCATATTTTGTCATGCACTAGATTTATGCACAAAGCTTATCTGTATGTTTATGGAGTTTACATTACATTTATATGTTAAGGGCAACTCACATCAATCCTGTCATTTAAATATTCTATCTAAGAACAAGGGAACACTTTGGTTCAATTTACTAGAATTTTAAGTCCAAGAGACTCAATTCCTAGGAGCATATTAGAGGAAATTATGTCCAGTGTGTGAGTGTATATGCTCATCATACACTCTCCCAAATTCATGTTTACACAAAACACGTACATACACACATTCATTCTATGCTTGAGGGATCTTCAAAAGTCTGTGTAAAAAACGTGTGCATAAGCAAATGTGGTGAAGGAAGCTGATGGTGACCAGACATCAAAAAGATATAGCATCTGGGGTTGTAAAGGCTTGAAGGTAAACAAGTGGCCATCTAGCCCAGAAGCAACAAAGCCCACATGGAAGAAACACACCAGCCTGTGTGATCACGAGGGGTCAAAGGGACCAGGTAACAAGTACTAAAGGACAAAAAATCTTATCATTGTGAAAGAGGGGGAGTGTGGAATGGGGACCCATTACCCATCTGTAGACAAGTGGACAGCCCTTGCAGAGGGGTTGTGGGGAAGAGATGAGTCACTCAGGGTGAAGTGTAGCATCTACGAAACACACAACTTTCCTCTAGTTCTTAAATGCTTCCTCCTCCCCCACTACCATGATCCCAATTCTACCTTACAAAAATGGTTATACCAGAGGATGTACATTAGTGCGTATAGGAACTGTAAACACATGGAATCTAGGACAGATGAACACCTCAGGACCAGTGGAGAGAGTGGTGATACTAGGAGGGAGGAGGGAAGTAGGGTTAGAAATGGGGAACCGATTACAAGGATCTACATATAACCTCCTCCCTGGGGGATGGACTGCAGAAAAGCGGGTGAAGAGAGACATCGGACAGTGTAAGATATGACATAATAATAATAATAATAATAAAAATTTATGAATTATGGAAGGTTCATGAGGGAGGAGGGAATGGGGAGGGAGGAGGAAATGAGGAGCTGATATTAGGGACTTAAGTGGAAAGCAAATGTTTTGAGAATGATGATGGCAACAAATGTACAGATGTGCTTGACACAATGGATGTATGTATGGATTGTGATAAGAATTGTACAAGCCCCCAATAAAATGATTTTTTAAAAGTTTGTGTAAAAATGGAATTAAATGATAATGGAATCGTTCCATGAAGTTTTGGAAGCTCCCTTGTATTTCATTTGAACAACAGAGTTCAAGAGAACATAAAATTTCATAAGCTACAAGCCCTTTCCCTTCCTTTTAAAATGAAATAAATAATGTAGGAGGCCTTATTGGAAGAAGTTCTGGCATTATGACAGATGGATGTTGTTCTTGTCCTAAAAACATTAACTCCAGATGGAAGAAAGGTTTTTCAAAAAAGGAGAGAGAGAGATAAGAGCCTGACTGATGAGAACTCTATTCAGAATAGTTTCTAGGTGTCTGTGACTCTAAGTTATTATCATATCTGAGAACTCAGCTGTGTGAGTCAAGCACCTCCTCCTTCACATAATAGGTTCTTCATTAGAGTGATCTGATTTGCAATGTTAAAAGTACTTGTTCAACTTAACTTTGAAATCACTGCCTTCAGATAGCCCCTCATTATTGGCTTGTGAGAAGTTGATGGCTTAACATAACACTAGCACAGGCATTTCAAAGAGAGACTGAAGACAAAGTGAAATGTGCAGAGACCTAGAGCTAGAAAATTGAAATGCACCTGGCATTTCTTGAGCAGAACCAACTGAAGGGGGTGGAGTGGGGTGGGTGGGGGATAAGATTCTACTTGCAATAGTGGATTCTCAGGGAAAATTGTTGAATGATGCAGGAAATATCAAAAGAAGAGGAAAGAATATACAGAGTCACTGGACCCAAAAGACCGTTAACCATTTTAGGGGGTAGAATATGATCAAAATAGATAGTATTGAAAGAAGTTCAAGTTGTAGTGAGGGCAGTTACAAAAAAATAAGGCTCCAGGAATTGAGAGACTACCAACCAAGATGTTTCAACAAATGGATGAACACTGGACAGGATCACTTGTTTACGCCAAGAAATATGGAAGACAGTTACTTTGCCAATTGACTGGAGGAGATTCTTATCTGTGACCATTACAAAAAGAGGCAATTCAATAGTTGTGGAAATTGTTGGAAAATATCAATATCACATGCAAGTAAAATTTTGCTGAAGATAATTGGAAATTGGTTGCAGCAACATTGAAACGAGTTGCTAGAATTTCAAGTTAAATTCAGAAGAGGATTTGGTATGAGGGATATTATTACTGACATCAGGTAAGTCTTGGCTTAAAGTAGAAAGACATTTACTCGTGTTTTATTGACTATGCAAAGACATTCAATTGGGTAGATCACTGTAAACTACAGAATAGAAATTTTAGAACACTTAATTGTGCTCATGAGGAACCAGTACATAGACCAAAGGACAGTTAGAATAAAGGGATACTATGTGGTTAAAAATTTGGAAATGTGTACATCACGGTTGTATCTTTTCATCATACTTATTGAATATGTATGCTGAACAAATGCTGAGAGATAATGGCGTGAATGAAGAAGAATACAGCCTTAGGATTGGAGGATGGCTCATGAGCAACCTGAAACAGGGAGATGGCACAACTGTTGAAAGCAAAGAGGACTTGAAGCACTTCCTGATGAAGATAAAAGACTACAGCCTTCAGTATGACTTGAAACTCAATGTAAAGAAAACCAAATCACCACACTGAACCAACGGATATCACGATGAACGAAGAAAAGATTGAATTATTTCAAGGGTTTTACTTATTTGGATCCACAATCAAGACTCATGGAAGTAGCAGTCAAGAAATGAAGCAAACTAGTCAACTGCTTATGGGAAAATATAGTTGCTTAGCATTTCTGTGCTTTACATTTACCATCTGTAAGGGGTAAAAATAATCCTGCCTATTTCATAAGATCATGATGTTTGGTGCTTGGTAAGTTAGCCATTAATTCTATGGTAATATTATTATCACATAAATTGGTAGCACAGTGTAGTGGTAAACCACACGAATCCTAGAAACAGAATGCTTGAGTTCATTTACAAAAAGAGCAACTTCTCACCTCTCGTGTTTCTTGTTATCTCACATTTCACATTCACAGCAACAGTAAAACATCTATTTCCCAACTATTTTGCACATTAGCAACATGTGTCTGGTGGCAACAAATGTTGAGGTGCATGGCAAGAGGAAAGTTGCCTGTCGTGATTAAGGTTCTAGGTCAACTTGGTGGAGCCATGACTCTTGGTGATCTGGCAGTTAAGTGAATGATACAATTTGTCGGTTATGTGCTGATGTAGTCATACTCCATCTTGTGATTTGATGTGCCATCCTCCATTTTGCCATCAATACTTTTGGAATCAAACTATGTCCGTATGTTAGAAATAGGTGCAAGGCCCATTTTAGTTTTAAGAACTGTGTGAACTTATTTACCTTACCTCTGCTTCATTTAAAAAATTTGATAAATAGGGATTAACAACTATACTTTTCATGAGGTTATCATGCTGATGATTAATATTTATAAAGCAATATGTAAGTTCTTAGTTTTTTCAAATACTGGCTAAATAAACAACCACGTGGAACTATTTTTAAGAGATACTTCTTGTAGTTCTAACATTTTAGGAATAATTGTCCTTTTTATTTAGTTGCCTTTATATTTTCTCATGAATTCTGAGTTTAAAGAAAGCAAAAAGATGGCAAAACAGATCAAACTATTCTTTCAAGTCATGAGCCCTGGAAATTTTGGGTGTCTAGAGGTTAAAATCAAGTGTCCTGCAATGGTCACAATCTCCTAGACCCTTAACATGGATTTCCTGGGCTATGTTAATTCCCGCTACGTGGTTTCCGGTGCAATTTCCTTACCAACTCACATCTTCCAGGTCTGGAGATCAATGAAGTTCTTCTTGTTATCTCTACTTCTGTATTCATTCTTTGTTTTTTAGCTCAGTCATTTAAGTGTTGGGCTCGCGAGTCAAGATTTGAGTCCTTTGTCTGCTAGGTCCTGTCTATGTACTTGGTCAAGGCACTTAACTTCTTGTGTTTCTAGTTCCATAATTGTAAAATAGGGACACTATTGGTAGGTACTTTATTGGTTATTATGAAGACTAAATTTGATAACACAGATTAAAAGCCCTTTAAAGAGTTAGGTATATTGATTGTAAAATTCTCTACTTATTTTTTTTTTAATTTTAACAATTTATTGGGGCTCATACAATTCTTTTCACAGTTCATATATATACATACATCAATTGTATAAAGCACATCTGTACAGTCTTTGCCCTAATCATTTTTTTCTCTTTTCTTCTTTTACATTTTATAAGGGACTCATACAACTCTTACCACAATCCATACATATACATACATCAATTGTATAAAGCACATCCATACATTCCCTGCCCCAATCATTCTCAAGGCATTTGCTCTCCACTTAAGCCCCTTGCATCAGGTCCTCTTTTTTTTCCCCTCCTCCCTCCCCCTTCCCCCCTCCCTCATATGCCCTTGGTAATTTATACATCGTTGTTTTGTCATATCTTGCCCTATCCGGATTTTTGGTTGTTATTTTTAATTTGTCAATTTTACAATAAAAGAAAAATTGGAAAAGCCAAAGCAACTTTTATTATTTTGTTTTATGTCTACTCATTTTATAAAGAAAAAAAACATGTTTTGTGAATTCCATTTTAACTACTTTATATTTTTACATGGCACTTTTTAATCTTACTGAACAGTCCTCATAACTGTTATTTTAATGACTATATAACGATTCATTGAGAAGATAGACCATAATTCACTTATTGGTTGATCTAGTAATGGATATTTAGGTGATTTCAAATTTTTTACTTCGCATATTATACAATCTTATTCCTCCATCATTTGGATTATTCCCTTAGGTAATAATTTTAGAAGTGAAATTATTGGGTCAATGAACAGAAAATTTTCATGGCTCTTAGTACATATTGTAAATTGCTTTACCAAAAGGATTATTTAAATTTGCAATGCCATCAGCAATAGATAATTCGAAACAGTTTTCTTTCTTTCTTTTTTTATATAACAAAGGGAATTTTGCTCTTTAAATGTTTGGAAGAATTTCATAGTTAAGGCTCCATGCCTTGAAATATATTTAGCTCTTTGATAACGTTCTTCATTTTTCTCTGGGTGTTGCGCCCCCTCTCCCTTCTCCTTTTCTTCCTGGTAGTAGACTGTCTGACTTTTAACTTGGCTTGTAACCACCTAGAATCAAGAGTATACTTTTCAGCTTCTCTAGAGCTACGTGGGGCCAAGTTAATACGTTTTGGTGACTAGATTATGTATTAGTTTTCTATTCTTGCCTCACAACCTTAGCACAATAGCAGCTTAAACACACACATTTATCACCTCACAGTGTTTGTGGGTCAAGCGCCTGCACGCACTCTACCTGAGCCCCTTAGCTTCAGCATGCCGTGTACCCCGTTTCTTCCTTCTCTTATAAAGCTGCAATCTGGGGCTGATCGGATCTAGGGTGTGACTGGGGAGAGACGCTTGGTCTCAGCAAGATTTAGTTCTTTGCAGACTGCTGGATGGCAGGCCTCAGCTCCTTGTTAGCTGCAGGCTGGAAACTGCACATGATTCCTTGCTACACAGGCCTTTTCTGATGGCAAATTACTTCATCAAAGCCAGTAAGGGAGAGAGTAAATAAAGGGAATCTGCTAGCAAGATAAAGACGGTCAATTCATATAATGTAATCAGGAAGCTGATAGCTCACCGTATATTTTATTGATTAGAAGCAAATCACAGCTCATGCCCACATTCAAGGAGAGATGATTGCATAAAGTCCTAAACACCGAGAGAGGGATTTGTGGGTGTCATTTCAGAGTCTGTCCAGCACAGAGCTGTTGTTTTTAGGTGATTGCAAAGTTGATTCTAACTCACAGTCACCCTATGTACAACAGAACAAAACACTGCCAGCTCCGGCACAATCCTCACAATTCTTACCACGTTTGAACCCCTTGTTGCAGCCATAGCCATAGCGCCTAGCCGTCTCACTGAGGGGTTTCCTCTGGTTCCCTGACCAGATGCTTTACCAAGCCGGATGCTCTTCTCCAGGTACTGGTTTCTCCTGACAACATGTCCAAAGTGCATGAGACATAGTCTCGCCATCCTTTCCTCAAAGAGCATTCTGACTGTCCTTCTTACAAAACACATTTGTCTGTCTTTCTGGCGGTCCTTGATGTATTCAGCATTCTTCACCAATGCTATGATTCAAAGGCATCGATTCTTCTTTGATCTTCCTTATTCATGATCAAGCTTTCATATGGATATGAGATGATTGAAAATACATGAGCTGAATGAGGGATACGTTAGTTCAAAGTGATGTCTGATTTTTTTCTTAACACTTTAAGGAGGTCTTTTGCAGCAGATGTATTCCGTGCAATTTGTCATGTGATGTCTTGACTGTTGCTTCCATAGGTGTAGCTGGCGATACAAGTGAAATGAAATCCTTCCCAGTGTCTGCATTTTCTCCATTTATTAGGATGTTTGCCAGCACAGAGAGGATGTAAAACTGATGTATTCCATTTTTGGGAATTGTCTTTTAAAGGAGGTTGTGTGCCACTTTTTCCAGAGACTGGTCTCTCTTGATAGTACTGGAAATTTTTCTTTTAAAATTCTAAATGATTTGCTGATTTTTGGTTTGTGTTTGTATTTTAAATAAAATTTTCTGTTTTGGGGGAGGAGGGTACAATGTACTTTATTGACGGTACATAGCAAGGTCAGGTTCTCTAAGCCCCTCCCCTTCCTTTAGGGAGTCTGGATGGAATATTCTCAGTGTGTTGGGGGATTGAATTGGGGGCAAAGACTCCACAGCGGCCGAGGGCCTCTCTTCCTCTAGTGCTGTTGCTGGGGCTGCTGGTCCAGGGCGCCTCTTACTCCTTGGAGGCCATGTGGTCCATGAGGTCCACCACCCTGTTGCTGTAGCCAAATTCATTGTCGTACCTGGAAATGAGCTTGACAAAGTGGTCATTGAGGGCAATGCCAGCCCCAGCATCAAAGGAGGAAGAGTGGGGGTCACTGTTGAAGTCACAGGAGACAACCTGGTCCTCAGTGTAGCCCAGGATGCCCTTCAGGGGACCATCGGAAGCCTGCTTCATCACCTTCTTGATGTCATCGTATTTGGCAGCTGTCTCCAGACGGCAGGTGAGATCCACGACTGACACATTGGGGCGGGGACACAGAAGGCCATGTCAGTCAGTTTCCCATTCAGCTCTGGGATAACCTTGCCCACAGCCCTGGCTGTGCCAGTAGATGCGGGGATGATGTTCTGGGCAGCCCATGGCCATCACGCCTGAGTTTCCCAGAGGGGCCGTTCCCGTTCTTCTGGGTGGCAGTGATGGCATGGACTGTGGTCATGAGTCCTTCCACGACGCCATAGTTGTCCTGGATGACCTTGGCCAGGGGCTAAGCAGTGGGTGGTGCAGGAGGCATTGCTGACAACCTTGAGGGAGTTGTCATACTCCTAGTGGTTCACGCCCATCACAAACATGGGGGCATTGGCAGAGGGGCAGAGATGACCACCCTTTTGGCACTGCCCTTCACGTGAGCCCCAGCCTTCTCCATGGTGATGAAGACACCAGTGGACTCCACGACATACTCGGCACTGGCCTCCCCCCACTTGATGTTGGCGGGATCTCACTCCTGGAAGATGGAGACGGCCTTCCCATTGACGATTAGCTTCCCATCCTCCGCCTTGACGGTGCCGTTGAGCTTGGCGTGGGTGGAATCATACTGGAACATGTAGACCATGTAGTTCAGATCAATGAAGCGGTCATTGATGGCAACAATCTCCACTTTGCCAGAATTGAAAGCAGCCCTGGTGACCAGGCACCCAATGCGGCCGAATTTGTTCACTCCAATCTTCACCATTGTGTCTCAGGGATGCCACTAGGAATGCACCGGAACGGGAGAGGCAGCTGTTTGTCGCAGAGGAGGAGCAGAGAGCCAAATTTTCTGGTTTTATTGTGATTAGGGAATGTGACCTACACTTTTGTACTTTAAAAAATTTATGGAGGTTTTCTCCTTTTCCTACGTTATGATAAATATTCTACAAATGTCTTATGGCTTCCTCAAAAAGGTACTTATTTTCTATAGAAAACAAAGTAACAATTCTACCTTGCAAGTCTGGATAGAGCAGAGGTTGTACACTGGTGCAGATAGGAGCTGGAGGCACAGGGAATCCAGGGTGGATGATACCTTCAGAACCAGAGGTGTGAGGGGCAATACTGGGAGAGTAGAGGGTGAGTGGGTTGGAAATGGGGAACAGATTGCAAGGATCCGCATGTGACCTCCTCCCTGGGGGACGGACAACAGAGAAGGGGGTGAAGGGAGACGCCGGATAGGGCAAGATATGACAAAATAATAATCTATAAATTATCAAGGGCTCATGAGGGAGAGGGGAGTGGGGAGGGAGGGGGACAAAAAAGAGGACCTGATGCAAAGGGCTTATGTGGAGAGCAAATGCTCTGAAAATGATTAGGGCAAAGAATGTACAGATGTGCTTTATACGATTGATATATGTATATGTATGGATTGTGATAAGAGTTGTATGAGTCCCTAATAAAATGTTTTTTAAAAAAAGAAACAAAGTAATAGCAGGAGTTCCTGCTCAATTAATATTCAAGTTCGATTATGCCAGCACATGAGGGTGAGCAACACTCTTGAGAGATACACTTCCTCTTCCCTACGTGCGTGGCAACAAGTCCTTTGGGAAGCAATCTGAAGTCTGTCCTTATAAAATTTAGGCATGCATAGACACAGCTCATGGTTTGGAGTGCAGGAGCGTCAAATCAGAGTAGAGGGCAGGGCTACATAGTTGAGAGTTAACAATATTGTGGGCAGCACACACTGGGGCTCGGCTCAGCAACAGACTCTGACTAGGGAACCGCACTCTCTAGCAAGGCTGGGCTGCCCTGTCCAAGCACCTAGGCGGCTGTAATGTTCCTGGGAATTCCCTCTGTGAAACTGTCAACAAAACCTGGGAAATGCTGCGGGTTCTTTCCATCTTTTCTCCCCTGGAGAAAGAACAGCTCCAGGGTGGATTCGAACTGCAGCAGGGCAGTTACAGGAAGCACTGGAGTCCCCTGAGAATGTTGGACATGCAGCAGCTCCTCTCGTCCCACAGGGCAGAGAAAACCAGCGACCAAGGTGACAGTTTTGAAGCTGATGTGCACCGGAGCAGATACTGTGCTCAGGACTTAACATGTAGTGTCACATATGGCTGCCTTTATGATTTTCCCATTTTCACAGATGAGAATATTGGGCTTTAGAGAGGTGACGTCATTCTCAGTGAACTGAATCCCTGGGACGTGAACCTAGGTCTGCCTGATTCCAGGGCCTCCTTCTTTATTTCGGGTCAAAGACATAGGGAACAGTGATGATAGGTCTTACTCCACATCTAGTCTTGAAAACTTATAAGTATATACATATAAATATGTATGAGGGAGCTTCAAAAATTTCTGTGAAAAATTCCCTTATTTAAAATATCATTTTCCCCGGGATTTTCTGAAGCTCACCTACACGATCTTTTGCTAACAGAATATTGCCACATGTCTTCTTGTTGCTGCTCTCTTGGAGGTGGTGGCGAGGCGCCTTCAGTTGGCTCCGACTCCTGGTGGCCCGATGCCCAAGAGAATGAAACACCGCCTGGCCCTGTGCCACCATTGTTCTATGTCGGAGGCCATCCGTGCAGACGTGGTGCCGTTCATCGTGTCTGTTCTTAGTCTATAAGCCTGCTCAAGCCTGTTCACAGTGGGGGACCTTGCTGGCATTTGCAATACTAGCGATAGAGCTCCCTGAAGCCATCCCGCTCTGACAAACTGACAGACAAGTGGCGATTTGTAACTCGTTAGCTCCCTAAGCAAGCTCATAATCTCTCGGGTTACGTTAGCTGTGAGTGTTGTATGGCCATTGCCACGGGTTGCTGAACCCAGCAGAGAAGTACAGTCCCGTGGGAAGGATGACTGGTGTCAGCATAGGGTAAAGCAGCGGTTCTCAACCTGTGGGTCGCCCAATTCATAACAGTAGCAAAAATGACAGTGATGAAGTAGCAATGACATAAATTTTATGGTTGGGGGGTCACCACAACGTGAGGAACCATATGGAAGGGTCGCTGCGGCATGAGGCAGGTTGAGAAGCACTGGGGTAACTAACGCCTGCAGGAGGGTGGTGGCTGGTATGAGCTGTGGCTCAGAACTCCTCCTTGGCGAGCTGGGGAGCTCCCCCCTTGTGTAGCTGGAGGATATTGGACATCCTCCCCATGCCATTTCCACAGAGAAAGAAAGGTTTGCTATTGTTTTGTCCTCCCTGTCTCCTGCTTATTTTTATCTATGAAATTTGCACAATAAAATTCATGCTCTTTAATATTTTCTTTACAGGTTCTCCCCTTTTTTGTTTGCCTGGTAAGCACTTGCTTGAAGGATCACTTCATTGTTGTTTCATCGCAAGTTGTTGAATGAAACTCTTTGGCCTCTACCCAGCTCCTGCTTGCTTACGCCTAGTGGCTGTCTGGGGATTCTTTTTCTCCCAGGTTTTAGAAGATTTGGGGTGTAACATTATTATGTAACATAAAATACTATAGTTGAATGTTCATCTACTTTGTACCTCACCTTAGATACTTCCAGAGACTGTTTTATTCTTTTGTCATCATAATTTAGCTCAGAGTCTGGGTCACTTAGCATGAATGGATGCATATAGACTGTGCAGTAGGGGGGGGGGTATCTTTAAGACCAAACAGCTGTTTGGCCCTGAAACCACCCCTCAGGCACCTATTTTCATGAATTAGCAGTATAGCCTTAGAGGAAGGTGCTTTCTGAGTATCCTCTGATCCACAGCCATGGTCCACGAGGAGACAGAGAGGGCTGTAAGGTTTATTTCTCAGCTTCTAGGAGCATTGCCTGCTGAAGACAGAAGAGCTGCTTCCTTGAGGACTTTGGAAGACTTCCAGAGTGAGAGGGACTAGGAAGAATCAGCTGATGAAAAGCCAATGGACTACAATGGTTCCATCCACAGGGATCGTGGGGGAGGCCCAGGACCAGGCAGAATTTTGTCCCATTTTGTCTGGGGTCATCATGAGTCAGGGACTGACCTGATGTAAGCTAACAGCAGTACTAACAAGGGTGCAGAGAGGAGTTGAATAAATGCCAAGACACTTGCCATCTTGATATACCAAGGAACATTTTTGCCAACTCTTAGAGATATGTCGTAGAGGAAGGAATCTCACAGATAGTGACAGCCTCAGGAACGATACCAAAACCCCAAACCAAACTCACTGCAATCAAGTGAATGCCGACTCAGCAACCTAGAGGACAAAGTCGAACTGTCCCTGTGAGTTTCCAAGACTGTAACACTTTATGGGAGTAGAAGGTCTTGTCTTTCTCCCAAGGAGCGCTTGGTGGTTTTGAACTGCTCACCTTGTGGTTCGTAGCCCAATGCATAATCACTATACCCCCAGGTTCCAGCATACCAAAACAATAGCGGTAGCAAAGGGCCGGCCCTCTTGCAAGTGACCTGTGGGTAGTCAACCTCAAGCAGTAGCAAAGAGGCCAGGGCCGAGGGCGACGAGCGCACGTGAGATCCCCTCGGAGCCTCCCAGAAGAGACTCCACACGCGGGGCTGCCCAGGCAGCAGCACATGGACTTAATGGCAACAGACCCTAATGTCTGGTGAGGCTTTAGAAAGCTTGGCTATGAATGAGTCATAGCTTATTTTGGACAGAGGACATGTTAAAAAGCTAAGAAGTGCATTTCAATGGCAGTATACTGATTGTCTAGCTAAGGGCGGGAGCAGATGCCACACTGTGTGCGTATCACCGTGGACTGAGTGGGCCTTTACAGGGAGCGTTGCCTGGAGGACTGAAGTCCCGGTGAGAAATGTGTTTGACAGGGTGTGGAGAGAAGGCCGCCGTCTGGCTGCCAGCGACTTCAGAGAAGGACTTTACCTTGGTGATTTAACCACAGTGTAGGGTCTGGCTCTTAATTTTTCAGGTTCAAAAGCCGAGAAAATTGGTTTTGTCAGCACACAAAGGTAAGATCAGTCTATCAAGCCCTCAGTCATACTAACCAAGCTCACAGGAGACTGATGTGTAGATCAAAGCACCACTGTATTCATTCGCAACGACAATAACATTGTCTAGAAGATCAGGCATGCATTCCCTTTCAAGCACAGCCTCTGCTTGTGTCACATCTCGGTGGGAAGTCAAATTCCCATCAGAAGACAGGGAGGGGAGCCTGGAGTCCAAGCGAAGAGTCAGCGGGCAGCACGACCGGAATGCTGAAAGACACGCAGGCACCACACGCACCGAAGCCAGGGGCGTGCCTGAGGCGTTCACAGAGGATTCTTGGGGCAGTCCACGCACCCCATGTGTAGACTGCAGGTTCCGCGCTCACTCCCCTTCTTGGCCTCATGCTGACCACATCTCTGGGTGCTGGCCGCATCTCTGGGTGTTGGTCGCATCTCTGGGTGCTGGCCGCATCTCTGGGTGCTCACCATATTTCTGGGTGCTGGCCGCATGTCTGGGTGCTGGTCGCATTTCTGGGTGCTGGCCGCATCTCTGGGTGCTTGCTGCTTTCTTTCTTAAGGTGTGTCAATTCCAGTTTGTTCCTGCCTCCTCAGCGGGGCTGGGAAATGGACAATCGTCCCAGGGCAGCCTTAGCATCGTTTTAGGTTCTGCAGGGAGTGCCCATCCTGCTCTGCAGAGTCTCACCTGCTGTGTCGGGTTACTTCCGGCTCCTAGCCACCTTCAGAACTGATGTGCACTGACCCACAGGGCTTCCTTGGCTGTAATCTTTCGGGGAGCAGAATGCCAGGGCTTTCTCCTGTGGCACTATGAGGTGGGCCTCAGCTGCCAACCTTATGGTGAGCAGCCAAGCACTTTATCAGTGTGCCAGCAGGCCTCCTTTTGCCGTCATCACCAAAAGAATCAAACCCATCGCCATCAAGCTGAGGCCAACTCCTAGAGACCCTGTTTAGGGCTTCTGCAACTCTGTAAATCTTTATGGGAACAGACAGCCTCATCTTTCTTCTGAGGGGTGACTGGTGGATTTGAGCCCCCAACCTTGCAATTATTAGAAAGCTGACAATATCATTTTGGAGCAGCCCATGCACCAAATAGCACTCTTTCCTCAAAAGGTTTCTTCCAGGTCTTATTCAGCGGGACAGGGGAGGCTAACATAGTGTTAAAGTCAAGTGACCACATGTATCTCAGAACGGGAGCTACTTTTTCTGTACATCATTTTGCTGCTTTCATTACACACACAGTGAGTCCTGTGGGGAGCTGAGCTGAGGAGAGTGGCCTGCCACCGTCCTAGAGATACAGGGACCATCTCAGAGTCAGCACTGGGGACCTTTGAAATGTTCTTGATGTTAGCCGATCCCTTTGTGAAAGAAAAGAAATGTCCTAAAGGTACCAGCTCTCTTTGACTCGGAGGGGAGGGAAACACTGACCTGCATGCAGTGCTTTGGATGCAGCCCTTTGGTGTACTGGGGTGCAGGCCTCCCCTTCAGACAGTCAGTGAGGTTAGCCCTCACATTACTTACGTCACGTTACTGGACACAGTGGTATCACTAGGGTTGATGTCACCCCGTGTGGCTACACATGGTGCCCTGTGCTCCCCACAAACCTGGGGACCTTCTTCTGTCCCACACTGTGTTCTTGATGAATTTTAATCAGAGAATATCGTGATACGTGGAATACCTGTAAAGTGGGTGCCTGTCGTATTTCTTATGGTAGATGAATATGTCAAACAAAACTAGTTTGCATAGGCTCTCTACCCTGAACTGCAACACTGTATATTTCAACACTATTAGCAACTTGGTGGGAGCCTTTTCAACATGTTCCTCCTCTGTTTCTTTAATGTCTACTTCATTCTCAAAAAATGGACAGATTTACAAATACATTCCAAGTATAATGCATCCAAAAATATACCAGAAAAATTGACCAAATTATTGATCATAAAAAGACCAATAGCAAAGAAAATGATAGTGCGGGTGTGATGATGAAACCACGTGATTTGAAGCATCATTGTAATTGGGGGATCATGACAGCTTTGAACAGAGTCAGCAGGAAGTTCAAAAAGGAAATTAACATGCAATTTTAGACTGGTAGGTACCTTTCACACATGTCCAGTGGGCTTACAAAAATGTTTTTTGTTGTTTTAGCTAACTACAGGGGTGTTTTTTAAAAATGAAAACAATTACTTTCTACAGACACATGGCACACAAATTTTGTAGACAGTCATTTTGGGGTGACCCTGAGTGTGTCATCTAGTGGCTTGCTTCCCTTCTCCCCACACCACCTAGGCGACTCTACCTAATAGATTCAATTCCTACACACTTGTCATGCTCCAGCCTCTGTTCTAAAGGCTTTATATCTTAGTTCATTTGCCCTTCATTGTTATCTTGTGAAGCTTGGTGTCTGGATGTCCTCATTTTCCAGATGAAGAAATGGGAAGCAGAGAGGGAAGACGGTCAGGAGCTTGCCCAAGGTTACTAGAAGGTGACAGAGTCAGATTCTGAACAGAGACCCTCTGATTCCAGAGCCAGTCCCCTTAATGACAATGTTAAACAGAGCGGGAAGGTTCCAGTTTTGCCTTATTCTCCCCCTCCACCGGCTCCCAGTCCCCATGGCCATTGAGCTGATTCTGACTCATATTGACTAGAGGGGTCAATAGGGTCTCAGAGACTGTAAAACAAATATCTACAGAAGTAGGCTGCCTCCGATCATAGTACATTAATTGTTTGACTTATGCAGATTAAATTCCTAAGTAATTAGATACTACTTACACAAACATTTGGGGTTGGTGAGAAGCTAAAACTTTAAGGAATACTTGTTCACAAAGGCAGAAGCATGTCTACCAAAATAATACAGATCATAAGAAAGCACCGAGGATGTTAAAATAGTGACTATATGGTGGTCCTGGGTCACCATCCCCTGGGCACCTTCAAAGCAAGAGCTAGGAACCAAAGTCCAGTGATCACTAATTCAATAATGTTGGAACAGCAGTCATCTGCCTCTCCTCAGACTAGGGAGTTTCAGCCTCAAATCCAAGGAAGTATGCCAGTTCCTTAAATATGGTACAGGTGAGTTTAAGGGGAAACCCCTGAACGCCCTTTTGAAAGACCCATTTTAAAGTTGTTTCAGTTTTTAATATTTTCTGCTTTCTTTTTGATTGAGGTTTTTTCTATGTTTTGTCTCGTCATTGTTGTTGGTTTTCTTTGTTTGTTTGCTTCCTGTTTATGCTTTGAATTATTTCTGTGTATGAAACCTTGGATAGGTAGATCCATAGGGATAGTGTTTGGATTGACATATGCCTAGGGGCATGACTGGGAATAGGGGGGAAAATGGGGGTCTAAATTAACAATCAGTACCAGAAGAAAATGTTCTGAAATTGGTTGTGGTGAGGGTTGTACAAATCTTCTTAATAGGCTTGAAAGATTAAATTGTATGATATGTGTATATCATTAAACTATTTTAAAAAGAAAACTATTTTAAAAAGAAAAGAAGCAGACGGTCTCATCTTTCTCCTATGGAGAAGTTGGTGGGTTTAAACTACCAACCTTACAGTTAGTAGTCCAACATTTGGCCCAGTACACCACCAGGAGTTGTTAATTCTCCCTTTAGAATGGCTTAAATTTTGAGCTTATCAGAGCAGCGGTGATTCAATAGTGGGGTTCTTGCCGCACAGGAGAGCCAGGTTTGATTACCAGCCAATGCACTTCAAGCACACCTGTTTGTCACTGGAGACTTGCACGTGACTGTGATGCTGACGACAGGAGGCCCTAGGTGGTGCGTATGGCTCAGTGTTTGATGGCTAGCTGAAAGTTGGCTGCTCAAGGTGCCTCAGGAGATAAGCTTGGGGATTTGCTGCTGAAAAGTCAGAGCCTTGTAAATTCTGTGGACTTCTATTCTGCACCATGGTTTCCATGGCCACTAGCAACAATGTGATGCTGGTCAGACTTCAGTGGAACTTTCACAGACAGAGCAGGAAGAAGGGCCTGGTGAACTCCTTCTGACAATTAATGAAAACCCTATGAATTGAAATGGCCTAATCCCATCACACATGGCTTCACCAGGAATCGGGGTCTCAAGGATGGAAGCTAACAAGAGCAGTAGACAGAGCTTTTACTGAGTTTCTAGAAATGTTCTTAAAAACTACAGTGTGCTAATAATAAATAGATGTGGGAGAAAGATGGGGCTTTCTACTCCCGGAGCGTCTCAGAAACCCAAAGAAGCAATTCCACTCTGTCCTATGAGTTGGAATCAACTTGGTGGCAGACAGTCTGCTTTTGGGTTGGTTAGTTGTATGTCCTTGGACAAATCATTTTTCGCTCTGGAAATTGGCTTGTTCAAAACAAGGTTAGACTATCCAATCTTTAAATTTCCTTCTAATTTTAATTTTCTGACCTGACTGCCACCAACATGACTACCAACATTACTACTGCAATTACTTCTTTGTCTGGAGCTTGACAATTTAGATAAATAATTTTACATAGAATTGACTATTTGATCCAGAAATAATCTCCACTTATCGTTATATTTCCAGAAATAGCTATTACAGCTTATAAATTCTCTGAATCATCCTATGAGATTGAGAGGCAATGTATTGTCATCATTTTAGAGAAGAAGAAACAAATATTCAGAGGTGGCAAAAATGACCTCAAGTCATGGAGTTAAATTCCTATCTCCTTTGTTCCCTTCGTTCATTCCTCGCCTGCATTCCTTCAGCAGCAAAGTCTCCAATTATCCACAGCAGCACCAAGTGCACTTCCTCCCAGAGAAATAATGAGGTTGGGCCTGGCATAAGGCAACGCCTCTACTTTCGGATTTAAGAGACAGATTCTTCTAAGGTGGTTTGTGTGGAGTGACTGTGTACGCATGCTAGTTTCAAATTGAGTAGCTGAAGGTGAATGTCCCATCGCCTTTCATTGGCCGAGTTGGAAATTCCCCTTGTTGCACAATGACTCAGATATGAGCTCCCAGGAACTTGACACAATGAAGAGGTAGCTCGAGTGACTCAGGCTTGGGAACCCACTTTGTGTGATGGGGGGGACACGATCCAACTTCTGTAAACCACAAATCTGAGGGACATAAGACAAGCAAGCCAAGAGTAGAGCTCATACCTCAATCAATTCGGGTTTTAAAGCTGATCATTAATGACTTTATCCACAAGAGTCTTTCTAGAGGGATACTATTTACCCGCGGAGGGGTTAAAGAAAGCATGCATGGTATTAAGGTCACTCCAAGGTTGTCTTTCAGGAAGCTCTGTTCTCTGGGAGCATTGAATGCCTCCAAGCTTCAGATTGTCTGACTGCAGAAGGAAAACTGGCCTCAGATGGGATGATCCGCTGGGCAAACAGAGCCCTGCAAGTACATCAACTCTAATGATCAGTATGAAAAATCTTTTTTGGAGATGCCCGGGTGTAGGGAGGACTGGGGAATACACAGCTACAGAAGAGGAATGAATGAGACGAAAGTCAGAGAGCTGAGAACTACTTTCATTGGAAAAAGCAGGGTGCGAAGCCCAAACCCCGGGATCTCTCAGAAGGGCAGTCTAGACAGTTATGCCTGCTATTAGCTGTGGGTGTGTTGGCTTTCCTTCTTTGTGAAATAACGAAACTCCTCTGCATGGCTGTTATTTTTGAGAACTATCCGTGTGAGCAAAGAAATAGCTATCTGTACCTACAGTGAGTTTGAGGTTTTGGTACCTAGGTACAGTGGGGTAGTGTTTATTCCCTTAACTTCCCTTAGAAGTTCTGGGCTCTTCTAAGCTATGAGCAACTTGAGGGCGGACACAGTTCAGTTTACTTCTCTAGCTCCTTTATTTCCCAGACTCCTTACTCTCCACAGACTGGACCGCGGTAATTCTTGAATGGATCTCCAGTGGGGTCCCACATGACTTTTTACTCAGAAAATGGTCTATCTTCCATCAATAATTTAAAGCTTATGTTCACACAGTGCACTTTGAGGTCTGGGCTAAAGGGTAGCAGTGAGCTATTTCCTGGGGATGGCTAATGTGTAAGAGGCCAGACAGAAACCCCAGGTGCACTTTAAGATCCAAACTTGTTATTCCCTTGGCTAGAGCAGGTCAGTTGGTCAAGTTCAATGCCAAGTTGGTGGTACCTTGTGTGGCCATGGCATGGGAATGGATACCAGGAAGATAACGGGTTGACAATAATTTAATATATCCCAGATTTAAAAAAGAATGCTGTGTTTCAATGTTTCCCAAAATGGGTGATTCCACCCACTAGGGGCACTGGAACAATGTGTGTGGGTGTGGGAGGGGCTGCAAAAAGCAGATACCTATACTTTATTCAAGGAGAACTTGAAGTATTTGCTGATGAAGATCAAGGTCACAGCCTTCAGTATGGATTGCAAGTCAATGTAAAGAAAACCCAAGTCCTCACAACTGGACCAGTAGAAAAAACTTGATGTTGTCCAGGATTTCATCTTCCTTGGATTCATGGTCAGTGCTCATGGTAACAGCAACCAAAAGATCAAACAACTCATTGCATTGGGTAAATCTGCAGCATAAGACCTCTTAAACTTGTTGAAAAGCAAGGATGTTACTTTGAGGACTAAGGTGCCTGACCCAAGCCTTTTTCTTTCTTTTTTTGGTTTTAATAAAAACAATCCCTCAGAGGCTATTTAGTGGTTCAGTAAGAACATAAGGGTAGAGAAAACAATATGAGCATAAGTTTTAGAACTATATTCATAACAAAGGACACTTAAAAAGGCGGGTGGGGGGAGCTATTGGCCTCCACTTCTCACTTCAATGATCATTTGCAGTTGGACACATTTTGTAGCACAGTAATGTTATCTTTGTTCCAGTTGTTTTCTTGACTTTGTTTCAGAATGAGGCTCTTCTGCATCATCTAATACAAGGTTCATATACTCATGAAAGCCTCATTATGCAGCCTGCTATCCACACAGAGCCACACCTGAATCCAGGATCGATTTCACACCTATCTGAAAATGATCATGATGAGCTGCACCATCACCTGCACTCGCTGGCCCTGGCCACAGCATGCCATTGTGGAAGCTCACAGAGACCGCACTGAGCCGCTCATGACTTTAGAAAGTGAAGTTCGGAATCCAGAACTGGAAACAGACAATTCCCATGGTCTTCTCAATTGCCTCCTGTGCATGTGAATGTTGGACGTGGAATCAGGAAGACCGAACGAGAATCTATGCATTTGAATTATGCTGTTGGCAAAGGACCTGGAAAGTACAAGGGACTGCTAAAAGGACAAACAGGTTTGTCTGGGAAGAAGAAGGGCCAGAATGATTCTTAGAGGCAAGGATGGCGAGGCGTAGAAATCCTCATCCTTCCCCTGTGGAGTTGGCTGGTGGTTTTGAACTACTGACCTTGTGGTTAGCAGCTGAATGTCACTGGTAGTGCCATTAGTTTAGTCAATGGTATAGAATTTCAAACACTGTTGAGAAAAGGAAATTATATGCAGATAGGCCAGCTGTGAATTCAATACTTGAATTCTTGGCTTCTACAGATGAAACTCTTAAGTGATTGGATACTGTTTACACAAACAACAGGCGTTGGTGATTGGGCAAATCTACCAGATTCATAAATGTCATAATGAAGCAAGGAAGGTAGCAACATAGTAGGTAAATGGTAGTTCTCAGCCACGATTCATTGGGCACTCTGAAGACAAAAGATTAGCACCCAAACTCAATGTCACCACTAGGGAATTTCAGCCTTAACCCAATGGCAACAGGGGAGAAAAACATCATTTAAGGTATGTTAATATCCCTCTGGGTAGACAGATTGCAGATCACAAAAAAAGGAAGACTCTATCTGCATACAGAAATGCCAGTTAGTTGAAGAGGACTTTAAACAGAATATAAAGGAAAACACTGAGGGGGGAGGGGACATGACAGAAATAGTACTGAGAACATTTGGCATCAATATACCAGCATATAGATCCTTGGAAATAAGTAGACATAAAATAAAAAAATACAATTCTCAACTCTGAATTCCAACACGAGGAAGGAAGACTAGACCTTTTTTCTAAAGGAACCAATTTGTAGAAGAAGACATCATGGGGCCCAACTAGTTGAGAAATATTTACCTGCTATAAATCCTGGGGAGTGTAAAGACTTCCAAAGGAATCAACTCATCTGTCCTGGAAGAATTAGGACCCAGGATGGTGAAACTTTGTCTTACATACATTGGACATGTTGTCTGGAGAGACCAGTCATGCTTGTAGAGAGGCAGAGAAAAAGAGGAAGACTCGTGGCAAGATGAATGGCTACATCAGCTGCAACAACAGGTTCAGACACAAGAACAACTGTGAGGGTGGTGCATGACTGGGCAGTGCTCTTCTGTTGAAATAGGCTCATTATGAGGCAGAACCGACTCACTGACATCTAACCACACCATATCTATAGATTCGCAACTCTGACCAAATGAGTGGGTGAAACCAGGCAAATAAGGTGTGTGAAACAGTAGTAGAGTTGATGAGTCGGTGTTGCAATTGCTCTACATATAGGAGAGTCATCTCAGAATCTCTCTGTCATCGAGAAAGAAGAGTCACCATTGGAACATGCGTGCAAGACCGCTGCTGAAGCGGTGGAGACAGCAGAGACACCTGAGGTGATGTCACTCAGACCATGAAATACAACCTAGGACCACGCCGCTGGGGTTCTGTGGCCCATGTTGGCGAAGGCCAAGGGACCAGAGATACATGCCCGTCAATGTGAGTGTGAAGACACATTGTAGAAAGAAGAACTGTCTTATCACCATTTTTATAAACTGTTAGCTTCCCTAATAAATTCTGCAATCATTGGTATTGTCTATGAGTTCTGTGTAACCATCGCAATGAGTTACAAAACGTAGTAGAGAAGCAGCGTGATATGAGCGGGATCATTGGTGTCAAAACAGGGTAAAGAAAGGAGGGTGGAGGCATGTTTCATTTCTGCCTTGTGGTAACTGGCCTTGGCCTGGTGTGCCCTTGAATTCTCCTTCTCCCTTGTGTAGCCAGATGAGGTCAGATGTGGTCTCCATGCTACTTCCTTAGTACTTAAATCATTACATACATTAACACATGTAATTCTTGAAATAACCTTATGAAATTGGTACCTTTTAGTCTTCCGTTTGCAGATGAAATAACTGAGACAAAGAGTCCAATTGCTGAAGGCCACCCAGGGATTGGCAGAAAGGGCACCAATGTGCACTGAGTTGTCCTGCCACCACTGCTCCGCACGTAGGCAGATCGTCATTACCTGTGAGCAGAAGGCATTGGGGAGACAGTTATGCTGAGGGTCTAGGGCCTTGGTTACCAACTTGTTTGGACCATTGCCCCCTTTTCAGAAAAGAAATTGCTCAGCAATTAAAACTGTTGTGCTATAGTCTATAATCCAGGGTAAGAAGAAGGCATCCCACCCCAGTCCCCAGAACATCCCGGTACTCCCCCAGGGGGGGATATCCACTTTGGGAAACAACTGGTCTAATGGGTGGTGGTCAGAGCCAGCCGCCTGTTGCTGAAGGGCCAGGAAACCGAGACTCAAGTGGCCACTGACACAGGCCTAGGTTACCAGTTAATAAGTGCACACCTGTCTATGCTTTGACCAATTGCAAGTAAATTCACATTTTTGTTTACAGAATGCCATTTTTGTTTACACGAACATTGCTGCAAAGAGTTTTGGCACCAAGGACCTGAAGGTGTGTACTGTCAAACATGACATACTATCTTCCATAGGACTACCTCATTTCACACACTAACATGGTCACGGGCTGCCAGAGCCATCTGAACTTCTGACCAGATAATCCTAAATTTGGGTGTTCCCCCTACCCACTTCAGGTTTGATTATTCATCATGATGACTCTCAGGATTGCCTGAAAGCATGATAGGATGCACATTGGAATCAGCAAAGGGAGAAACTCGTAGGTCAAGGTCAAGATCTGGGAAGCTTCTTTATCCCCAGGGATGTGTCCCAGTGGACACAGACTACTGTGGCTTTTAGGGGCTATCGAGTTGACATTGACTCACGACCTTATGTACAAGAGAACTTTCTGCTACTCACTGTTGCGAGTGGCTAAGTCCTCAGAAGTAGACAACCTATTTCTTCTTCCTAGTCTTGTCTGGAAGTTCCCCTGAAACGTGTTTACATGGGTCACCCTCCTGGTACTTGAACCACTCAGTGGCATGACCCCTGGCATCACAGCAACATGCATGCCATCACAATAACACACGCTGATAGACCGCGGTGGGACACAGGCTATTGTCCATTATACCCGAGTGTCTAGAGATTTTTATTGAAGCTGTATTATGTAGTCATAATTAATTGAATTACGCTACTTGGGTAAACTCTGCCTCCAGCCTCCCTTCCCTAATACTCTAAGGCTAAAAGCATCACATGTCTATCACATGGTTAATCTTTCTGCCTCAGTCAGCCCCCATCCTGAGTCACCTCCTTAGCTCAAGCAATCAGGTGGAGCCTGAGAAATTTATCAGCAGTAACAATGACACTCCAATCACTTAGGAAGTTCCAAAGGTTTTGTACTTATGTCCCAGGACCCAGGGACACACGTTTTCTTAAGGCAAAGTGAATTGTGCACCACACAACTTCCCTACGAAGTGAATTCTCCTCATGTCACTTGACTTCATCATTTTCAGCCTTTGCCTACACTGCTCTCCTGCTTGCAAGAGTAGTTCTTCCCCCTTCATCATCTGGCAAACTTTGCTCTTCTTTTAAGACTCAGATGAATTGATATTCCTTCTTTTGAAACATCTGCCCAACAGTCTATGAGCTGTTTGGAGCAAAGCTGCCGTCTCCCTAACCTTGTCTGAGATCTCCAGCACGAACAGACACAGGCGATGTCAACACCTGCTGACTGCATGCGCACGTCAGGATGAGGACATATGTGTAAAAGCATTGCTACTTTGGGTAACATTTTGCATGGGTTATTCCAAACGAAACGTCTCTGAATGAATGATGGCAGATACATGATCTCAGAAATACACTTACCTCTAGTCTCATTAAGATGCTTAAGAAAAAAGTCCAATCAAAATAGCCACTCTTGAGGGGATCAGTATGTCAGTTTATATTGAAGGCCGAAAGGTCAACTCGGAAAGTTAGGGTGACCGCTTTGGGGTTAGCTTGCTAGATTTTCTTAAAGGACACAGGAGGACCACGGAGGCTGATTATAAAGAAGGTTTAAAGCTGAACTGACGAGTAAAAGGTCAGAAAATTTGTACAGAGACTCCCCACCCCCACTAGTACAACAACATCCCTGCTCATTCTTTGAGGGCATCAAGGACTGAGCTGTGAGAATGCCATCGGGATGCTGTCCCCACATCTACCCTACATCATGCTCTTACCTCTTCACACTTCCTTTTGATTCCAGAACTCAAAGAATATTTAGGAGAAACGTGATTTTAATCCGTCAGGATGCCAACCCTGCCATTTTGATGGGCCTGGGGGTGGGGGCATACAATCACAGAGCACAGAATTCCTCAGGGGCTCTCAGAAATGTCTAGACCTAGATGGAGGCCATGCTGATAAATAATAGCTTCACATTTTGATGTTTTTGCTTAATAAAGATTTATATGATTTTGTAGCAATATTTTTGACTTACCCTTGGTAAATCCATATGGCAGTTGCTATAAAATCATAAAAAAACGATATGAGAAGTACACTGGGATATTTGGGAAGAATGCTATTACTCTCACGGAGAAGCAAACAGTAAAGATACATGTAACCTATTTTATTTTGAAGAAAAATTTGTTTCGCTTTTATGCAAGAGGTAAAATATACTTATAGAACAACCAGCTTAAGAATAGCAAATATAGCAGAGAAATTTCAGTGGAATAAAGTTCTTTGTGATTTCATTACCTAACTCTCTGTAAAAGTGAGTGGAAAGATAAAATATATGGATGAAGGAAATGACTTCAATTATAATAGATGGAAGCAGAATTGCTGAACAGAAATATATTACTAGGGAGAATATATGCAAATCTCGAGAGCACCTTAAATTAATCTAAAATTTTTTTTTATTATAAGAAGATTGTGTTTTAAGGAAATCATCTTGGGTAAATCCATGGATGAGGGAAACAACTTTATTTCACAACTTAAAGAAGTATAGTCTGTACTATTACCAATGATTTAGGATTTATAGTCTTAGTTAAAATGCTGTCAAAAATGTTTTCATTGCTATCTCTTCCCTATGTATTTTTGAGGCTATTTTTGATAGTTAACTTGGTTAGCTCAACCCTGCTCCTTATATCAAATTATGCACATGCATTTTAGAAGCAAAATATTTTCTTTGGAAAAAAACCCCAAAAACAGAAAACACTGCGCTTTTGGGAGGATGAGTGCTGGGTTGTCAGAGTTCACAGAAGAGGAAATGATGAGATCCCAACATGAAATTGTTCCGGCAGGGATAGAAAAAAAGGCAATTATAGAAATCTCATTACTTGTTGATTCAGACACTTCTGTGCTACCCAACCAAAAAATAAATATAAGGCACCGGAAATGTGAATTCTAAGCATTTGCCAAAATATCTCGTGGTCCCTCTACTGAGTCTGAAAAGAGTGGACTCTGCTTTTACAGCCTAGACTGAACATGATGGCAAATCTGGCCTCCTGGCCAGTCTGAATGGGGCTGTGGATCAACTGTGTCCCCCAAATATGTGCTGCATTTCTGGCCCTTGCATCTGCGGAGGTAGCCCTTTGGGAAATAAGGTTTTCTTTATTACGTAAATGATATCATATCTAATCTGGGTAGGTTCTTAGTGTAATCACTTCAAATTAAAAAACAAAAGTCAAACAGCAGGATGGAGACCCACACACTGAGGAAGAGAGGCAACACATGAGAAGCCAAGGTCTCCTAGGAACCAAGGTCGGCCCAAGGTTACTGACAAAGGACGGCCTCCTCACGCTGAGAACTTAGTCTTGACTGTTAACCTTCAGAACCCCGAGAAAGTCTGTGCCTTAAAGCTGCCACTTGCAACATTTTGTTACAGTAACACTTGGTAAGGCAGGTGACAGGTGGACCTTCTTTTACAAGGTATTTCTGTTTAGGCCTCAGAGATGTAACATAACTGGGATTCAAGAAATTTTAGTTACAAAGAGAGCAATTTAGCGGTCCTTGTAAGAGCTGTCATTCACTGTTTTGCTTGTTATGTTTGATGCTGTTGGATTGGTTTGGACTCACAGCAACCAGATATGCAAGAGATCAAAGCCCTGCTCAGAACTCAGACCTTCTCTACATTTAAACCCACTGTTGCAGCTACTGGGTCAAGTCTTTGCATTTACAGTATTCCTCTCTCTCTTCCCCTCCCAGCCCCCTCTTGTTTTTAACTTACCTTTATGTTAGACCAAGGAGACCAAGTGGTGCTGTGGTTGTTACATCATCTGCTGTCAATTTGAGGCTTAAGAGTGGAAGGGTGGAGTCTCGCCTGTCAATCAGGTCGCAGCTTGATGACCTCATTTGGAGGAGCTGAAGAGATAAATAGCTCATTGGCAGTGGGACACACACTCACTCCCTGAGAGACGTTCCTGTGGAGAAGACACATGGAGCTATGCTAGAGCCCTGGAGCTGAAAGAGGTCTTATGGAGACCTCTTCCAGTTCTGAGATACTTCCACTGTCACTGGATCCACTAGACTTTCCACTCACTGTCCTGTGATCATCCTGCATTCGGCATCATCACATTTGTTTTGTGAGTCTGAAGAGGAATTTATAGATTGGTATCAGACATATGGGCTTATATTGGATTTATGGGCTTGATCTGGACTGGGATGGTATGTTTTCTCAATATTCAATTGCTCTCGTATATAAAGCTTTTTCTTATTCACACAAGTCTCCTTGGATTTGTTTCTATAATCTACCCGAACTAACACAGCTGCTGTGAGTTAAATGTTGAGTTGCTAATCAAAGGTTTCCAGTTCAAACCCACCCAAGTTGCTCTGTGGGAGAAAGTTGAGGCAGTCTGATGCCAAAAAGATTTACAGCCTTCTAAACTCTCTGAATCAGTTTTGATGTGTTCCATAGGGTCACTGTGAGTCAGATTGGATTTATCTATCAACAGTGGGTTTGTAGCTATGTATCCAGCATCAAGCTCTTCTTCAGGGACTGGTCCCTCTTGGTAACATGTCCAAAACCCATGAGATGAAGACTCACCACCTTTGATTCTAAAGAGCACATCAACTTTTTTTCTTCCGAGATACATTTGTTCATTCTTTCGGGTAGTCAATAGTATACTCAATAATCCTTGTCAACACCATAAATTTGGAATTTCTATTCTTGGCAATGCTATTCATTGTTATATTTCACATAATTGAATACATTTGAAAAGCCTATTAAACCCAAGGAGCCCTGGTGGCATAGTGGTTATGTGTTGGCCTGTAAACTGAAAGGTCAGCAGTTCACAACCACCAGCCGCTCTGCAGGAGAAAGATGGAGATTTCTACTCCTGTAAACATTTACAGTTTTGGAAACTCCCGGGGCAGTTCTACCCTGTCCTTTAGGGTCGCTGTGAGTCAGTACTGACTTGATGACAGTTTGGTTTGGGTTTTTAGAAAACAAATATAGATATTTTTGGATTCTTTGCTCTCTGCTAACATTTATTCAACACCAGCAATGATAATCCTTGTTCAACATCCTCTTCTAAATCTGACTTGACTTTCTGTTAATTTTCTGTTCAAATACTGATCATTTTTAATTGCCTTCTGCAAAATTTTATGTGTGTGATATTAATGATGTTTGTTGTTTGATGATTTCTGCATCCTATTGGATCACCTTTCTTTACAATAGGCACAAATATGCATCTCTCCAGGGAGGTGACCAGGTGGTTGTCCTCAGGTTTTGTATGGTCTAGGCAGGTGAGTGCTTCCAATATTGCGTGTGTTGGTTGCAGCATCTCAATTGGTGTTCTGTCCATTCCCCATGCCCTCAGTGCCCTTTGGGCTTTCTCTTTCCACCCCGTTTGTTGTTGATTTTATTCTGCTTTCTGAAATGCTTGAACATTGATGGATCCTTTTCTATGCAGGAACTCTTTGTGTTCTTCTATCTCCTATTGATCCCTTTTATGCCATTTCATATTTAGCCCATAGATTTCTTCAGCATTTCCACCTGGAGCTTGATTTTTTCCTTCAACTTTTTCTGCTTGAGAAATGCCAAGCATGTTCCTCCCTCTGGGTTTCGAATTCTTGGTCTCGGCACACTTTATCATCGCACTTTACTTTGTTTACTTGAGACGGTCTTTGAAATCTTCTGTTCAGCTGTTCCCCTTCTGTTCCCTTTATGCTCTCATGCAAGTTGGAGTATCTTCTGATGGCAATTTGGGTCTTTCTCCCTTTTTTTAACGGTATTTTGCCATTGTTTTCATTACACAACTGATCTAGTTTCTGGTCATCAGTGTTCAGTGCATCAAATCTATTTTTGAGGTGGTCTTTCAATTCTTTAGCCTCAACTCAAAACTTGCATGTGAGCCATTGAAGGTGTGCTCAGGAGTAGGCCCCTGGCTTTGTTCTAGATGACTGTATTGAGCATTTCCATCTTATCTTTCCCGAGACACACTTGACTGAATTCCTGTGCATTTCATCTGTTGAGAGTCACATACATACACATAGTTTATGCCATGAAAATATTTCCAGATATGAAAATAATAATTATTTATAATTTATCAAGGGCTCATGAGGGTGGGAGGGTGGGGGAAGGAGGGATTAAAGAAGAGCAGCCGGATTTGTAAGGTAGAATTGGGATTATGATGGTGGGGGGTGCAGAGAAGCACTAAAGAACTAGAGGAAAGTTATATGTTTCATCATTGCTACACTCCGTACTGCCCAGTTTTTCAGGAAATAGATTGCTAGATGCTTCTTTCTAAATCTGGAAAACCTGCTGAAGCCTTCCCAGCTGCAGGGACCCTGCTAGTATTGAAACACTGGTGGCATCACTTCCAGCACCGCAGCAATGCGGAAGGCATCACAAGAGACAAACTAGCAGACGATGGTGGCCGTTATTAGAGGACCCAGTTCCCGAATGCTTACCAGGTCCCAGAGGTGCCAAGCAACATTTTGTTTAATGCTGGCTCTCATTTGATTCTCAGTAATAGCCGCATGAAGTTAGTATTCTTATAGAAAAGAATGCTTAGAAAATTACAAATGCTTAGAGAAATTAGTGCCTTAACATCTCACAACTGTTAGGTGCCAATTTCAGCAAAAGCTGAAACTGGGCTCTAGCTGGCTTTGTAGTTGCATTTGAACAAGGCACCTGGATCTCCTGCCCATAACAGCGTGCATTCATGACACGAGCCCTATGGGCGCAGAGGTAATGTGCACGTGTCCTACCATTCCCCTCCGTGTGGGCCCTTGAGAGCCATAAACACCGCCCTCACTGCTACGATGTCCATTCTGACTTACACGACCCCATAGTTGCTCAGTCTTTGTAGCTGTTCCTATTTGTTGAAGGAACAGACTCCCACAAAGGGGTTTAGGTGTCCATCAACTTCATGGGTATAGACCTAGAGAGAAATATAGTACTAGAAGAAACAATGTCAGATAACATATAGTTATGTAGTTTCTCTGCTTCGTTAAGAAACATAGCTTTTAACAGATGGTGAACACAGAAATCTAAAGGGATTGAATGACTAGACTAGCATCGTATGGCCAGCAGTCAGTGATTTATACCAGATATCCCCACTCCCTAGCCAATACTTGGTGCCAAAGTGTATGTCTGTCTCTGGCGTGCTGACTTGCCGTCTCTCTCTACTTGTTTGTACATCTCTCTCTCTCCCTCTCTATTTCTCTTTTCTCCAAATCAGAGAAACAGATTGTGCCAACCTAAATAGTCTTAGTCATCTCTGTATACCTACCTGGTGCTTAAAAGTACTTGTGGAATAGATAGACGAGTCAATAAGTCTCAACCCAAACACCATCCTACACTTTTTTTTAAGACACGAGACCATTCTCTACACGGTAACTAGTTTCTGTAAGTCACACTTTTATCAATTAATGCGGGGGCTAGAGAAAAGAATTCATACCGCCCAACGGTAACTCATGGATTACATGTTGTGTTCCAGTGACCTTCCCACACCTGTGGTCGCTGCTTATTTCATTTTATTTATTTTTGGTTTGCTTTTGTATTTTTCATTCCCGAGGACCTGTATCTGTTTTAGCTCCTTTTCTCCCTTGGCTTGTTGCTTAGCACAGGTGAGGGTAACACTTCTGCCTCTGCTCTCGGACTTACCTTCTAGAGAACGTTCAAAACAATCAGGAGCAAAGCTCAGGTGGAGGGAGAATAGGTAGAACCCTCTCTCTCCTGAAAGCAGCTGACAGCTCGACACATGTAGCTCTGGAACATCATGAAAGGGGATTTTCTCCTTCCAAACCACTCTAAAAATGCAAGTCATGCACAATAGCAGATGCAGCTTTGCTAGTGGAATCCCAGCTCCGGGCACCGCCTTGTGGGTCTTTCAGACTGATAAATGTGCTTCTTTGTTCTTTCGGCAGATTTCAAGGTTACATTTGGGAAGCTACAGAAAGCTGGAACTGTGTGCCTGTTTGTAAAGGGGCTAGTTTGCGGGCTCTTTCTGGATGGCCCGCTCCTGGTTTGGGGGATGAGGCACATCTCAGGATTCCTGCCCAATTCTGCCCCAAACTATGGCTGCAGGAGGCATTCGACAGACGTCTGCTCAGAGCTTGGAATGGCAACATAACCTGTAGCCATGAAGAAAGCATCATAAAACATTTTTTTTTAATTCAAGAAAATCTTGGATTTGCTTGCTTCATTGGAGTCCTTGTGGGGAGACATTTCTGCCAGGTTCCGTGACTGTCAGTGTCTTTCTGTCCCACATACCAACACATGATGTCTTTGCTGGCAGGCTGCACACACGCCTAAGTCACTGTGGTCTTACAACATTTCATTCTTTAACGTGAAGAGAGTAAAGATGAGAATGCGTGAAATCTGCTTTTAGTCCCTTACTTTCTGTGTTCTACTGTGCCAGGCTTCCCTTTTCTCCGACCCCTGCAAATAAAAGAGAGAGAAGAAGGGTAACTCTCCCCCCATCGTGGATGCAGCGTAGAAATAACAGAGGCGGGGAAAGCTAAGAGACTGCCACCCAATGTGGTGCTGCGGCCAGACGCCATGGAGGGAGTCCAACCTCAGGAAACATCACGCGGTCCTGCTCGCTTCTCAGAAACCACAGCAAGGCTGGAGCCCATTGCTCCAGCCGCTGCTTCTCGGTCCACCTTGCTAAGGGTCTTCTTTGTCCTTGACCCTCTATTTTACCAAGCGGGAGGACCATCTCCACAGACAGGCCCCCTGGCTAATCTGTCTAAAATATGCGAGACAAAGTCTTGCCGGCGTCACTTCTAAGGACCATTCTCGTAGGTCTTCCGAGGCAGATCTGTGCATTCCTCTGGCAGTCAGTGCTAGAGTTAATCGTCTTTGCCAATACCACGATTCAAATGCATCAATGCCTCAATCGTCCTTATCCCATCGTCCGTTTTCTCATGCCCACTATAAAGCGATGGAAAATACTCGGGTTTGGGTCAGGAGTACCCTAGTCTTCAAAATGACATCTTTCCTCTTATTTTCTTCCCAGGTGAATGGACGTTATCCTACCACTGGCAGTGCTTCGGGATCCAGGCTGACATTCTCGTGGATGATGCCCTTGACTCCAGGCTTCTTTCAGTTGTCCTTACCAGGATGGATCATGTCAGTGTCCAGTAAAGAACAGCCCAGGCACCAGTCTGTTTCAGCTCGCTAATACCTAGCACATTGATCTTTCTCACTTCATTTCATTGTTGACAACGTCCAGGTTTTCTAGGTTCATGCTTTGTACATTCATTCCCGGTTCTGACGGTCAAGGGATCGCGGCAGCGGTTTCCTCTCATGCGGAGCCTCGCCGTCAGCACAGGAAGGGTGTGAAAGTGGTGCTCCTTCCACGTCATTGGGGTTGACTCCACACTGAGGAGGCAGATCTTTCCTGTTTGTATTTTGAGTGACTTCCAGCTTGAGGGGCTCACCTTCCGACACGGGATCAGATCCTATTTGGCTGCTATTCTTAAGGTTTTCCATGGTCCTTAAAAAAATTTTTTTAAATCAGAAGTAGACTTCTCATTCATTCTTCCTAGTTAGTCTTGAAAGCACAGCCGCAATCTGCTCACCACGGGGAGCTGGCGGCTGCATTCCCAGCCCCACAGCAACCCGCAGGGGACTGCAGTGTGGCAAGCGGACAGGTGAGTGCGGGGGCGATCATGAAGAGTCTGTTGCACAGACAGGAAAGAGCAGAAGCAACTGAAATGTTGAGATAAGAGAATAAAGGGGTAGACATGCTGAGCGACTTTGCTGGGGCCTCAGGCTGATGAGTGATCCCAGGAAGACTGGCCACCCAAAGCAATGCCGCCCTGTCAGTTCTCCTTGCTTCCTTTTAGGGGGACGGATTGCCTCAATGATTATTAGTACAGTAAAGATAAGAGACTATCTGGAAACTTTAAGAGATTATGGTCAAAGGAGAAATGTTGTTTGTGTGCATCCACAGACTGCAGCCCAAGCTGCTCCCGATGCCATAACTTGTGCCTAGGTCCGCTCCCCTGGCTTTGGAGACTGGTTACACCTCAGATTCCAAGAGAATATTCTTCCTTTTTTCTCCTGCCTGTAGCTGCTACAGCCCCCAAGCATTGCTCAAAGTCTCTGAGCTACAGGAAGATTAGTTCAATTTTTTAAATAAAAATGGATCTTTGTTAAAAGATTGCAAGCTCACTTAAAGTTATTCAAATAATAAGTTTTTCAAAAGTCCAACTGGGGATGCGAGTCGCTCTGGAGACATATTGGGTTACCAGTTGGGCTACTAATTGCAAGGCCGGCAGTTCAAAACTACCAGCCGCTCAGATGGAGAAAGATGAGGCTTTCTGTACCTGTCAAAATGTATAGCCTTAGAATTTAAGACAGTCAATTCATGGTGCCTGAGGAAGCTGAAGACAGCTAGTCTTACAACGTCAATCCCTTATATACTGTATTAAGATATGTATTATTCCGGAAAACCTGTGACTGACATTCTCAGTGAATACTATTGTAAAATTTCCCTGATAATTAACTCCCATTGTTTGTGTAAATAGCATCCAACCACAAAAGGATTGATTCTACACCAATGAATAATTCAGGTACTGCAATATGGAGTTAACCTACAGTGGCCCAATATCCCTCTCTGAACAGGGCTTTAAAAAATTAGTACCAGGGGCTAATGAATGACACTATTAATGGAAGATTGTTATGTTGCAGGGGGATGATTGATAATACTCTCTACCAAAATTAACTAGGAGGTTTTGAAAGGGAGCCAAAGACAGATAAAAATAAAAAACAAAACCCCCCAACAAAACAAAAAACAGATCTGGGAATGGGTTTCGAGTGCTCACTAATTTCTAGCTCCAATTTAAGAACAATTATTTCTTACATTATGGTCCTGCTCGATACTTTCCCTGAGGTAGGGAACACAGAAGATATGGGCGCTAAAGCAGAATGTTGCAAAGAAATTAGATGGTGCCTTGCTATCACATAAAATAGCATCTGGGGTCTTACAGGCTTGTCTTCAAACAAGCAGCCATCTAAGTGAGATCAACTAAATCCACATGGAAAAAGCACACCATCATCAGTCACCGAAGGATTGTAAATCCTATCATCTGGAGTTGAAGGAGCTTAAATTGTACGTATCCAGTTTGCAGAAGGCTATGGATGGCCCAATATACATTTGTGAGAACTACATAGGAAATAAACCTCTGGTGATCTCCCTCCATCCATAATGGAGGGATGGGAGGAATGTGGTTTCTAAACAGAGTACATTAGAGAGATGAGTATAGACATTCAAAGGGATACACCTGACTCGAACAGTTGAAACTCTGTCAGTTGATTTCGCCCTCTGATGCACGCTGGACCTGATCTGTTTCTTTAAAAAATGGTTTCTGTATTTTTAAAATGTTTTTGTTTGTTTTAGGGTTTATCTCAGAGGTTTTATGTCATTGAAAGTTACCCTCTTGAAGTTGTGTTATATGTTGTTAGGTATATGAAACCCAGGACTGATGAACCTATAGGGACAGCAAGTAGAATAAGGGTTTCTGGGGAGGGGTGTGTACAGTGGTGGTGGTGGGCATAAAAGGGAGACAGTGTCAAGGAAGGAACAGCATGTTTGGAAACTGATTGTGGTAGCAATTCTACAATATGGCGTGACATGACTGAACTATGGAGTGATGCATGTGTTAACTCCCACTTAATAAATTAAAAACCCCATTATTACAAGTATTAGGGGCCTCCAAAAAAGACTGTAAATACTCCATTATCTTTTGACTTTATATTTTCAAGAACGTCTTGAAATTGCTTGTATATAAGTCGTTTTCTGCTTAGCCAAGTGGTATGTTTACTCCAAACTTAGTAATTTAAAACAATTATAATTTCATATTTGAGAATTTAAAATTTGAGGAAAAATAGAATTTCAGAGTGTCTTTGCTGGGTGGTTTTAGCTGGGGGGGTCTTTCATAAGGTTTAAATAAAGATGTTGACAACAATGATTCATGTCTCCCATATGCAAAATTCCCTCCCCACTCTCAAGGTTCCCCAAAGTCTTACCCTGTTATAGCAGCCGTACAAGTCCAGAATCTCATCATGTAAATCTGCTCCAGGGGAGGGTAAGGCTCCTTGTGAGCAGTTCTTTGAGGACAGCTCTTCAAATGAATTTCCTCTCAATCTAAAGATGTCTGAGCTAAAGAGGGAAGTTATCTTTAGCTTACTCATGAACACACATCACAGGTGTGTGTTGCACAGGTATATGACAACTTCTAGAAACCCATTCGAAAGGGGAAAACGGGACACACAGGAGCCACTGTTCCAATAACAATTTCGACAGTTCTATGAGTGAGATTCAAGAGCTGAGCAGAATTCTCTTTGGCTCTTGCCAATGGCTCTTGCCAAGCTCTGGTTTCTATCCTCTATTCGTCCATTTCCATAAAAGTCAGTCCATGTTTGCTCAGTGATTTTTCTCCGCTTTCTTTCTGCCTCTAGAAGTTTGGAAGTCCCGAGTCTGCTTTATAATTTGTTCGATTGCAGTTGAGTCTGGAGTTGTTTATACCCATACTTTTTTCATAGCAGTCTTTATAGGTCTCCTATGCATCTGACTGGGGTTCACTTTGTTTCACAAAAGTCTTGCAAACAAAGACTTTGAGGTAAGTCTTCCTCTCCCTTTCATCCTAAAGATAATACCTTTAAGACTTTTAGAAGTCCTGTTGTTTTGTTGAACAGTACTCTGAAGTATTGCCTTAATATTCGGGAAGTTTTACTTATTTTTACATCCATACTCTCAATTTCACCTTTGTGTCATGTTTTTTTGAGAGTGTCCTGGAATTGATCTTTGCCTGTGAACCATTTCCTAGTTTTAGAATCATTTGCGGTCTACAGAGGCTGTGACTGTCCAAACTATCAAGTCCCGTCTTCTTTTTGTTTTAATAGTCTTTCTTGTGGCTTATCTCTCTACTCTGTCATATGCCTATAAGCAGCTAAAAGAAACCACATGGCCCATTCGCCGTGCTGTGTGCAAATCCGAGCTAAAGGACTCAGTTCGTAGTCGTTGTTGTTAGGTGCCACCGAGTGAGTCCCCCTTCAGGACCGTCTCTCTGTATAACAGAATGGAACGCCCCCTGCTCACGCACTGTCCTCATCTTTGTTCTTATGTTTGAACTGACTGGTGCAGTCGCTGTGTCAGTACATCTTGCTGAGGGTCTTCCTCTTTTGGCTGCCCCTCTACTTTTCCAAGCATGATGGACTTTATCAGCGATTGTTCTCTGTTATCAAACATGACAACACGTTTGAAGTATGTGAGACAAAGCTTCCCCACTTTTGCTTCTAAGGAGCATTTTGGCTGTACTTCTTCCAAGACAGATTTGTTTGTTCTTTGGCAGTCCATGGTACTTTCCAAATTCTTCACCAGCACCAAAATTCAAATGCATCGATCCTTCTTCAGTCTTTCTTATTCAGTGTCCGACTTTCACGTGCAGATGGGTACCTCATGCATATGAGATGATTGAAAATATCCCGTTCATTAGGTACATGTTCTATTTTCCATAATACTTCAGACAGCAGCATTGTTAAATTTCTGTTAACATATACCAAGGATCTTCTTTCCTTCCAGTTTTCAGTAACAGCTTCTTGATTTTTGGGGTCTTCCCTAGCGCCAGCTCTGAAGGTCAAGATTCTGCTAGCATTGTTCTTTAAACCATTGCTAACACTCTCCTCAAGACCCTTCCGCTTTCTGCCCCCTGCTCAGTCCGTATAAAGAGCCACATAGTTAGGTTTTCATGGCAGAAGGCCTCGCTTTCAGGCACAAAAGCCAAATTTAATGGATCTAAACCATAAACTTTTATTTTCTTGTGGTAGATTCTGTGGGTCTGAAGTCAAGAGTGGTTTGACTAGGTGGTGCTGGTTTGGGGTTCCCCAGGAATTGTTTTCAAGATGTTGACCAGGGGCTGTCGTAATCTAGAGGGCTGACTAACGTTAGGAAAGCTGCTTCCATGGTACCTCGCTACCATGATTAGCGGGTTGTGCTGACTGTTGGCTGACTCTCGACTCCAAGGCTACTGGAGTGTCCTCCTATCACGGAAACTGGCATCCTTCGCAGCGGTGGATCTAAGAGAGCAAGCTGGAAGTTCCAGTTCTTAAAGGTCACACACTATAGTTTCCACAAAATTCTCATCATTACACGGCTAGTTCAATTCAATATGGGATAGTCCTACACAGGACAAGGAAACCAATAAGTCGGGATCATGGGGGACCATCTGGGAGGCTAGTTTTTTTTTCCCTTCTGCATAAGCTTTTTACTATAATTGATAATGCTCTTGTTTTGTTTATTCTTAAGGTTTTCTATTCATTAATCACTGTTTTTCATCAAATGCGTCAACAACTTTCAAACACTCAGAACGTTCTAAATGCTGCAAGACAGACGGTCCTGGACTTGCACGGTTTCTCCTGTGAACCTTTCCTTCCTTCCCTCTGCTCCATCTGAGCGAGGCTGCCCAGGCTTACCGCACGGTGGCCATGCTGGGATGACACTTCACCATTATTTTATATTAGAACTCGTATTTTCTGGTTCCGTGTCCAGCTCTCTGATGTTGCTGCGTTTTCATTTTGCCACGGCAGGAGCTCCAGGACGTTAAGAAACAGCAGCACCTGCGGATGAATTCCTTGAGTTCTTTGTTTTGCACGTGTCGTGCATATCCCCTTGCTCTTCGTCCCTGGCTGTCCACTCGCGCTCCAAATTGAAGAACGAAAAAGATACCGTGGAGTTTGCATACGTGGGTGGGGTTTGTCATGTTGGAGGCTTCTTTGTAGTGTGTCAAGAAACGTACGGGCTTTATTTATTTTTCAATTTTCATTTTGCTGAGATAATTTCTCTGGAACCACTTAGCTTCCTAAGAAGGTTTCTCTACTCTTTGGCGCGCTGTGCTCGGGGAACGGGCCTATCAGAGTATTGAGGGCCTCATCATTCAGTATGCAGACCCTTAATCCCCCGCCTCCTCTGTGCCTGGTGCCTCAATCTCCAGTTTAATTTCTCCAGAAATAAAGCCCCAACCATCCTATTCTTTCCCTAGGAACTTTCCTTTGTCCAAAATGATATACCCTCTCATGGTTCCAATCTTCCAGAAGATGACTCTTCACACCACCACTAAACAGGAAGCCACTGTCCCGCTCCAGCACCCAGCCACTTTAAAGTATCTGTAACCCGGGCTGCTGGCAAGGAGTCCCAGCCAATGGAAGGAAGCAGATGGCTTCCAAGCACTGATTAATCACCATTCTTTCTTCCCCGTGGTTTCCAGATGTAGTGCACTTCCTTTGGCCTGGCATGGAGTCGTTGCTTCTGGTTTCTTTTCTTCCTGGAAAAACTACCTGAAGCATCCCTGTCTTTTACGAAATCATTTCTCGTTATTGACTCCCTATTACTGGTGCTCAGCATTGCTTTTGGCTTATCTCAAAGGCAGTCTTAAGCCATACGCTCCATTCATTATGACATGATGAAAATCTATCCTCATCTAGCTCTTTGAACTCTGCTTACACAGGAACAGAAAGCTAAAGAAAATCTCAAAGGATTCTCTGTGGCATTAGGTCACAGATGTCTTTCTGTGTGTCTTCTTGAGTTGAATTCACCTGTTGTTTTTAGTCGTCTCCCGAGGCTTATTTTAAAGTCACATGATGCATCAAAATAAAAACGAGTCATCTCCAAGGATGAAGGAGTTGGGGTCTGGTAAAGGGTCATTCCCATCTGTTGGAGCTCAAGTGGTACATTTTCCCACATGCATCTAGACATTAACAACTCACCCTAAGGCAGTGGTTCTCTGCCTTCCTATTGCTGCGACCCTTAATACAGTTCCTCATGGTGCGGTGACCCCCAACCACAAAATTATTTTCTTTGCTACTTCTTCACTAATTTTGCTATGTTAGGAATTGGGCAACTCCTGTGAAAGGGTCGTTGGACCCCCCAAGGGGCTGTGACCCACAGGTTGAGAACTGCTGCCCTAAAGACCTCGTTCTGTGTGCAGTGGTTCTGAATGGGAGACGTCCATCAGGATCGCCTCACATGCAGGCGTCCCTCCAGAGGTGACTAGCGTCCAGGTGTTTGTGTTCTGAAACAGATCTCCAGGTGATTTGGTGAAGCAGCCTTGCTCTGAAGGAGTGTCTCTAAAGTGAAAGAGACCATGTAGTATGCTAAACATAAAAAATATTGGATGCTTGGGAGCCAGTTCTGTCCTCGGCTAAATTTCTCCTCCTATTAGGAAGGCGACCACATGACAAAACAGGCTGGGAGTAAAAGTGGAAGGACTTCCGGCAAGAGGGCACCCAGGTGAGCAGCTTGCACGGAAAGCTCCAGGGCGATCAGGAAAGTCACCAAGCTGGAGACGAGTGGGATTCAGGAGAAGGAGAGGGACCAGCCTCAGTCTGGCGCCCCAAGCCTCGAGGGCAACATACCGGCGTGAAGCAGTGAACTAACAGAGAGGTCTGAGGGCCCCCATCCCAGCTACATTGGCCCGCCCTCCCCAGAAGAATGCACTACAGGGGACAGCACTGAAGAAACAACCTGGGGAGAGGGCCGGGGCAGCCCAGACCCATGTGAGCAAACTAAGAGAGAAAGAAGTAAGTGGACCACATCCTGGTCCACTAAGCGTCAAGGACAACATTCCAGCTCGGTGCAGCCAATGCACAGGGTTGGCCCCACCACAAGTCAGGATGTCGCCTTACTGTCCCACAGTGCAGAAATTGTGCCCTGTTGACCGCCCCATACACATACCAGTACATAATAGGAAGGGAGCACAACAGAGTAGCAAGGGGAACAAAGCAACATAGTCCCTGAAGAATTCTGAAAATAGACTTTGGCTTGGGGCAGGACTTGGCACTGCATCAGACCACACCGGAGAACATGCATAAGGGTCAGCAGACAGACCTGGAACTATTCATAGGCTATTTTTTTCATGTCTATCTATATAAGATAGGCAGGATAAACAATCCCCAAAAGAAAACAGGACTGACAGTTCTGGGGGACAGGGCAGAGGAGGAGGTGGGGGAAAAGCTGGGAGGAACCACCAAACCCAGGGACAAGGGAACAACAAGAGACCTAAAATTGATGGCAAGGAGGACATAGAGTGCCTGGTGCGGTTCAATCAAGTGCAATGTAGCCAAGAGGAAGTACAGAGAGCCGAATGAAAGTAGAGCATGATAGTGGGAAAGGAGGAAGGAAAAAGGAAATAGAGGAAAGAACTAGGAGGCAAAAGACATTTATAAAGGTAGAAACATAGGCATGTACATATGTGAATATATTAATATATAATAGTGATTTCGGTCTATGTGCATATAATTATAGGTTAAGTATTAAGGTGGCAAACACTGTGCTACTCAAGTCCTCCCTTAACACAAGAACACTTTGATTAATAACCTGGCATTCTGGGATGCTAATCTTTCCAACACGATCACTGAAGACAAAATGGGTGTATAAGCTAATGTGGTGAAGAAAGCTTATGGTTTCCAGCTATTATAAGCTACAGTGTCTGAGGTCTTAAAGGTTTGAAATTAAACAAGCAGTCATCTAACAGGGAAGTAACCAAGCTCACATGGAAGAAGCACACCAACCTGTGTGATCACAAGGTGTCGATGGGATTAGGTATCAGGCATCAGAAGACTCAAAACAAACAACCATTTCAATGAGATTGAGGGGGTTTGGAATGGAAACCCAAATCCCATATGTAGGCAATTGGACATGCCCTTACAGAAAGGTCACAAGGAAGGGACAAGGTAGCTAGGGTGCAGCACAGCACTGACAAAGCACGCAGCATTCTTCGAGCTCTTTAGTGCTTCCTCCCCATCACTATCATGAGCCCAGTTCTACCTTACAAATCTGGCTAGACCAGAGCATGTACACTGGTACAGATAAGAGCTCTCAGCTCACAGAATCCAGGACAGATAAACTGGCTCAGGACCAATAATGAAAGTAGTGATACCATGAAGGTAAGGGGATGGTGGATTGAGAAGAAAGGAGAAACTGATCTCAATGATCAACATACACCCCCACCCAGGGGATGAACAACCGAAATATGGGTGAATGGAGAGAGTGGATGGTATAAAAGATGAAAATAAAAATAATTTATAAATTATCAAAGGTTTAAGAGGGTGGGAAAGTGGGAGAGAAAGGGGAAGAAAGAGGAGCTGATACCAAGGGCTCAAGTAGAAAATGTTTGGGAAATGATAACGGCAACAGATGTACAAGTGTGCTTAATACAGTTGATGTATGAATTGTTATAAGAGCTGTAAGAGTCCCCAATAAAATAATTTATTAAAATTTTAAAAAGAGATTAAATGAGGGAGCTATTAATAACCAGGGCATGACAAGAGGCATACATTGGGACTGTCCTGGACAAACCGGTCACCCTTTTAATTAGTCAAATGAATGATTGGAGTAGACAGCTCTGAGGTCTCTTTCAGATTTATGATTCTATAATTCATGACCACTGGGAATGATGTAAAAGATGGTCTCATTCCAAATGCATGCAAAACATGACTGCTTAGGCATTGTCTGCACTCCTTCCGGTGAGCTGAAATGGGAAACACATGCAGCTGAGACCCAAACTTGGTGTCACATGAGGCTGAGAGGTCACGCAGATAAAGCACACAGAGAGGGGACCCTTCCTAGAACAAAGACCTTAAAAAAGGCGAAGGCCAATGGGGCAGATTCCAAGTCAGGGTTCATCAGTGGCAGTCACCATTGCCATTAGAATCCGAAGGGCAGAAATGAATGTCATTTGAGGTCTGTTGACATTATACTCATTTATGGGTTATATTCCAATATGATACTCAGAGACATTTATACTCATTTCTGTATTATCTTCCAACATGATATTCAGGGACATTTGCACATATTTCTCTGCACTATCTTCCAATATGTTACACACATAATTTATACAGCTTTGGTGCCTCTCTGCTATGTAGTGCAATTCTGGAAAGGGTGCTTGTGTTTTCAAGAGCTCTTCTTAATTATAAATTAGTCTATAAATTATACCAGAAACAAATGACCACTTAAACAAAACCCAAACCAAAGTGTAATAGAATACAAAACAGAAGAACCTCCCCCCAAAAGTCCCAATCATCCTGTGCTTCATGATTTCGAAGGAACTTTAGTGCTCTGAAAGGAACGTTGGTGGCGTAATGTTCACCAGTTGGGCTGTTACTACAAGATCAGCAGTTCGAAACCACCATCCATTCTGTAAGATAAAGATGGGACTTTCTATTCCTGTAAGGAGTTGTCCTAGGGAGTCAGTTCCACCCAGTTCTATAAGGTTGCTATGAGTCGGAATCGACTTGATGACAGCGAGTTTGTTTGGAGTGTTCTGTACTTTCACGATAAGCAGGGGGGCTCATGAAGCTGTGGCAGCTCAGGCTAATGGATCTGTGACATGCACACATTTAATGAGCACAGACAGTTAAGCTCTGTGCCGATTGGTTTTTATTATTTCTTCTCTTCTGTGTTTCTTCTGTTGGTGCTTATAAGGCATTATTAGTGAAACGTGGCAGAGTGCGACATTGAGACATTGTGAAAACAAAGAAAGGATGATAGGATTATCACTGAGACCAAAGCCAACACTGTAGAACTCCAGGGATGCAGGCTGGCCTCAGTTGCTTGCTCAGCTTTCAGTGTGAGAGAATTAGCAGAATGCACACACACAGAGGAACAGAAGGTGAACGAGGGAGGGACAGACGGAGGAAGAGAGAAAGGGAAGGAGGGAGAAGGTACATTTTTTTTTCTTTTCTGGCTACAGGTTTATTCACCACAAAAGCATCCCCTCCGACTTTACTGGGGTGGCTGACCACGTCCACGACCAAATCCGCCTCTAAACTGGAATTCCGTTGCTGACCCAGCCCCAGCTTCAGCTTTCTTGTCGGCACCAGGCGGCACAGCGCTCCGTCTGTAAGTGTCTCTGTCGGCCCCTCCTCTGGTCAGTCTGGCTGGCCGCTCACCCTCCAGACCTTTGGGCCATGGCCGGCCAGTCTCGGGGCGACTGCGGCGCAGGGTGGCAGGCACAATCTCAGGGGGCAGGTGAAGGTAATCCCGGAGGTACTGAATCCTCTCGTTGGTAAGGTACCAGTAGAAATGTCTCCAGGCAAACTGCTCCTCCACGTAGCCTTGTGACTTGAGAGACTGCATGGCCTTCATGACGTGAAGGTTGGGCACGTTCTTGTCCGCCAGTTCGGGGTGCTTGGGCATGTGGACATCCTTCTTGGCCACCATTACCCCCTCCTTGAAAAGGTGCTCATAGATAGCGATGCGGTTCTTCTTGGGCATCAACATCGCGACGACCGCTGCGTGCTGAGCCGGGACGGGAAAGGAAGCGGGAGAAGGTACATTTTATGAGCAATGTAGAAGATAGATTGATAAGCAGAAAGAAAGGAAGAGGAGAAAGTATACATGGTGTGTCTGCAGGGAAAAGTAAAGGTAAATGCTCGGTGAGAATTTTTAGTCTAAACCTTGAAAAGTCTTGTGTTAGAACATAAGAAATGGAATTGTTTGTATCATTGCTGGAGCTATTTTGATGAACACAATCTAGTTCATTTCACGTAGGTTTAAGTTCATGCTGTTTGGAAGGAAATTGCACACTGCAGCTATGCTTTAGGGGTGTAATCAGAGGGACTGGCATTGATGAAAAGCTTCTCGCTACTGCTCTAGGATGAAGCCAGAAGATTGTGAACAGCTCTGTCTCCACAACTGGGGCTATGTCATTCATTTGTCAGAATCCGTGCCCTGCATGCATTCGGGGTATGTGCACGCTTACCCTAGGATTAGAATTCTCTGGGCTGCAAAAAAAGGGGGGGGGGACAGCTTTACTTCTGACTGATTCTTACCTCTGGCAGAGAACAGCCGCACAGCAAGGGGAAGGTGCTCTGCTCTGCTAGGAGTCATTTTCAGAGAGCTTTGGACATGGTGTCTGTCCCTTCAAGAATGGATCAGAGGAGAATGTCAATGAGTGACCACTTGGCTGATTGTATGACAGGACCTGTGTGGTCACACTATGTAGTATGAGGCTGGTTTCTTCTGAACGATCTCTGAGAACAAAGCACTGACTTTCTACCCAGGAAATGCTGTGCATGCGTCATATTCCTGGGACCCAAGACGGCCATCAAGAGGCCGCAGAGGCCATCGCCATTTGGTAGGTTGATGAAATGATGGAGAACAAAGAAGATGGGAAATATCATGGGTCTTTAGTCCAGAGAGGCAAAGACTGAGAATGGGCGGGACAGATCTCTGAAGTAAAGGAAAGCATGATTCTTGGAATCAGAACACTTGAAGTTTTAGAAAGGCTATTTTATTGAATCAGAACTCTTGAAGTTTTAGAAAGAAAAAGAAAGAAAGAAAAAGACAGGATATACTCATTTTTAGAGTGACTAGTAGACTTACTAAGCTTATAGATGAACTTTCTAAATATCCTGAAGATGGTACATGTTAAACATATAAATCTATTAAGGAAGGGTTAAGACAAATTCATCTATAGTACATCAGAGTGCCTCATACCTTATATCCTTTTTCTGGGGGTGGGGGTAGGGAGGAAAATTACCCCAATCAGAGTACTCCTGGTTTTAGTTTGCCCCTTCCATGACTCATGGCCAATTAGACTGGGTATGGGGACCTAAATGAAGGACAGCCAATTTTAATCCAATTGCAATCATATTTTATTCTACATATCCTCCATCTCTCTGCAGATATGACTCATCACACTTCATCCTACTCAAAGTCTTCAAATAGCTACTTTTCAGAAAATCCCATGGCACAAAAAGAAGAGGAAGTATGAGAAGATCATGTTCAGTGCTTGGAACAGGAAAGGAGTCAACTCTTCTAAGAGTTCATCTCTAATGACACCTATTATGTGTTAGCACCCCTTGTCTGCCAGCTTGTCACACTGTGGTGACTTTTGTGTTGCTGTGATGCTGGAAGCTATGTCACCGGTATTTCAAATACCAGCAGGGCCACCCACAGTGAGCAGGTTTCAGTGGAGCGTCTAATCTAAGAACAGACTTTGAAGCAGGAATAGGCTGTCCACTTCTGAGGGCTTAGCTACTGAAAACCTTATGAATCACAGTGGCACATGATCAGATAGAGTGTTGGCAGATGAGTTACTTTAAGAGGGAAAACACTCAAAATACAACTGAAGAAAACCTGCTTTCTGAGTGGCACTGATCATAATGATGTGGAGGAAGTAAAGTTTGGGGGCCTTAATTTGCGTATGGGGCATACCTCAAAAGGAGAAGCAGCAGCTGCAGACATTCACTAGTAATCGGTACATGTACGAAATGTGAATCTAGGAAAATTGGAAGTTGTCACAAATGAAATGGAATTCATAAAGATAAACATCCTACATATTAGTAAGCTGAACTGCACTGGTTTTGGACATTTTGATCAGGCTTGAAGCTGTTACAAATGAAAATGGAAGGCTTCAGAACAGATTGCAACTCAGTGTAAACACACACACACACACAAAAACAACCTCGCTGCTACACTGCCCTTGATTAAGCCCCACTAAGCATCCTAAGTCCTTCTCTCCATTGATTTTAGTTCACTTGTTGTTCCCTTGTCCCTTGGTTCCCCCCTCCCCCCACTCCTTTCTCCCACCCCTTCTCCTGTATCCCTCAAAACCATCGTTCCTGTTCTTCTGGCCTCCAAATTGTTTATCCCATCTATCTAGATAGACATGCAGAGACATTAATAAGTGCAAAAACCAGGCAAAGCCCAACAAATCAACAAAGGAAGTAAAAACCAACAAAACAATGACAGCAACAACCAAAAACAAAATAACAACAACCAAAAGAAAGCCACTGACAAAAATGGAAAAGCCTATAAATAAATCAAGGTCTGTCTGTCACACTCTGTCTCCAAAGTCTATTTCTGGCATTCCCTGGGGATTTGATCACATTGCTCCCATTGCTGCTCTGTTGCATGCCCTCAGTGTTTTGCCTCAATGTGATGGGGTCAGACCAGGCACAGTTCACGCACTGTGGGTGAAAAGTGAGTGAAGGGCAACAGAAGACGATTTAAGATATGAAAATAATAATTTATAACTTGTCAAGGGTTTATGAGGGAGGGTGGGTGGGAAGGGGGAAGGAGAAAATGAGGAGCTGATAGAAAGGGGTCAAGTAGAAAGAAAATGCTTTGAAAATGATGATGGCGGCATATGGACAAATGTGTTTGAAACAATGGATGATTGTGATAGAGATGTAAGAACTCCCAATAAAAGTATTTAAATATATATATATATATGTATATATATATATATGATTAAGACAAATGACAATGCCCAAAACAAAACAATAACAAACAGACAATCCTCACAACCGGACCAGTATGTAAATCACGATAAAAATAGAGAAAAGATTGAACTTGTTAAGGATTACAGTTTGCTTGGATGCACGCTTCATGCTCGTGGCAGCAGCAGTCAGCAAGTCCAATGATGCGTCACATTGGACAAACCTGCCGCACAAGACCTCCCTCCTTAGTGGCGAAGAGCAGGGATACCGTGGACTTACGTGTGCCTGACCCAAGCCATAGTATTTTTTATCCTGATTATTGTTAACAGTTTTATTGGAGTTTTATTCATATATCACACAATTCAATAGCTCAATCATATTAAGCTCAATCATCGCCACCACAAATTTTAGAACATTTTCTTCTTTCTTATACTCATTGAAACTGGCTCCCCATTTCCCCCCAACTTCCCCTTCATACCCCCAAGAAACTATTAATCCAGCTTTTGTCTCTGTAGATTCATCTATCCTGGATTTTGTGTTCAGAAAAACATGCCAGCAACTACAATAACAATGACAAAGTAAAACAGAGGAAAACCACAATTGAAAAGAAAGCAGAATGAATGTGCTTGACACAATGGATGTATGTATAGATTGTGATGAGTTGTACGACCCCCCAATAAAATTATTTTTAAAAATCTACCTATTTAAGAATTTAAAATAAAATAATATCCTGTTTCCTAATTGCATTTGAATTTTTTAAATTCCTTTGGTTACCTTTGATTGCACTTAGAGTTTGGAAATGTTGATGTATCTCAATAAGGGATATTAAATGTGAATAAAAGAAAACAGAAAATATTAAAAGTAAAACAAATTTAAAATGACTCAAAAGGGAGATCAATGAATAAAGTGTACGATTTTATCCTAACTGGATCTGCAATAATCCACTTTCCCATGGGCTCTGCATGATAGCAAGGGTATTCATGTCCCTGCTCGATGATCAGAGTTAATTCACTGGAGGCTTAATTCATGTGTATTTCTTCTTCATTTCTTTTCTTTTTCAAATTGCGATAACTTTAACATGGGTCAAAAGGGAGGCTGTGGTATTTTTAATCATCTCCTTTGCATGTGGGAGCTGGATCATGAATAAGGATGACTGAAGGAGTATCAACACATTTGAATGGTGGGGCTGGTGAGGAAGGCGGCCAGCACCCTGAAGGGCCAGCAAAACAAAGCAGTCTTGGAAGAAGCACAGCCAGAATGACCCTTAGCAGCAAAGATGGGGGGACTTTGTCTCACACACTTTGGATGTTTTGTGACTAGGGTCCAGGACCTTGAAAAGGACATCATGCTTGATAAAGTGGAGGGGCAGTGAAACGGGGAAGCCTGGCAAGGCAATGGACTGACACGGGGGCTGTAGCAGCGACTGTGAGGATGCGCTGGACCAGGCGGTGCTTTGTTTTATTGCACATAGGGGAGCTATGAGTCAGAACCCACTCAACAGCACCTCACAGCACCACCACAACAATCGTTCAAGCGCTGTACTATGTGCTTTGCATGCATCCTCACAGTTAATTCTCATATCTCCCCATTTAATACTAATTTCAACAATATCAAAACAGAATTAGGATTGGAATTCCAGTGACTAGAACTGAACTCACTCTCTAAGCTCTGACTTGTACTGACCAATAGCCACTATTGTTCCCATCTCATTTTCCTTGGTAGCAAACAGGACAGTGCTTGACCAAGTTAAAAGTCACTGAGCGGTGTCTGGGGAGGCCAGTCTGGTGATCTGCTTCCAAAGTCCACAGCTGTAAAAGTCCTGTGGCATGCAGCTCTGTACACATGGGTGGCTGTGAGTTAGAATCAAGTTGACAGCAATGGAGTTAGTGTCTCATAATTTGGCTTTTGTCGCTGCTATGCCTCGTTGAGTCCATTCCAATTCCCAGCGGCTCATGTGCAACAGAACAAAACACCAACAGGTCTTGGGCCGTCCTCCCAATTGTTGATACCTTTGAGCCCACTGTTGAAGCCACCGTGCCAATGCATCTTGCTGAAGGTCTTCCTCCTTTTCTATGACCCTCTACTTTATCAAACATGTCCTTTCCCAGGAACTGCTTCTTATAGATAAGATGTTCAACGTATATTGCTAGACAGCTATCAGTTTTTAAACCCATCTACTATTGTGTTAGTCTGGGTAGACGAGAGAAACAAATCCAGGGAGACTCATATGTGTATAAGAAAGAGCTTTATAGAAAAGATCAGTTGTATATTAAGAAAACATCCCAGCCCAGTCCAGATCAAGTACATAAGTCCGATATTAGCCTATATGTCTGATACCAGTCTATAAATTCTTCTTCAGACTCATACAACACAGGAAGTGCAGGAAGGTCACAGGCCAGTGGGTGGAAAATCTTGTGGATTCAGCAGCGGTGGAAGCATCATAGTGCTATCGTGGGTCTGCGTGTGGCTCCTCCAGCTCCAAGGCTCTGGCTGCCATCACCATAGCTCTGTGTGTCTTGACAACAAGAATGTCTTGCAGGGAGAGAGTGTATCTGGCCTCCAGTCTGCTATTTATCTCCTTCATGCCTCCAAATGAGGTCATCATGCTGCAACCTGATTGACAGGTTAGAATTCACCCCTTTGCAAATTGACAGGAGATTATGTAACTGCCACAAATATCTTTTACACAACCTTAGGATGGAAATCAGAATCGATGAACTTTAAGATCACTTTAAACTCTAAAATGTTATGGTTCTATGATTCTTGAGGAGTTCTGGTGGTGATGCTGGGTAAGCCTTGGACTGCTAGCCACAAGGTTGGAAGTTCAAACCCACCGACCACTTCTTAGGAAAAGGATGAGGCTATTTTCTCCCATAAGATTTACAGCTTGAGAAATCATATACAGTCAAAACAAGTTAGGATCGACTCAATGGCAGGTGTTTTTAAAAAAATGACTCTTGATCAGTTTTCCCAGGGAGACTATTTACTCATTGAGGGCAGGGACCAATCCTTTATATGTCCTACCTATATAACATGATGACTGATGCATTTGGAGAATTCAGTAAGTCATTACTGATTGACAGATGGGTTGGTGGCTCTTCGAAACACCACACATTCATCACCCGATAGATTTTCACTGACTTTGGGCACAGTCTCCTCACTAAATTAGAGCAGGTGTTGCTAATTTGTCTCCCTGTCAGAGTCTGTCTTCCAGGATCTGACTTTGAACATTTGCCCAACAAGACTTGGACACTTGATAAAGATGCAACCCAGCCAAGTTGCTGGTTTACAGAACAAGAAAAAGAAAGGAAAGTTTCTGGAAGTGGACTCGCTGCATGCTCCTCAGAAACAGCCAGCACAGACCAAGAGAGAGATTGCTCAGTGTTGGCACAGGGAAAGTTCCTTCGGTGACCCACGATTCTCCAGAGGATGAGAGGTGGTGCCTTGAGGCTGTGAGTGTTGGACATACTTGAAATACGATGCAAACCATCACTGCTACCACCAGGTGCCCTCAAACTGATTCTGATTCACAGAGACTCTGTGTGTCAGAGGAGAGCTGTTCTCCAAAGAGGTTTCTATCCTGATTTTTTTTTTTTTGAAAGTAGATGTCCAGGTCTTTCTTTGGAGGAGGCTCTGCGTGTACTCAAACTACAAGTATTCAGTTAGGCAGCTGAAAGAATCAGCCATTTGCATCACCTGGGGACATCCTATATTGTACTGTCAGAATTTGAGCATTCTCTTGGGTCGTCTTTCTTTGGAATGGGCACAAATGTGGATCTCTTTCAGTCAGTTGGCCAGCTAGTTGTCTTTCAAATTTTCTGGCAGAGATGACTGAGTGCTTCCAGTGCTTCTTCAGCTTTCTGACACATTTCCTGGGCATTCCGTCAATTTCTAAAGCCTTGTTTTAGGCTACTGCATTCAGTGCAGCTTGAATTTCTCCATTAAATACCCTTGGTTCTTGCTCATATGCTATCTCCTGAAATGGTTGCCTGTCGACTAGTTCTTTCTGGTGTAGTGACTCTGTATTCTTTCCATCTTCCTTCCAGAATGCTCAAACTATAGAAACATACCATTGATATGGCACACAAGTAAAGTTATACTTAAGATCATCCAACAATGGTCACAGCAACACACTGACAGGGAACTGCCAGAAGTTCAGGCCAGATTCAGAAGAGGATGTGGAACAAGGGATATCACTGCTGATGTCAGATGCAACTGGCTCCACGTAGAAAATATGAGAAGGATGTTTACTTGTATTTCATTGACTATGCAAAGGCATTTGGCTGTGTGGACCATAGTCAACTGTGGATAACCTTGAGAAGAATAATTTCAGAACACTTCATTGTGCTCATTTGGAACTAATATGTGGATCAAGAGGCAGTTGTGTGAATCGAACAGGGAATACTGCATGGTTTAAAATCAGGAAAGGTGTGCATCAGAGTGGTATCCTCTCACCATACTTGTTCGATCTACATGTTGAGCAAATCATCAGAGAAGCTGGATTACATGCAGAAGAGTGTGGCATCAGGATTGGAGGAAGGCTTATGAACAACCTGCGGTATGAGATGACATAACCTTGATTATTGAATATCAATAGGAATTGAATCACTTGCTGAGGAAAAACAAGGATTGTAACCTTCCATATGGATTAAAACTCAATGTAAGGAAAATGTGAGATCAAAATTTTCACCACTGGACCAGTAGGTGACATCATGATAAGTGGAGAAAAGTTTGACGTCAGAGATTTTTGTCTTGCTTGGATCCACAATCAATGCTCATGGAAACAGCAGTTAAGAGAACAACAGATGTATTGGGCATTGGGTGAATCTGCTGCACTACACCTATTTAGAGTACTGAAGAGCAAGGATGCTTCTTTGAGCATAAGGTGTGCTTGACTCAAGCCATGGTCTTCTCTATTGCATCACATGCATATGAAAGTTGGACGTTGAATAAGAAAGATTGTAGAAGAATAGATGCCTTTGAATTATGGTCCTGGAGAAGAATATTGAAAGTACTATGGACTGCTCAAAGGACAAACTGATCTGTATTGGGAGAAGTAAGGCCAAAGTACTCTTTAGAGTCAAGGATGGCAAGACTTCATCTTACATACTTTGGACATATTGTCGTGACAGTACAGTCCCTGGAGAAGGTGTTTGGTAAAGTGGAGGGGCGGTGAAGACTTGAGGAGATGGAGTGACGCAGGTGCTGCATCAATGGGCTCAGGCATAGGAACAATTGTGAGGATGGCACAGACCATGCATTATTCCATTCTGTTGGGCATAGGGCTGCGATGTGAGAATGCTCCTGAAAACAGAAGATCAAGTACAGTAGATTCACTTGTACGGTGGAGCTATCCAGGAGATAAAGGGGGAAAGCATCGTAAAGAGAACAGAACAGACATGCTGGAGGACACCAGTCTGGTACAGACACCTCTCATCCTTCTTCCAGAGCTCTGCCCTTCCCCTTCCACTATTGGCCACAGCTCTCAGTTAACATTTCATTTGTCTTTCTGTGTCACTAGATGGTGAATTCTGTGATGGCAGAAATTTGGTGTCCATCTTCAGCAAAGTCACCTCTTGGTGACAATAGATCACAGCCATGCTTTGACAAGACAGGATGTGCGGTTGTCAATGTGGTCTCCATGTGCTTTACCCATCTCCCGTTGGGCACCTCTTGACCTGCCTGAAGTCCCTATATGCCCCTCTCTTTGGGGACAGAGCATCCCTATAAGTCCTTGGAGAACATGTAAACCCTCCCTTCCACAGAGGAGAAAGCTGAGATTCAGACCAGGACAGTAAGGCTTAACCAGTGAGCTAGCTCAGAGCATACCTGTAGTCAGACCTCGGATCATTTCTGTGTCGTCATTCTTCTTGCTAGGCAGTACTGTCTCAGAGTTGTCGCTGCTGCTATTTGTTCCTGTGTACTTTTAGTTTGGGTAAGAGACTCCCAGGCTAGCGCTGTAACAGAGTGACCTCATCAGCTCTCTTTGGAGTAAACCTTTGTGAGGAGGCCTAGCTGGGGAGGGGGGTAGTCTGGTGCGAGGGAGGCAAGGAGGTGTCCCGGTGACAAAGAGAAGAGGAGTGGGCCTCTGAGGGCCCTTTATTGCTCCCTGGTTTCTTATTAAGTTCAATCTTAATTGGAACAGATCCTGAGTCTGACATTTAATGTTCTTTCTGATCAGTGCTCAACCTGCTTTCTGGTCATTTCCCCCCCTAAATATTAACAATAATGACACACTGTGCTTGTGAAGCACCTTAGAGTTTTCCAATAACTTTCACGGTTTAATTTGACCATGACCCCATTGTGTGAGAAAGTGTTATAAAGACAAGAAAATCCAGGGTGACCGTAGGTTATTGGCTTTGCTCAAGGTCTTTGCCGCTACCAGCCCTCAGGGGGGACTTTTCCCATAGCCCTCCCCTGCCTGCACACCCACCTCCCCACTGCCTGGTGCTATTGATGCTCACCCCTCCCTCCATGGCTGGATGACACCTTCATCCCTCTCAACTCCTAGCTCCAATCCAGCTTCTTCCCTGAAGTCTTTCCCGAAGTTAGCATTTTTATTCTCTCTCTCAGCGCTGATCACTGGGCCACTCATGTGACTCTGAAGAGGGGCTGCCTTACGTTGCTAGCATCTCTGTGTGTTTACGTCTCTCTCTCCTCGAGGACAGGAGTCATCTCATATGCATCACGCATAGGGTGTCCATTGTCAGAGCTGGCTAGTGCCTTGCAACCTCCTAGAGGTTGAGACAGGGGCATAAACTGAGCTGGCGTGGCTCAGCTGTGGAGACTAGGGGCTTCATGGTGGATCCCAGCTAATTTCAAAGACTAGACTGGTGCTGCGTTCTGTCTAAGGAAAATCAGAGCTGAGACTATAGTCTGGAATTTCATTACTGTCTTCTACTAAAATCATCCTTTTCCCACTAACATTGGGAGGATAATTGGTTTCTAGAAGAGCAGCCAGGAAAGGGCTGGAGGGATCATGGTGAGAGAGCAGAGACTTCATAACACTCCCACTGAGCTGTCACAAGGCAAATGAAAATATATCCAGCAACCTAGAGACCTGAAAGGATATTAGATTAGAAATCGGGTGAGAGATATTTGATGAGTCATCAGATAATTTTTTTAAAACCAAAGGTTCAGGTGTTTTATGAACTTTCAGACGTACCAAAGGATTGACCTAAGTATTTCCAACAGTTTCATTGGCATATAATTCACATACCACACAATGCAATAGTTCAGTCACATCAAGAGTTCTATAATCATCACCACAATCACTTTTAGCACATTTTCTTCATTCTTGTACTCATCATTATTAGCTCCCCATTCCTCCTAACCTCCCCTGCCATACCCCCAAGGAAATATTAATCCAGTTACTATATCAATTTACCTATCCTGCCTTTCATATACAGAAAAACACCAACAAACAAAAACCAATAAGAAAAAACAGACAAAAACTTAAATAAAAAAGAAATCAGAAAACATAAAAAAGTAGAACAAGTTTAAATGGATCAAATTATAGCATACTCAATTTTAAGCAAATTGCATCTGCAATAAGCTACTTTCCAATGCATTCTTCATGTTAGCAAGACTGTTCACATCTCTAGTGCATGGTCGGAGGGGATTACCCAGAGGCTTATCCACGTGTATTTCACCTTCACTTAAAAACAAACAAACAAACTGGACCAGCTTTAAAATGGGTCAAAGGGAGGTCAAATGATGAGTCATTACCTTTTGACGTAACCATCTCTGCGGTAATCGACTGCTCTCTGTTGGATAATAGGGCTAGTCCCATCCATCAGCTATCATCTGAGAGGATTTATCGGAGGCTTAGTCCATGTGTGGACCCTGCAAATGGATTTTGGGATTCCACGGTCATTCATAGCCTTCTGCAAACCAAGACTTCACAGCTTAAGCTCTGAAACCATCTCCACCTTTAGATTTGGATTATATTATTTAGAACCCTTGGATCCCACATGTTTGTGTGCTTCTTCCATGTGGATTTAGTTGACACCACTTAAAGCAGCGGTTCTCAATCTTGGGTCATGACCCCTTTGAAGGTCAAACAACCCATTCACAGAGGTTCTCTGATTCACAACAGTAGCAAAATTACAGTTATGAAGTAGCAATGAAATAATTTTATGGTTGGGGGTCACCACAACATGAAGACCTGTATTAAAGGGTTGCAGCATTAGGAAGGTTGAGAACCACTGACTTAGAGGGCTACTTGCTTGAGAATATACCTTTAAGACCCCATATGCTTTTGTTTCTGATAGGCAGACAAGCCTTTGATACAGCACACATACCTTCAGCAACCTCTTCTTGATGTCAGGCATCAAACACGGAAGGGCATTATATTTTATTGCATTTGGAGAGAGGTAGTATCTCAAATATTATATAGGACTTCATGAATCCTTAACTAGTTTCTTCATATCGATCTACTGATGCACCTATTCTCTTACTTGCTCATTCTCTTCTAATCTTGTTTGTGTTGTTAGGTGCCGTCAAGAGTGTTTTGACCCACAGCAACCTGAGGCTCAGCAGAATGAAGTACCGCCAGCTCCTGCCCCATCCTCACCGTTGTTCTTATTCCGGAGCCCATCATGCCCGCCACTGTGCCAATCCCTTTCTTGAGGCCCTTCCTCTTTTTCTTTGTCCCTCCACTTTACCAAGCGAGCCTTAGGTCAGAAATATTCCCAAAGGATACAGGTCGAGTTGCGACTCTGGAGTGTTGGACAACTCATTTAAAGATTGCTTGAGACAAAATGTGTTCCTCCCTCATGCTTACTTAGTGCATCCGTTCCGCCTCAAGCTCCGTGATTGGAAAGAAACATGGCTAAAAACTCCAAGCCGAACTCGCTGCCATCAGGTTGAGTCAGACTCAGTGACTCGAGCGCACAGAGTGGAAGTGCCTCTGTGGCTTTCTGAGACTGACTCTTCTAGGGAACAGGGCGCCGTATCGGCCTCCTGAGGAGTGGCTGCTGGTTTTGAGCTCCCGATTGGGTCGTTAGCAGCTCCAAGTGTAAGCAACATCACCGCCAGTGCGCTGCCTACGACTGACATAGCAGAACAAAGGACGCCTCCTCCAATTTGATAATTATGTTCTGTTTTATAGATGACAACAGAATTAATCATCGAAAAGGGAGACTAATTAAAAAAAAGAGTGATCTCGGGTTCCTATGGAGGGAGAGGGAGGGGAAAAATGAGGAGCTGATACCAAGTAAGAAAATGTTTTGAAAACGACGATGACAACACATGTACAAATGTGCTTGGCACAATGAATATATGGATGGATTGTGATAAGAATTGTAGGGGCCCCCAATAAAATGATTTATTACAAAAAGAGAGCAAGAGACCTCTGTTCCTTCTCTGTGGGTGCAGCATCCTGTCCCAGCAGGGAGAGCTGCCTCATTAAGGAATAGCTGTGTTGATTTAAAAGTGGGCTTTGTTCACCTGTTTCCTGGGTAATGACTCTGAGGAGCATACGTTACCTTGATTTGGCTGATCCCAAGCTGGGTTCTCAGATTCGTAGGCGGAAGATTAGGAAGCTAAGCGGAGGGGAAGTGTGTGATTCTGCTTTCACAGACAATACATTATTACAGAAGCATGTACCGTGATAGTTTCAAACAGCATGTGCATGATTGATTTGTCCTTTCTTATCGTCCTGAATTCACATATAAATCTTCTGGAGGACTGTTAATGGCATGCAGATGAGGCTCCTCAAAGGCTCTTCTTTGTGGAGAATAACTGGCTTCACAATTGCTCCTTTCTTATCACAGATCTCTGTATGTGACACTTCACATTTACAGCGATCATTCCAAAAATCCATCTGATTGTTTTGCTCATTAATGATTCCTGCCTAGGAGTACTAAAAGCCAAGGTATGAGCTGAGAGTCCCACTACCTATCTAGTTAAGGTTATGTGTCAGCTTGGCTGGACCCTGATGCTAAGTGATGTGGAAGTTACATGAGGACGTACTTTGGCAGCATATGGTGGTGCAATCTGGCCATTAAGTCATGATCTCATAATCCTCTATTTTGTCATGTGACATGTTCATGTCAAGGAAATGGTTTGCATAGTTGTAGAAGTGGGCAAGTTCCAAGTCCATGGCTCAGACGTTAGGTTGGAGACTTCAAACTCTCAAGCAGGCAGGGGCTAGTAAACCAAAGGTCTGCAGAGGTGAAAGACTAGAAGGTCAGCAGATAAGATGACAGACCATTGACTCAGGTCTAAAGAGCCAGAGGTCAGTGACGCAGATGCAGGATCCAGACCCTCCAAAAAGCAAGCAAGGTTTTCTGTAGCTTCTGCATACAGCCACCCTTGAGGAGATCTCACCATGGGGAATTCCTAGTTATTTTCTTTTTAAAAAAGAAATCATTTCATTGGGGCTCTTACATCCATTATAACAAACCATACATCTGTTATCTCAACTGACACGTACAATTATTGACATCAACAATTTCTAAACATTATCTTTTTTCTTGAGCTCTTTGATATCAGCTCCTCTTTTCCCCCCTCCCTCCCTCCCCCACCCTGCCACCCCTAGAACCCTTAATATATTGTGTGTTTTTATTGTTATTTATACATAGCTTACATCACCCATCCTATCCCTTCATATACTGTCCTGGTATTCTTCCCCCGAGGGGGTTACTCTGCCGTCATCGCTATCTATCCCCCATTTCCTCTTCCCTCCTCCCCTCCCCTCCTCCCCCTTCTCTTCCCCTCTCCTCCTGGAATCCTTGCGCCCATTACTGTTTCTGAGGGAGGTTGTCTTTTTTGAATTCTGTATATTGAAAACGCTCATCTATGTCACTATCCATACACCAATTGCGTTTGGAGTGAGATTATCGTAGTGGGGGAGGAAGGATTAAAGAATTAGAGGAGTGTGGACCTACTAGTTCTAAACTACCAAACCACTGAGGATCCTGACCCAGGCAAGCTGAGACAAAACCTTAACTATCACAGGATGGGAAGATCCTAGGGTGCTAAAAAGTAGGGTTTATAACAGGTTGCTTACCTAAAAGTTGGTGGTTTGAACCCACTTGTCAGCACTTCCATAAAGATTCCAGATTAAAAAACAACAACAACAGCAACAGCATACGGAGCAGCTCTAATCTGTTACACCTGGAGTCACTATGAGCTGGAATCAACTGATTGGCAGGGGTCTGTTTTGCATTTGGGGCGGGGTTAAGGCTTGGGTGTCACTTTTGAAGAAGGTGCCTGGCGTGACTGTTTTGAGCATCAACTTTAGACTCAAACAAAGGCAATTTTAGTCCTGTCTCTTCTCTCCACCATATCTGTATCCTTGAATGGGTGCCTTATGTTTTATAAGCCTTCATATCTCCATCTGTAAAATGGGGACGCCTCACAGAGCTGTGACGATAATCAGATTGTACATGTGTGGAGCCCTTTAGCACTGTGCCTGGCACACAGAGGATGCTCAATAATCGAGCCATTGCTAGCACTTCTATTAGAGTTACAGAGAGGCCTTCTGCTGGGGGTAGAAAGGTCATTTGTTAGAAACCAGAAACCTAGGACCCTTCATTAAAAGCGTCTTTCAGAAGTCACTGATTTCACACATGTTTCCTCATTCTCTGATGCTATTTACATGGCGTTAGACTTAGGCATCCTCCCTCCCCAAGATAATTCAAGAAGTAAAACATGGAAGTCAAATTTTGATGAAGGGTATTTTGGGTTTATTTATAGAGTAGGCAACTTTTATGGGCTTTTCTTAAACTACTTGGGACTGAGTTGGAAAGAAAGCTAATAGGTCCTTTCCCCCAGTTAAAGGAAAGCTGTTCAGCAAGCTTCACTGGAAGAAATTGTACTATCTTTCTCTTTTGAAAAGGTTTTTTTGAGGAGTTACAGATGAACCACAAAACAACCCAATCTATCACTTTGGCAGGGTGGTTTTCTGAGGGCCCTAAAGCACAAACTGTAACCTTAAATGGCAATCTTGAGTTATCTGGGACAAGTTCTTAAACAAAGAGGAGAAAGAAAACCACTTCTATGTTCTTATTGGGTTCATGTTGAACCCTCAAGTAACTTTAGAGAAAGGTAACACAGCATTTTAATGGCTTCAGAAGATGATCTCCCAGTGCTTATCAACGTGTCCCTCCTTTTACGTAGAACATATGCACCTGGTACATCTCTTTCCTACACACTTCTTCTACTGGCTATTATGGTGTGTGCATGCTTTCATGAGTTAACAAAGCTTACAGATTCATGACTTGTAATATTGTTCAACTCTGCATGTTCTACCTTTATAGCCTAGAACTCAAATAATAGAACAATAGTATGCATGACTACAGAGTTATACTCCACCACCTAAGAGCCAACTTTTCCAAACCTTACTGCATGCCAGCCATGGTCAATTTAGTCAAGTTAAAAAGTTAGTCAAGCCAATCATTCTGTGTTGATTCTACTAATCTTTCATTTTTTTACAGGTGAGAAAATGGAAACTAAGAATAGTCATGTAATTTCAAAGGGAACAGACATCCTTTGGAGGTGCCCAAGGGAGGGAGGACAAGGATGGGAAGATGACGAAGCAGACTAGCAAGCTGACAAGTACTGCGTTGGTGAAAGGGACAATGGTGGCCCAAAGGAGGAGACATCGGGGCGGGATGAAGGTTGAATATCGGAGGCAGGGGTTGAGTTTGATGAGTGGTTTGAATTGTTGAATGCAAAGCTGATGGCCTGAAATGTAAACCCACCCACTGAATTCACAATTAAAAATTTATTTAAGACAAAAGAGTAGTCATATAATAAGGCGAGAACTCACTCAGACTGGAACTGAATTTAAAGCCATGTTTAGGACCATGGAGCCATAATGCTGCTTATTTTCCAGGTGAGGACACTGAACACCCAGAGGAACAATGTGGGCTTGCTTAGAACCATTCATTGACGTAGTGGCAGTCGGGCTGGGATTCAGTTTTCGCTACTCTCTGGTTCTGGCCTCTTCCTCTGTAGTGCATACCTCTCTGTATCTGTCATACCGAGAAGTCGACCTCTTATATTGTTTTGATTCAATCCCCTTCCCATGCTCACCCCCTTTAATCCCTATATTTAAACAATTTGCACTGAAAGCATTTTAGTTACTGAAAACTAATTTTTATATTAGCTACTTAAAAAATCATTTTACTAGGGGTTCATACAACTCTTACCACAATCCATACATACACCAATGTGTAAAGCCCATCTATATATTCATTGCCCTCATCATTCTCAAAACATTTGCTCTCCACTTAAGCCCCTGGCATCAACTTCTCATTTTTTCCCCTCTCTCCCCACTCCCCCTTCCCTCATGAGCCCTTGATGATTTATAAATTATTATTTTTATCACATCTTGCCCTGTCCGACGTCTCCCTTCACCCTCTTTTCTGTTGTCCATCTCCCAGGGAGGAGGTCACATGTAGATCTTTGTAATTGGTTCCCTCTTTCCAACCCACTCTCCCTCTACCCTCCCAGGATCGCCACTCATGCCACTGGTCCTGAAGGGATCATCTGTCCTGGATTCCCTGTGCCTCCAGTTCCTATCTGTACCAGTGTACATCCTCTGGTCTACCCAGATTTGCAAGGTAGAATTCAGATCATGATAGTGGGTGGGGGAAGGGGAGGAAGCATTTAGGAACTAGAAGAAAGTTGTATTTTTCATCATTGCTACATCGCACCTTGACTGGCTCATCTCCTCCCCTATACCTCTCTGCAAGGGGATCTCCAGTGGCCAACAAATAGGATTTGGGTCTCCACTCTGCACGCGCCCCCCCCCCCTTATTCACTATGGTAAGATGTTTTTGTTCTGATGATACCTTATACCTGATCCCTTCAACACCTGGTGATCACACAGGCTGGTGTGCTTCTTCCATGTGGGCTTTGTTGCTTCTGAGCTAGATGGCTGCTTGTTTACCCTCAAGCCTTTAAGACCCCAGACGCTATAAATTTTGAGAGCTGGGCCCAATTAGCTTTCTTCACCACATTTGCTTATGTACCCATTTGTCTTCAGTGATCATATCATGGAGGTGTGCACCCAATGATATGATTTTTTTGTTCTTTGATGTCTGATAACTGAACCCTTCAGCACCTCGTGATCACACAGGCTGGTGTGTTCTTCCATGTGGGCTTTGTTGCTTCTGAGCTAGATGGCCACTTGTTTACTTACGCTTAAGCTTTTAAGACCCCAGATACTATATCTTTTGATAGCCAGGCACCATCAGCTTTCTTCATCACATTTGCTTATTCACCTGCTTTGTCTTCAGCGGTTTTGTCGGGAAGGGGTGCATCATAGAATGCCAATTTAAAAGAAGGAAGTAAGAAAACAAAACACAACAAGAAAGAAAAGCTTGTAGTTAGTTCAAAGATCATTTGTTGGCCTTTAGGAGTGTTTTCCAGTCCAGTCTATTGGGGCCCCATGCCCTGGCCCCAAAGTCCACTTTCTGCATTCCCTGGGGACCTTGCCCCGCTCCATTCCCTTGCTGTCCTGCTGCACTCCCCCAATGCTTTGCCTCGGTGTGGCAGAATCAGATCCGGTGCAATTCCCACCCTGTGTCTCCAGTGCTGTCCCCCGCAGGGCCATGGGTCAGTGAGGGGTGTCATGTCTCATAGTGGGGCTGGCCATGTAGTCCTCTCTGTGGACTGGTTGCTCTAATCGGGGTCATCGTGCTCAAGGCCTGGTGGGCCAGGCTGTGCTCCACTCTCTCCTCCTGCCCCTTCATCTGCTCCCGTGTGCGCCGATCAGATATGTCCCTCTCCCAGAGCTGCAAATTCAATGGTGTCCTTTGAAATAAATTATTCTGGGGGAAGGGAAGGCATCCACTCAATATTTGGTACTGGGGCCAGCCCCTCAGACCACTCCACTGGTTCCCTACTCCACGCCGGAATGTTGCATTCACACTTTGCGGCACTGGGTTGAAGTCTGGTCCCTCTTTCCCTGTGGAGATATAAACAATACCCTCCCCTTGGGTATTGTTTCTTCCTTATTTTCATCTTTTGTTTTCCTTTCCCCACCTCCTCCCCAGTTGTCTGCCATGTGCATCCCTGCATTTGATCTGGTCCCTGCCATACTACACGGTCCTCACCCCAAGAATGTTTGTATATTAGCTACTTTTAAGGTGATACAATTCCTGTTTTCCCATCCCTGCTCTTCTAGTCTCACTAACTTGGGGCAATCTAAATTGCTGAAGTTTAAACTGAGAAAGTTTGCTCTCTGGAGATCTCTTCTAGACTCTGGTAACAGCTCCGAGGCTCCAGCCCTCACCCCCTGGGATGAGAGAATAGTCCGTTCCAGTTGGTCTGTAGTTAGGTTTCCGTCTCTTTAGAAAGATGGGTTCGAACCGCACAACTTGCCCACTAATGGGTCCTAAATGAAGAAAATGATCAGATGAAAATGTTTATGGGTTCAAGTGAAATTTGACTTGGCCTATTTCAGCCTGTTCATTCTGGACATATCCCTGGTGGACCTTTAAACAATGGCATCCACATTTAGTATGCACTCCTGTCAAAGTCTCCTCAGGCCTTATCAGAACGGCTTGGGTTCCGAGAGGAGAGTGACAGATGAGAAGGGGCTATTTGTGTGTGTCACTGTTTATTTACTCTCTGGCTGAATTCATATTACAAGATGACCCTGGAAGGGGTGTTAATTATCCCTGTAATCTAATTTATTGCTCTAGGCACCTGATAGGTTCTATAACTTAGATAACGGTCCTTTTTTTCTTTTGTGAGCTAAGGCTGGTGCTGGCAAAAAGCGATCAGCCATAATTTATTTCTCCCAACTTGCCTTCTAAATATTAATTCTATTGAAAAATGATTAAATAGATTATGTAAATCATGGTCATTGCATCCACTTTAAAGGTTAATCCTGCCATCATGTAGTCAGATAATTAATTTGAATTCATTTCTAAGCACTGATTCTCCAGGAAGCCCAGGTGTAATGGACTGCAGTACCCTATTACGGGTGTCACTGTGTGCCTGCCCTTGATAAAATTTGGAAGAAACACATTTCAAAGCTTTGAGAACAAAAGGTGCTTAGGGGCATTGAAGAGCCCAGTGCATCATGGGGATTAGAGCTATACTTTCTCCAGAATATCAGGATGTACGCATTATTGGCATATCTTCCTTTTCTTTGAGCTTTTAAAAAAATGTTACTTCCTTCTTAGGAAGCCAGGCCTTGTTGGAAAACCAGGCCTGGGACAGACGTTGCTACAAATAGACAATCCAACCACTTTCTGAAAATTGCAAGTCAGGAGAGACCGTATCAGACCGACACTTCGACAGTTTCATCTGTCTGTTGCCATACCCTGCACTAGAGTACACCCACTGCTTACTACCTTTCTCCCTCCACTGGGAGTCAACGACCAGCCTGTGACTATCTCCTCCCGAGCTGGTACAGGGCACCTCCACACAGCCGGCCTGTGACTCCCCTCCTCTGTACCATGGGAGATTAGCACAATCTGAACGAGCCAATTCACCCTTCATCTGGGAGGCAGGGATTCAGGTGATAAGCAGCTTGAATCTTATAAAAATGTGTGGGCCTTCTTTAAGAAATATGAAAAATAAATTTTAAATTTGACACAAACCTATTTCAGGGTAAAAGAAACCACAATTAGAGAAATTAAAAACCTAATACTATTAACATCCCCAAACCATACAGTAACAATATTTTTATTATTCAATCGCTGGATACGCCTTCCTAATAGATTTTCCCTAGAAGTTTTGTCTACTCTTTGTTGCTTTTTCATATGATGTTGGTTTTAGATGAGCATTTTCTGTTGAGAGAACATAAAGCTAGCTCAGTCTTTTCTCTCACAGAGGTCATCTAAGTATATTTCTTAGTATCGATAATTGTGCTAAATAAAATATATGACTGTACCCACAGGCATGCTTGCTGATTGGTGTACTGCTCTATGTTTAAGATCTGTATATAGATTCAGAAAAATTCTACTTCATTCCATTTCCAGGATAAAATAAAAATAGTTTAGGAAGCGAGCGTATAGTTGTATGCACTGTATTATCAAGTATATTTCTGACAAGAGAAAACTTCAGTGTTTGCTAGACATTCTGCTTCAGTTTTACAATCTGATATATTCTGAACTACAGAAGACGAATTCTGACTCCCCAACATTTCAAACCTCATTTCTGCACCAGTAGCCATGTCCTTCCTTTTCTGTTGGTCACTGGGGGACTCATTCCTACCTTGAGGTGGCCTCTCGCCCGGCACCCCACCAGATGTCATGATGCTGGGTGAGCAACATGGCCAAGGGCAGCCATATTTCTGGAAGCCACCCTATCCTGGCATAGCTATACATGGACACGACTCAGAAATGTGCAATTAGATGCCATTGAGCCTAGACTAAATCGTTTCCTACTTTCCTTCACCACATTCCAAAAATGTCCATGGAGACTTCAGGGCTACCTGATAAGATAGGAAGTAGGACTGAGAGATAGTGGGAATGACAAGATACACCAGATGGTTTAACTATTTTTTAATCTTTTTTCTCCCTAATAATTCGCGCGAACATAATGCCAATTCTTAGGACCTTGGAAAAGGGTCCTTGGGGGTGAGGGTCCTCAAACTTAACCCTCACAGTGCATCTTCCACTGTTTGTCTGGGGTGTCTGTTTTACCATGGGTTCTTGAGAGAAACAGCACTAGTGAAATACATGTGCGTACAGTTACTCCAAGAGATTGATTCATGTGATGGCAGAGGGGGGTGGCTAACAAGTACAAAATGATAGACTGAAGACTACTCACTCTCAGGATGTGGAAGAGGGCTAGCAAGTTCTGAATCTGCTGGTCAGGTGACAGGCTGGATGGAGACTTCTGCACGCTTGTGTCTCAAGATCTAGAGCCCAGGCAATGGGAAGAGTGGAGAGTGGAGAGGGAGTGAATTCTGCCACGATACCCATTTATAATCTAGAGGCCAACCACACCTGAAGAGTCTCCCCTTCAGCTCGATTGACTGACCAGACTACACTAGATTGCATTATGGAAGCTGGTGACATTACATAGCATTGAAGTACATTACAGAATAGCAACTGGTCTAGTGTTTGGCCAGATTATTAGAAATCACGCCCTTGTCCAATGGGAATATAACATGAACTATCACAGTGTCTAACGGCACACAGTTTCATATCGTTTTTCACCTGGTGGCTCTCTTACCTTAGATTTATCTACTTTTCAAGACAGAACTGAATCCCTGCCTTTTAAAGCTCATTTTCTTTCCAGCTTTCTTTTAGATTATTTCTCCCTCCCGTTTAGAGGAGCCTGGCGGTGTAGATATTACTGGTTGGGCTGCTGACCACAAGGCCAGTTTGAAATCTCCAGCCACTCCCCGAGAGACGGAGGAAGCTTTCCCCCATAGTGGCAGTCTCAGACACCCAGAGGGCAGTTCTACTCTGTCCTATAGGGTCGATATGACTCAGTATTTATTTAATACTGTTCAGGAACCTTTCATTCCCTCTAATAATCCCGATCATTCTGACAATGATGCAGATCATTGCCAAAAAAACAAAACAAAAATATCTAACATAAGGTTTCCAAGACTTTCATTATAGAAACAGATAGCCTCATCTTTCCCCCAAAAGTGGCCAGTGGGTTTGAACTTCCCACTTTGTGGTTACACACAGGGCCCCCTGGCCTCCTAAAGCATCCCTCGAGTCTTTCATCTTCTCCATCACGTCCGTCCACAGCCTCTTTGATGTGTGAATGCTGTGGGGGTTTGCCTTCTTTGACTTCAGCGGAACCTTGGTATGGTTTCAATATGTCTTTCAGGCTCCTGGATGTGCAAGGGTCCTGACAGGATTGCTCTAAGCTTTTACTTCCCTCTGTTGGTTGCTAATCATCTATGAGGCTATTCAGCTAATAATACTATAATTCCTTAACTTTAAGCCTTAGTGGGGCAAAATAATAATAATAACAGAAATCTTTGAGCACGGGTAAACCTTACACCTGCTCTTGGTTTTTGCCTCAGCAGATAATTTCTTCCCTTTTGATTTTTGAATGTTTCCTTGTTTTCAGATTCTCTGATCTTCCCAATCTCTTCAAAATGTTGTTATTCTAAGAGACAGGCAAGCAGAGTGCAAAGAGCAAAATTGAGGAGCAAACAGACCCTAAAGTTCTGGTCTTTAACCGACTGCTTGCATGGTCTTGGGTAAATTATCCAGCATCTCTGTGCATTAGCTTCTTTATCAGTGGCATTGAAATAACAGCAGTGGTGGGAATTGTACATGATATGTGCCTGCTGCTTAGACGTTGCTCATGGAATGGGGATGATGCTAGAATCTCAGTGATTCTTGTGGGTGATGCTATCCTCTGGTGGCCTTTTCCCTAGGTGGTTGCTAGAGGCAGGACCCCACAGCATAGTCCTGCTTACATTTCCCCCATGTTCATTTTGAAAAGAACAAACCTGTATCTTCCCAGCCTTGTGTGTATTGAGGCACTGCCAGTATCTACATACTGGGACTCCTAAGAGGTTTGGAGCTTGAAGAGCAGACAGCGTTGTGTCAGTCCAGCCGGAAGAGTCCTGCAGAACCTGACGCCATAGAACCAGTGACCGCACTTCTCTTAGTTTAAAAAGTTGGTACCATTGTGCACAGGCCTACTGGTGACAACAAACACGCCAGCCTTGTCTGCTGGGCGAGATTGTGGAGTGTTCCACACAGCTTGTTTCAAGGATTCAAATGCAAATGAGTGCAGAGCCAGCATGGACTGATTTGCATTTGCTTTCAGTGAACTGGGGGTTTTATTTCCCTCGCAAACTCACATTATGTGCAGATATGACACTAAAATGCTTCTGCCAGAGTAATTTCTTTCCTTTTCCATTTGGTCCATATTATTCTCCTATGCAAAATCTGTCACAAAACCCACATATTTTCCCTATTTTGTTAATTTTTTGCCCTTACTTCCCAAACTCCCCTCAGCCAGTGAGTCTGCTCTGGCTTTGTTCTGTATCCCTGCTCACTTGGGTACTTTGCATGTTTGTGCGTGCGTGTGCGTGCGTGTGTGTGTGCGCGTGTGCATGTACATGCATGCGTGTGTGTTTAGATGTTCTCCCCACTGTGGTGTCCTGTGTTATGGACTGATTTGAGCTCCCTCAACATGTATGTGGAAGTTCGAATACCCTGTGCATGTAACTTTATTTGGCACTAGGGTCTTTGAAGATGTTATTAGTTAACCTGAGGTCCTATTGAAGTAGGATGAAGCCTAATCCAGTTTGCATAGAGTTTTACAGAACAGAAGAGACACAGAGGAATCAGAGGAAAAGTTAGTGTGGGACTAACTGAAAGACAGGGATCACCTGAGGCTAACAGAAGCTGGGGGCTACAGAAAGGATCTCCCCTAGAACCCTCAGACGGAAGAACATGGCCTTGCTCCAACTCTGACCTTAGACAAGTAGCCCAGCACTGTGAGAACAGATGTGTGTTCCTGTAAGCCACCCTAGGGCACTAATAACTGCCCCTGGGTCCTACAAAAGCACACGAGTTCAGTCACTGTGGACACACGCGAAGGACCAGGAACCTGGATGTCCCCAGAATCAAATTTTAGACCTTACAGTTTGTAGGGCTTCGGTAAAGTAAATGTTACTGAGGTACGGCGTCCTAACAGGGAGGGTCACAAACACGAAATGATCAGTGAGTTTTTACAACATGAGCACACCTGCTGAACTAGCAACGGGGCCAAGAAATGACATGTTGCATGACTAGAATCCAGACGCTCCCTGCACCTTGTAAGCTAGCAGCATCAAAGTCATTCCAGGAGGAGTTAGGCAGGGAATCAGACGGTCCCGGGGGGAAGCTCAAGGAAGCCATTCTCATAAAAAATCGAGGGACAGAAAGGAGAAATGGAGGGGGATTCCTCATGTAATGAGAAAACACCAGAAGCTTATCCTAAGAGGGACTGCTTCACACAGGACCACACTCCTGCATCCCACCACGCTCCCCTCCCTGGTGTGCTCAGCAAAGGAGAGAAACTTTTCCTTGAAAGTCGTTTTTAGACAGGACCAGCTCTGATGGAGGCATCCTCACTGGCAGTATGACTTCCACCAGAGTCCACAGATGCAACATGGCAGAGGACGGCCAGCGTACACTACCCAGAAGTCTTTGCAGCAGAATACATCTTACAGGATTGATGTCACCAAGACACCACCCAACTGAGGCATCTCCTACAAGTCCCCACCCATCCCTATGAATATACATGAGCCATTTCCCCACTTGGACTCTTTTTCACTCACTGCTGTGGAGTCGATGCTGACTCCTAGCGACCCTATAGGGCAGGTTAGAACTAACTGCCCCTGTGGGTTTCCAAGACTGTAACTCTTTACACTAGTAGAAAGCCTGTCTTTCTTCCTCGAGGCGCTGGTTGCTTCAAATTGCTGGCCTTGAGGTCAGCAGCCCAGTGTGTAACCAGGGCACCACGGGGCTCCCCCTTTAAGCCAAAGCAATGCGTCTTTGCTCAAGGAACTGTGGCTTAGCATTGCACGGACTCTCCCCTGTCTAGTAACAATCCTAACAAGCCTCTTCCTTTTTAATAAACCTTTGCATACGGGGAACATTTTGCCTCCCCTTATTGCTTTTAGTAAAACCAAAGGCAAGAACCCTCATAGAGTGTTGGTTGGGGAACAGTGACACCCAGTGATTGGGGGTGGGGGGAAGAATCATTATCTGCATCAGCACAAAGCTGATTCCCAAGAGATGGAAGTCAGACATACCTCCACTCTCCAAAGCAGTTCTAACACCTGCTGTCTTCCCCGTGGCACTCTCTACTTCTCTCTTGGGTTCAATAATTTGTGGCAATAACCATACAGAACTCATAGAACATACTCACAGTTATGGGGTTTATTAGGGTAGTAACATTATAATTCAGGATATGGATCCACTTAGAAGTCATGAGAACAATTCAGGAGACAGGAGACAGTTCATTCATCAGGACAGTTCCAACCAAGGTCACTTTCAGCTTGGTTATGCTAGCCAGCAGGCTGCTCAAGGGTTTCTGTTGCTGGTCTCCACTTGGAAATCTTACAGCACGTTTGGCTTTGCAGTCAAGTGCCTGGAGCATCCTATCTGCCAGCATTCCTCCTCAATGGTGTTCGGCTTTCTTGTGCCGTAGACTAGGAAGCCCACTGCAGCCATCTTGTACTGTTGCTCGTACGTTTTGAGTTGTCTCCAGTGTCAAGCTTTCTCCCGGACTCTTAGGTCTAAGGGTCTCTCAGCAAAAAGATCCTGGATTCAAAGAAAATACTATATCCCCTGCTCTTTTCCTTGATAGTAACGAGGCCTCTCTTCAAGTTGTTTGAGATCAGCACTTTTGCTGGAGGGGGCAGAGTTTTTGCAGTACTCATTTTTGCTGCTAGGCGAGCACTCAGCAACTTGCTCTGAGTTAGTGCACCCAGAGATGTCTCCTGGGAAGGTTCTCTTTGGTCACAGTGATTTTTGTTTTGTTTTGGTAAAAGCAGCTTTATTTGAACCTCGTTTTTTGTGATAGCCAATTTAAGAGAACAGCATGCAGCTGTGAAATTTGGTTTCCTGCTTGGGAAAAATGCCACAGAAACTGTTGTGATATTGAACACATCTTGCAAGGACAGTGCTATGGGAAAACTCCAGTGTATGAATAGTTTTTGTTTCAAAAAAGGTGAAATGTCGATTGGTGACAAACCTCGTTCTGGATATCTGTCAACTTCCTGAACATTCAAAAATGTCGACTCATAGTGCATTTGGAGTTTGTTCCACCAGGCCATCTGGCTAATCAAGTTTTCTATTTAGAGGTTCTGAAAAGATAGTGTATGTGTTAGTTCAGGTAGACTAAAGAAACAAATTCAGACACTCAAGTATATGTGTATCAAGAAGTAATTATGCATCAATAAGACATCCCAGCCCAGTCCAGATCAAGTCCTAAAGTTTCACATTATCCCATAAGTCCAATGCCAGTCCATGAATTTGTCTTCAGACTCACACAGCACACCGGCGAATGGCAGTTGAAACATCTCCAGGGCTCTGGCTGCCATCAGTGTGGCTCCATGTGGCTGGTCAACAGCAATGTGAAGCTGACAGAGAGAATGTGTCCCACCTCCAGGGAGGAAGAGAGGAAAATGCTCAGAGTCTTCATGAGCAGGCCACGCCCACAGGAAGGCATCAATCAGGCTGTGACCTGAGTAACAGGCTAGACTCCAGCCCTGTCACCTATGTGTCAAGTTGACCTGAAACAATGCAAATACCAGGGTGTAACAGTGTGCACCAAACAAGGCCTGATCTGTAACAGACAGGGGACTGGTTCTGCCACAACAAAGCACCTGCTCACACAGCCATCTCAGTGTGCCAATTTTTGGCAAAAAGCAGTATGATCTCACTATGTGCAACTTCTTTGTTTCCGAGAATGCAGAGGGACATGAAAGGATAGTGATTTGATGACATAAAAGAGGTGAAGAAAAATGAGGGGGAGCTGTCAGTCATGCAAACAGATGAGTTTACAAAATGTTTCCAAGAATGGAATCACAGAATTGACAAATGCATTAAATGTAAGGGAGAGTACTTTGAAGATGACAAGGTTGTTTTGTTAAAAAAAAATTGATCAACCTATAAGCCCCAGGGGGACAAACAATGGAAAAGTGGGTGAGGGGCAATGGAGGACGATGCAAGACAAGAAAATAATAATCTATAACTTATCAAGTGTTTATGAGGGAGGGTGGGTAGGGGAGGGAGGAGGAAGAAATAGGGAGCTGATATCAGGGCCTCAAATTGGAAGAGAATGCTTTGAAAATGATGATGGTGGCATATATGTAAATGTGCTTGACACACTGGATGAATGTATGGATTGTGATAAGAGATGTAAGAGTCCCCAATAAAAGCATTTAAAAATTAAATATATAGCTTGGGGGTGGTGAGATTCCATTTTTTTGGTACCCCCTCGTAGGTCTATTCCTCCTACCAAGAGCATAAATTGCCCAATTCCCTTGGTAGGTTTCCGTCACATAATCTGTAAGACCAAGGTATTCCTGAGCAAACTTGTCTGCAGCCATTCACCAGAAGCTTAGCTTTGTTTGGAGCAGACTCATGCTGGTGTGAACTGGAATCCTTGTAGCAGCGCTCTGACGTAGCAGCGCTCTGACCCCAACAGAGCCACCCATTGCCTGTACTTCCCCACCTAAGGCTCATTATCCCATCTAAGCATAACCTCTCTTCTGGCTTCGAGTCCAGAATTTTGCCAAATTTTAAACTTTACATTAATAAAATCACACAAAAACAAAACACATCAATGAGTCAACTCCAACTCACGGCAAGCCATGTGCATCAGAAGAGAATTGTGCTCCGTGTGGTTCTCACGCCATCTGAGCCAGTTGGTTTTTAAGAAATAGACCATTCGATTCTTTTAAGCGGTGTCTCTGAACAGTCCAGAGCCTCCCAGAGATGGCATCACCCAGGGATTTCGGGATTGGAGCTGGCTCATTTATTCTGCCATAAATGGACGCCCGGGAGTTTTCTGTCTGATGTAACTATCAGTGCTGCCATGGGTGTTCTATTTCATGTCTTGTGAACTAGTTCTGCTGGATAAATGTTTAGGAGGAGAACTTTTGCCTCAAAAAGTTGGATTACTGGGTTTTCATGGAACTGTTTTGACAAGCAGGGCTTGGGGAGGCGATTCTAAAAATTCTGATAATTGGGTACAGTGTGAGGCCTTGCTATTTTTTCACCAGAAAAGTATCATTTTAAAATCGCTAGTAACTCGTGTTACTGATGGAGCCAATTTTCATTCTTTGGGGTGGGGGGCGGGCGAGTCACCAGAATGAACCATTTGACCATGGGATGTGAAACAAGACGTCACCGCCACTTTCTGCAGGGAGATGTTCAGTTCCTTGGTTGGCCACGCAGCCTGCTTGCTCTTTTCTCCCTGTCTCCCCTTTGTCTGTATTTCTGGTCCCCCTCCCACAATTTACCCTTTCCAGTTGCCGTTTGTGGGTTCTTTCCATGCGTGCAGGGGCAATCGCACTGTTTGCTTTTGGGTTGTTCCTTTTCTGCTCCTAGGCTGGAGACGTACATATTCATGGGCATCGTGGTGGCAAGAAGGTTTTCTGCAGGTGTGAGCCCTAGCGCACCCAGTTAAGTTTCTGAGGCTGGCTTGCCCGGCTCCTGCCACTCTGCTTAAAGAAGCAGGTGAGAAAGAACAAAGTCTGCCTTTCCATCTTATCAGTGATCCCTATAAAATCCTTTCTCATATACTATAGAGGAATATTTTAATTATGTAATTATTCTATACCTAGAAGAATCCTGGTGATGTAATGGTTACACATTGGGCTACTAACTGCAAGGTCAGCAGTTCGAAACCACCAGCACAAGACTCTCTATTCCTGAAAGAGTTACAGTCTTGGAAACCCACAGGGTCAGTGTAAGTCAGGCCCAGTCCTATGGTAGTGAGGGAATGTTTTGTATGCACAAAATTTTAAAAGAACCTCTAGATACTATTTGAAGGATGAAATTCCACCTTATCCCATTTTAATGTTTTATTACAAAAAAATTTTAAGGTGAATCAATGACTGGTTGCTTACTTTTGGTACCACCAGACCAAACTAGTGGGTGAATTTCAGGAGAAATTCAGGAGAATTCAGGTGAGTCAGAACTGAACTGATGGCAGTGCTGAGTTTTGGTTTCGACTTCTCTGGGTGGCAGTGGGATTTTCTGTGAAGGCAAGTAGGTTTTAGATCTCATAATATAAATCTATTTAACAGCAATTTAAAGCCTTGCAATGCATTTATAGGACATGAATACTGTAAATGGCTTCCATTACCATGTTGTTTTTTTTAGTAGAATTATCTATTAAAACCACTCACTGATCATAGTTTTTTTAAATTCAGAATTGTGTGCATTCTATAGCATCTCTGGTCATGTAACCCAGATTTCCTAAAACTTTGGTTACATGAAAAGTTGAAAATTTGAATGTGTCATGTGTCTGATATGAAATTGTGAGCTAATCGGGCTTGTAATGTAACTGCTTACCAATAATGGAAGGTATTGGTACTTGATATCCTCTTCAGGAAAATTTGTTTCCACATTTAAAGCTAGAAAGTCCCTGAAATTTAGAAAAGAATGCTAACTACCTGGCTTTTTAGATTTTTGGTACGCACATTAAAAACTGTACAAATTGTCCATTATCTCATTACTGACCCTTAAAAAACAATAAAATTTCAATTATGGAAAAGGGTCAGTTCCATTACTTCACTCTGGATGCTTCATGTAAAATGAAGGTGCTGTGCATTCTTAACAGGTCTGTGTCTTCAAAAGCTTCAGAATTATTTGTCTTTATTGCTAAATATGAACTTAGCATGAACTGGTCTTACAATGTCATGGTTTCTGGGAGATGGGTGACTTCAGATTGAGAATGGCTCAGTAAGGATCACAAACCCCAATTGGGCACATTCTGTGGACCATCACTCTATGACATGTACGGCAGTGAACACTTTACGTAGATTCTTTAAGGTTTGTACCATTATCCTCAACTAAAGCCTGCTAGGAGTAAATAATTTGTCCAACTCTTAAGACTAGCAAGTTTCTGTCTAAGATTCAAGCTGGGTCACAGTTCAGTCTGCGATCACACACTCAAGAGAAATATGGATCTAGTCTCCTTTTCATTGATTTGGAGAAAATAATCAGAGACACTAGATTGTATGAAGAAGAGAGCAGCGTCAGGATTGGAGGCAGGCTGATCAACACCCTGCACTATGCAGAGGACACAGCCTTGCTTGCTGAATGTGAACAGGACTCGAAGCACTTGCTGATGAAGGCCAAAGATTGCAGTCTTCAGTGTGGACTGCAACTCGATGTAAAGAAGACCCAAATCTTCACAACCAGACCAGTAGGGAACACTTGATAAATGGAGAGAAGACTGACGTTGTCAAGGATTTTGTCTTGCTTGGATTCACAATCAATGCTTAGGGGAGCAGCAGTCAAGAGATCAAACGATGGGTTGCATTGGGTAAATCTCCTGCTCCAGAACTCATTAGAGTTCAGAAAAGCCAGGATGTTACTTTGGGGACTAAGGTGTGCCTGACCTATAATACCATGGTAATTTCAGAGGCCTTGTCTGCATGTGAAAGTTGGGCACTGAATAAGGCAGACCGGAAAAAAATGGATGCAGTTGAACTGTGGTGCCGGAGAGAATACTGAAAGAGCCATAGACCACTGACAGGAGAAACCAATCTGTTTTGGGAAAAGTAAAGGCAGGGTGCTCGTTAGAGGCAAGGAAGGTGCGACTTCATCTTCCATTGTCAGGAGAGGCCAGTTCCTGGAGAAGGACATCATGCTTGGTAAAGTCGAGGGGCATCAAAGAAAGAGGAAGGCCCCCAATGAGAAGGACTGACCCTGAGGCTCGACTATAGGAATGACTGTGAAGGTGGCACAGGACCAGGCAGTGTTTCATTCTGCTGTGCATAAGGTCACTATGATCTGGAACGGAATCACTGTGGAGAGATTTAAAAAACAACAGTGGAGAGATTTAAAAAATGAACAACATTCAGATTGTATATTGCATTTGGATCGATTAGTCGTCTACACGGTGTGCCGGTTGTCCTCATTCCCCCGTGTTCTCTGACTGCATTCTCTGCTGGGCTCTGTGCCCTGTGAGACTGAGCCCTGTGCATCGCGTCTGTGGGTCCGTCCCCCCCACACCACATGTGGTTGAGGGAGACAGAGTGGAGAGAGCAGGTACAACTTCCCCCATGATTCAGCTTCTGACTTTTCCACCTTCCAATTCATGTGGGTTTCTGGTGGTTCTATTTACTCTCCTCATCTCCCGGGTCTAGGAATTTCCATGGCTTCCAAACTTTACAAGTTTCTGAGTCCACTTGATCTCGTTGTTGTTGCTTGCCTTACTCCTGCCCGTGCACCTGTAGATGTAGTCCCTAGAAAGCCCTTCATCTGAACCACTTGAGGTGAAGTCTGTGTCCTCTCAGAACTCTGATAGGCATGGTTTCGTTAAGACCAGGTAACCCAGACTTGACACTTGTACTGTCAACAGTGATCATATGGTCAACAATGTGCCGCTGGGAGCGGGATTACTGTCAGTGATCTTAGAATTAGACTGTGGACTTGGACTTCCTTCTCTCTGGAGCCAGGGAAGTTTTGAGCTCTAGACTCTGAAGCAAAAGGCCCAGAGCCTATTGATGGGATGCTATGTTGCCCATGAAACATGGGGCCAGTACAGGGAGCAGTTAATCCTGGAAAAGGCCTTTAGGATATCCCTTCTGAATGACTTCAACCACACCAGGTTCAGATTGGTTAAAAGGAGATGTCAAAGACGGGGAAGAGAGAAATGATTTCTTAGTTTTACTAGGTCAGCAGAAGATTATGATTGTGATACCTGTCCACCCTGCTGTTACCCCTCCGCCCCCAAACAACACAAAATACCCCAAACCAGAAAACCAAACAATACAAAACAATAATGAAAGATACCCCAAACTTGAAGTTTAGTTAAACATATATTTGGTGTTAAGCTCTGAGCTTGAGGACATCAGTGTAGTTGTTTGTTAAGATTTTGGGTTCTCCTTGTTAGCATGTGATTGTGGGGGGGGGGACAGGATAAATTATGCCCACATTTATCTTCTGCAAGAGACATGTTATTTTCTGTCATCTATTTTCCTTGTGAACACAACTTTTTTTTTTTTTAACACTCTTTTCTGAACCCTGTATGATGCGTGGATTCTGGGCCTTCAGGATTCTCACTGCCTCTGCTATGGGGGTAGGTGCATCCACGAGCCAGTCAGGCTGATCAGATTCTTCTGACCCCAGGGAGTGGTTCAGGGCTGGACATGGGGTTCATCAGAATCTGTTAGCAGGGATGGATGCACACCTGGGAAAGCAGCTTCAAAGCTGTGAAAGCCAGTTTGGTGCCATGGGAAAGAGACCTTCAAAGAGCACCTGAGCTGGGACAAGGCTGAGGGCTGATGGTGCTGTGTGAACAATGGAATCCAATAGCACTTTTGTTCATGTGAATCAGTCAAAAACATCTAGTTGGGCCAAGTTCGTGGCACTGTAAAATAAAAGCTCTTGGCTATTGCTCCAGTCCTGTAAAATAAAAGCTCTTGGCTATTGCTCCAGGCAATAGCATGGAGTAATTCGTGCCTCTCTTCTTTTAAGGCTTCAAAGAAGAGAATCTTTGCTGGTTCACTAGTTTCAATAAATCCTATAGAACCTCCTACGTCCCTCCCGGGGCACTGTAAGTTGGTTCCATCTGCTCTTACCCTGGGCCAGGTGTGAAATTGATGATTACCATCTTCATAGACAATCATTGAGTACATTTAGCTAATTCATGGGCTATACCTAAGCCACTTTCCTCCAAGCGAAGAAAGTCAGATAACGTTAGTCTTTGATCCAACATCCGCCCCTCTGACCCCACCCACCTCAACAGTCCTCTCTGACTGCACATGTTTGAGCCTTCTCACTTGCTCTGGAGAGAGGGAGGCAAGGGGTCAAGCCATTTGTGTAGATGTCTTTTTTGAAAAAAGAAAAAACTACTCCAACCATAGAAATGCTGTCACTGAAATTCAAAGATGAATTAAATGTCATTGAAGTAAGCAGGCATGAAAAATTTCAGGCCAAAAAAACACGAAAGTAAATATGTATATACATCAAGCTTTTTTTTTTTTTGTCCACCTGGAAATAATCTAAACGAATCTAAAAGCAGATGGCAAGACGCAGTTGGCTAGTTGTTGATGAGCGCATCCCAGTCTTGGCGATCCCTTGTGTGTCCCACTAGCGCTGTGTCGGTGGCATGTGTTCAGATCTGCCGGTCTTCAGGCTTGGCTTCCCAGGAGTTTCTGGGTGGACTTGCACCTCCCAGTGGGCAGTTGAAGTTATTGACCTTCTGTACCTCTCAGGGAAGCTGGAGATGGAGTTGGTGGGGGGATTTGGCCATCCCCTCAGCGTGGAGTTGGTGTGAAGATTGGGGGAAGGGAGCCTTTGCTGTGAGCAAGGTAGCAACTGAAGGGACCCCTCTGGGGCTCATAACCAGAAGCTTGATTGCTTCAGCCTCTGTGGAAATAAGCATTTAGATAATCAAGCCCAACGCACTAGGTTTTCTGGGAGCATGTCTCATACCAGGAAGCCTTAATTAAAGAGGGGGAGGTATAGATTTCCTTAAAGAAAGACCTCTATTCAAGATCTATTTTTAATCTTAATGAATATGCTATTTCTTATAAAAAAATTCCTTTGGATGAGACCCAAGGGCTTACCCTGAGATTGTCTTCTTCTATGTTTAACCTAGGAACATGGCACAAAATGCTTTAAATAGGAAACTTATTAAGCTGAAAGAGAGTTTTCTCTTGGTGAAATAATGTTCAGAATAATTAACTTTTCAATTTGCGTTCATTACTTTTAAACGAGTATACATTTTTAGACACCAAGAGAACCCTGTGTCCAGGGAGAACTGAGGGTGGGAAGGATTCTGAAATGAGCTGTTATTCTGATGACATTAGCAAGTCTCACCCGCCTGTCTGTAAATAAACTGTTTAACTGGACCCCCCCACCTCCCCTTAGTCCTTTTAGGTAACTTCTGAATAGAATTCTATTCTAGGCGTGCACAGTTTAATTCAATTACCACCACTTGTTTAGAGAGGACTATCTACTCCTGGTTGGTTAAATTATTTTGAGGCAAATGGAACATTTATAAAAGTGGTTCTCAACTGTGCGCACAATAGAATTATTTGAGGAACATAAATGCCAGCATCCTATTCCATCCCTAGAGGTTCTGCTTCAATGGGTGGGGCACAGGGAGCAGGCATTGAAATCTTTTTAAGAACCCCTGCCATTTTAACCTGCACTCAAAGTTAAAGTGCACAGGTATGAAGATGGAAAGAAATCACACCCCCAGTTCAAAGCAACTCACAGGGGCACAGCATTGTTTCATGGGACAAGCATAGATGCCAGGATCTAGGATTTTAATCCTGCTCCTCCTGGCTGCCGGCTGTCTGAACTTGTTCACTGTCCGTGGCTTTTCTGTGCATCATTTCCTTAGCAGTTAAACTCAGATAATCACAGCTGCCTTACAGGGTTAGTTTGAGGAAAGGAAACATCTGGAATGTGGGGAAACCCTGCAGCAAGGACTACTAGGAATGCAGCCTGCAACCCTGCAGGCAAAAACTATGTCCTCTCCTGTTCCACTTATTAGCCTTCCTTGGTCATCGGGAATCTGAATCCACACCATCCTGGACCCGAAATGGATGGCCCTAAACGCCATGCCAAAGCTGCAGAGTCTAGGATTCAGAAGACCGAGTCCCCATGAAGGAACTTGGAGAGTAGCAGGTTATGAGTTAGCTGTGTTAACTACAAGGTCAGAGGTTTGAAACTACCAGCCACTTATCAGGAGAATGATGAAAATGTACAATGATGAAACCCAAATGGGGAGGTTCTACTGGCCTCTAGGGTTGTTATGAATCAGAATCAACTCTATGGCAGTGGCTTGGGTTGGAGGTATTCCTGCTACTTTTGTGCATTGCTGAGAGCAAGGGGTGGGGGCAGCAGTGTAGTGTATCTGAAGGTCTGAGCTCAGGTTTTGCACAAACTAAGGGTACTATGATGGTATAGTAGTTGCCCATCGGGTTGCTAAATGCAAGGTCAGCAGTTTGAAACCACTAGTTGCTCTGCAGGAAAAAGATGAGGCCTTCTACTCTTGTAAAGAGTCACAGCCTCAGAAACTCCTAGGGACAGTTCTACCCCATCTTGTAAGGTTGCCCTGAGTCAGGATGCACTCAATGGCGGTGAGTTAGACTCGTGTTACTAGGGGTGTTATGAAATGTGTTACTCTGAATAATTTATCAACTAGTGCAGGGCCCCTAGTTCTTTAATTAGTAAAATGGGATTAGACTAGATGAACCCTCAATTTTCCTCAACTACTGTGGCCTAAGGTTTTCTGGTAGACTTCTCACCTCCCATGCAGTGGACGTGGGATTGATTCCCAGCCGATGCACCTCATGGGAGCAAGCACAGTTCCTTCCAGTGGGCACCGGGCCTCCATGAACTGGGGTGATTTTTCAGCAATAACAACAGCACGAGCTTTGCGGATCCTGTAGACACACCTGAAACACACACATTCAGCCTGTCTGCAGCAGACAACGTTGCCATGAGGCTTCTGTGATGAAGAGGGACCTATGCACACGCTGGATGGACATACAGAGACACAACCCCCCTTTCTTCTGAAAAGTGATTTCTTTTGCAATTAAAAGTGGAAAGTTTTCCCCTCTTGAATATTGGCTTGGGGACAGAGTGCTTAAGTCCCTCAGTCAATCTTTATGGTTTTGGGATTGACCTGAGTGTCCAGGGAGAGAGAGTCTGGTGGTTGCCAGGAAATGGGAGCCCAGTGGAAGGAAGCGCGGCTGAAGCTGTCCATGTGCCTTAGAAGGACTGGCTTAAGCTGGTTGCTCTCTTTCAGACACTCTTAAGCCAAGGACTTTCAAACGAAGCGTTCATCAGAGTCACCTGGAAGCTTTGTTAAATCTCAGAGTCCTGGGCCTGCCTCCCAGAATTTCCAATTTAATTTAGTCTAGGATGGAACTCAAAATTCTCATTTCTAGTTCTCAGGTGGTGCTGGTCTTGGGGTCATAGTTTTAAGAATATCTTTGCTGTAAAGCACACGGGCTGCTATAAGGACGAGCAATCTGTCTGGGAAGAACCACAGTGGGAGCGCTCCGTAGAAGCGAGGATGGCGAGACTTCGTCTCCCATACTTCGGACATGTAGTTGTCAGGAGAGACCAGTCCCTGGAGAAGGACATCCTGCTTGGGAACATGGAGGGGCTGTGAAGGAGAGGAAGGTCTTGAATGGGATGGATTGACACTGTGGCCGCAACAATGGACCCAGGAGAAGGGACAATTGTAAGGATGCTGCTGGACTGGACAGTGTTTTGTTCTGTTGTGCATATGGTCACTAAGGTTCAACAGCAGCAGTAGCAGCAGCAGCAACAACAAATTTTACTCCATAACTTCTGTGATGCTAAGGATACCTTGGAAAATGTATTAAAATATTAGCCACAAAGTGCCTTCAGTGGAGTCATAGTAGATGTACCATTAGACAGCCTGTTCTTATTAGCGGACTTGGACAAACTCAGACTGGGCCACCTTCCCATTACTTACACTGGATTCTCTTGCAGAAACCTTTAGCAAATATTGTTCCCTGGGGCCTCCTCACAAAGATTTGATTCTGAAGGGTGGGGTTGCAAGAGTTTGTAATGTTAAAAAGCGTTTTAGGTGATTCTGAGGTGTAGCTAAATTGCCTCATTTTGTAGGTGAGGGAGCGAGGGAGGGGACAGCATTGGTCTAGGGGGAGTGGTCGAATTGGCGCTGGAACCCAAAGGCCTAACTTCATGTGCTTGATCAACACTGCTGTACGTCCTGCCCAGCCAGTCATAGCCAATGGCAATTTCCTTCGCCAATTCCTTTCGCGTTGAGAAGGTCAAACCATTGGGTACTGACTCGCTATGCTTCCAAATTCAAGCACAGTTCCTTAGATCCTCGTCCTCCACTCTCACCAGTGATGGGGGCAGAGAAGAGGAACAGAGCCAAGTGAAGACTGCACAACTCTTCAGCTCGGCGCTCTTTCTGCCTTTATGGGAACAACTTCTGGGTATGCATTCTGCTTAGCCCCTCAGCAATGTTATTTCTCCCTGGATGGATGTGTAAGAGATTTGGCTTCTGATCAGTCAGGGCTCAACCATAACTTACCCGTTCCAAGAAAAGTACTTCAGACAGACATATGAAGGAGATTCAGAAGTTTAAGGAGAAATGGAATGGAAAGAGTGGAGTTTTTAAAACAAATTCTTTGAAGCTCCCTCATACATCTTAATAATACTGAACGTTAAAAAATTATTCCCACAGAGTTCCCCCAGTTCTTTCCCTCTGCTTTTAATAGAATGTCAGATTCTGAGGCACACACACACACACACACACACACACACACAAATTCCATTCCAGCTTTCAAATTACTCTCATATTTCAAATTTAGCACGAGTACTGAGCTTGTAGAAGGCTGCAGTTTGCAATGGGAGCTCCATCTCCATGTGGAACCTTGACAGCATTTTAGCCTCCATTTGAGTTCTTGCTGACCTTTAAGCAGCAATGTAGCAGCTTTGTCCGAAGGCAGAGTGTGTTTGAAAACAGATTACGTAACACCCAAGCCAGTCCAGGAAGTGGTGGTCCTGCTCTCAGAACATTTGATCAGATGTCTCCTTGATGATTTAAAGATGTGTGCCATGTAAAGTTTGGGTACAAGCAGATATGACTCAGGTCCAGTTCTAACTCTGGGCTGCATGATCACGGATCATACACTGACTACCATGTAAGCAGGTGGTCAAAGGGTCCCAGGACCAATCCTGTGACTGTTTCTAACCTGCAATTCCATATATAGCTATAGAGAGCACCCACAGGGACCCAGTGGGATATGACACTTCAAATACACGTGATTGCGTCTTTCCACAATGTCATATTTATTGGAGGAATTAACATGCTATGTAGTTTCTAATTGTCTCTGTTAACGAAGAATTTTGCTCAAAATATTGAGTATAAGGCCCAAACACTACTTCAAAAATAAAGACGAAGTTATGTGACAGGCAAAGGTAGACAGATAAACTAGGTCCAATTGTTTGATTGAAGGTCAGAAGGAAGGCTTGCCACAACATGTGATGACAGCTAGATCCGGCTCAGGCCAGAGGACATAGTAGGAGGCCAGCATCAATGAGTCTGGAGGAGGCAAGGGCTCAGCCCAAGGCAGACTTGTGTGAGCCATTGCTGCCAACTGATTGTCTCGCCTCCCTGTCTAGTTTGCTCCCCAGCAATCAGGAGGCAGGTAGCGACTCACAGGTAAGCCCCAGGTGAGCTTACCTTTTGCTGCTGACTTGCTCTTTTCATCTCGAAGCCCGGTCTGCCTACTGCTTTAAGTGGTTAGAGCTCCAGAGACATGTGGTGTAGAGACAAGTCCGCGTCAGTGTTTGGGTTTGGGCCTGAGCCTTGATCGCTCTGTCACCTGAGTTTATCTAGTCGAGTGTCGCTTCTATCCGTCCCACCAGACGCTGCTTATCAGCGGCACCAGACGATTCTGTACGCATCTGGAGATCCCAGTAAAGGCCTTCCTGTCACTTTCTCAGGTTGTCAACACCATCTGTGCTGTGCTTTATCTCTTTAGATGAGGAGACCTTACTTCAAACATGGCGAGAGTCTTGCTCTCTACTTTATCTTTTCGTGGTTCTCCCCCTGGTGACCCAATGGGTTGGACTGCTCCCAACAAGGTCAGTGGTTCATACCGATGGCTGCTCCCAGGGAACAAGAAGAGAGAGTGTGCTAACATAAAGATGTGTAGTTCCCCAACCATAAGGAGTGGTTCCACTCTGTTCTGTCAGGGTTGCTATGAGTTAGAATCAGCCAGATGGCAGTGGGGTTGGTTTGATTTGGGGGAGTCGTTTTGCTTTGGACGATGAAGCAGTGGTCTGTTTCCAATAATAATTTTGTGAAGATTTCCTGTGGTTTCCATCATGAATAATTAGCCCCATGGTAGGAACCCATTGGACAGTATTATGGCTTAGGTTTATGGTTTCCCTCATCCAGATAATTTGTCTTTGCCTTACCTGTGTCCTCTTTAAAGCTTAATAAAGTGGCCTCTATAAAATAGGCTTCAATGTGGACTCATTTCCCCCCTCCTAGAGTCGGTACCACAAGCAAATAGTCCGGTGAGGTTGGCAGGGAAGTGTCATCATGAATAATTCCATTCATTTAACAACCATCCATTGGACCCTCGCTGTGAGCACTAACGGGCTCCGGGCACTAGCACTCTTGTTAAGGAGCCCTGGCCTGCACGACTCTGCAGGCTTCTCAGCACCACGAGGCAGAGGAGGGTGAAATGCGGTCCCCGTACGCATCAGATTCAGAAGCTGGGGCGCATGGTTCTCCCGACTCTTTCTCAGTGCTCTTTCTCTTGCTAGCAGCAGCAGACTTTCCATGAATGGGCTCAGGGCCAGGCTGACAAGAAGGCCAGGACCTGTGGCGACCACAGACCCACGGTAGCCCTGAACCCTGTGTGAGTTTCCGGTCACTGCCGTAAGACCTATCATAAACTTGGCAGCCTTGAGCAGGAGACATTTGTTTTTTCACGGTTTTGAAGACCAGACATGCAAAACCGGAGTCACCGGACAAACATCAGCAGGGTCATGCTTCCTTCAGAGGCTCCAGGGGAGAAGACATCTCGCCTCGCCCAGTTGCTGGTGTTTGCTGGCGTCCCTTGATTTGTGGCCACATCACTCCAGCCTTCACAGCCAACAGCCTGGACTCGCTCTCTGTCCCACCTTCACATATCATCTCCGTGCGTGTGTGTGTGTGTGTGTGTGTGTGTGTGTGTGTGTGTGTGTGTGAGAGATCTCTCTCTGATAAGAACATTGACAGTGGCATTTCACGGCCACTCGTGGTGAACTCAGAGCAACCCTATAGGACAGGGTAGAAGTGCCCTTGGGGGATTTGGAGACTATAACTTCACGGGAGTAGAAAGCCTCCTCTTTCTCCTGAGGAGCAGCTGTCAATTTCAAACTGTTGACCTTGTGGTTACCAGCCCAATGTGTAACCCACTGCACCGCCAGGGCTCCTTATGATGGCATTCAGGGTCACCCAAAGAAGCAACGTAATCCCCATCTCAAGATCTGCAATCCCACCACGGGGCGCCCTTTTCCAAATCCGGTCACATTTACAGGTTTCAGGGATCTGTGAGGGCTATCCTTTTCCTGACTACTCTCTGAAAACCCAGGTGCACTTCGAGAAGACCTGGTTTTAATCCAGAGACCAGACCCCTGGACCATCAGAGAGAAAGATTACTTTTCCCGAGTGAATAACCACAGAAGTTCTGGAATCGGGCTTCCTATTCCAGCACTCTGTTTTGCAAAGGACTTTCGCACCGAGATCAAGAATGGACACTGTGAATTCCAGGCTCCCTACAGTCTCTCGGCCGCCCACCCTCCAATGTAGAACCGCTGCAGGAGATGCGGGGGGAGCAGGGAGCAGGGAGCAGGAGCGTCAGGCAGGGCTGGGACTGGAAGCAGACGGAGAACCTGGCGGTAGGAAGATCCTTGGCCTGGTCCCAGGCAGACGGTTGCAAATCATTCTTTTTCTCCCTCACCCTCTCAGCGAAGGCTAATAGAATTTCTCTGGGCTGCAGATTTCCAGGCTCTGCAAATCACTGCCAAACCAAGGCTGATGAAAGAGCAGCACCAACACGCGGAGCCACAGCTCATTACAGCCAGCCGGTGCACCCTGACGGCAAACATGGGCTCAGCTTCAGCCACAATTGTGAGGAGGACACACAAGTACTTGCTAATGGGAAGACCCCCCCCCCACCCAACCCCCGGGAAATGCCAGTATCTTGTCTGAGGGGATAGGCTGTAGTAGAAGGACATTTGAATAATTAAAGTACGTTTTGTTGCTCTCATAACCCCTTGCTCAGGGAGGCAGTCAGTGTTAACCATTCCTAGTTGGCAGAGGGACCCGGAGCCCCGGGGATTGAGAGGCTCTGCCCGTTCCACTCCATTCATTGCCATTTCAGACAATCATGACTGCCTCTTACATAGACAACACCACTGGAGCTTTCAGTGACCAGTCCAGACAGATGACCACGAGGAAAGAGCCAGTTTTCAGCCTATTTGTTTATTTTGTGCCTTGGCCATGAACGGCTGTGAGTGAAAGCAGACGGTGCATGTGGCTCTCGGATTAGCTAGTTTATTGTGTCGTTAAAATTAACCGAGGGATCACCTCCATACGTCCTGAGCAGGCCGTGTTGAGGAGGCCGCCCGCTCCCCCCTCCAGTGTGGCGCAGCTGTGGCCCAGGTCACCGCCAGGTCCTGAGCGAGGACAGTGGTTCTGACACGGCGGGCCCTGCCTGTTCACAGCACTATTGCTCCTTGGTAAAAGAGCCCGGAGGACTGAAGCCATGCTGGCAGGCCGAGAAGGAAGGAGGCTTGCTCACTACTTTCCTTTTGGATTCAAAAGGAAGCGGCCTGGTTTCTTGACAGGCATTTCCAATCACAGGAGATGGTCCTGAGCAAGCAGTCCCACCTCGTTCCTTCTGGATTTCAAATGCCACACGCGTAGCTGTCTGTCCCTTTTGCCTTTGCGCTTACATGCTGTAGATGCGAGTCGGACTCATGTCACCCCCTGTGACAGAACAGGGCTAAACTAGGGGGTTCCCTGGTTCTCATCACTCTAGGCCCAGGTCCTCAGCTCCTCTCTTCTCAGAGAGCCTTTGGTGGACTTGAACCACTGACTTTCTGATGTGCAGGTGTGCGCTCACCCAGAGTTTCTTGTCCTGCCTTGTTTTCCACCTTACTCAGGCCAAGACGCTTTCATCCAGTTCCTCTGTGGTGGTGACCCCCAATCATAAAATTATTTTCGTTGCCACTTCATAATTGTCATTTTGCAACTGTTATGAATCATAATGTAAATATCTGATAAGCAGGATATATTTTCATTGTTACAAATTGAACATCTTTAAAGCATAGTGATTAATCACAAAAGCAATATGTAACTTGGAAGACACGGACAGATATCTGGAAACTCAACCCCTCCCTAGATGATCCCAGATGGATGTCAAGAACCTCAACAGACCCATAGCAATGGAAGAAATAGACAAGGTTATTGAGGGATTACCAACAAAAAAATCCCCTGGGCCAGATGGCTTCACAGGAGAATTCCACCAAGCATTCAGGGAAGAACTGACACCAACCCTACATAAACTCTTCCAGAACATAGAGACAGATGGCAAACTCTCGAACTCCTTCTATGAAGCTAGTATAACTCTGATACCTAAATTGGACAAAGATCCCACAAGAATTGAGACCTACAGACTAATATTCCTAATGAATATCAATGCAAAAATCCTTAACAAAATACTGGCCAATAGAATACAAAAGCATATTAAAAAATAATTCACCGTGGCCAAGTAGGATTCATACCAGGGATGCAGCGAAGGTTCAATATAAGAAAGACCATCAGTATTATTCTCCACATTGGCAGGAAAAATGATAAGAACCACATGAAAATATTGATAGACGTCGAAAAAGCATTTGCCAACATCCAACATGCATTCCTGTTTGAGACACTGTGTTAGTCTGGGCACTTTAGAGAAACAAATCCATAGAAACTCATGTATAAGAGAGAGTTTTATATAAAGGTTAAGTGCATCAAGAAAATATTGCAACCCAGTGCTGCCTAAGCCCACAAGTCCAACATTAACCCATTAGTCCATATGTCTAACACCAACCCACAAAGTCCTCCTCTCTCTCACAAAACAGATGCAGTGATGCCAACTGCAGGAGGAAAGTCAAGTCAGTGAATGTGTAAGTATCTCAGCACTGGCAGGGATCTCCACACGGCTGCTCCAGCACCCAGGGCTGCATCGGGGTAGGTCCATGTGGCTCCTCCTCAAGGACATCTTGCAGGAAGTGAGCCTTGCCAGCTGAAGCAAGGAACTGACTAAGGCTGCTGAACCCTGGTCTGATCATCAGAAAGCAAGAGACTTGAGAACTAGAAAGGTAAGGCTTACTGAGCCATTTATCCCTCTGTCCTTCAATTAACCCCACATGTGTTTATCAGCCAGGTTGGCACAATAAATTTACTCAGACACTCAAGAAGATAGGAATAGAAGGAAATTTCCTCAATATTATACAAGCTATATATGAAAACCCAACAACCAATGTGGTAGCTAATGGAGAAAAGATGAAAACAATTCTACTGAAAAAGGGGACCAGACAAGGATTCCCCTTGTCCCCACTCCTATTTAATATCATACTGGAGGTTCTAGCTAACAACATAAGACAAAAAAAAGACAGCAAAACTATTCATCTGGGGAAGGAAGAGGCAAAATTATCATTATTTGCAGACAATATGATTCTATATATTGAAAATCCCCTAAACGCCGCAAGTGGAATGTTGGAAGCAATAGAGGACTATGGCAGCGTGGTAGATACAAGATCAACAAATAGAAGTCTATCAGACTCTATACATCAGACAAGATCACGGAAGAGACAATTAAAAAGGTAGCACCCTTTACAGTAGCCAAACACAAACTGAAATATCTAGGGGTATACCTAACTAAAAAAATATGGGATTTACCAGTCTTGGGGATCTACATATAACCTCCTCTTGGGGGGATGGGCAGCAGGAAAGTGGGTGAAGGGAGACACCGGGCAATGTAAGATAAGATAAAATAATAATGAGGAAGGGGGAAGCGGGGAGGGAGGGGGAGGGAAAAAAAGGAAAATGAGCTGATTCCAGGAACCCAAGCAGAAGGCGAATTTTGAGAATGATGAGGGCAACAAATGCATAAGGGTTCTTTACTCAATTGATGCATGTATGGATTGTGATAAGAGTTGTATGAGCCCTAATAAAATGATTTTTAAAAAAATACAGGATTTGTATGATGAAGATTATAAAACACTACTACAAGAAACCAAGATTGACCCCACCAAATGGAAGAACATCCCATGCTCGTGGATTGGCAGGCTTATTATAGCTAAGATGTCAGTTCTGCCCAAGATACTATATAAGTTCAATACTATCCCGATATGAATACCACCATCCTTCTTCAAAGAAATGGAAAAACATGATTACTAACTTCATATGGAGAGGGAAGAAGCCCAGAATTAGCAGAGAACTCCTCAAGGACAAAGTGGGAGAACTTGCTCTACCTAACTGTACTCCTTTTATACAGTCACGGTGGTCAAAACAGTGTGGTGCTGGTATAATAACCGGTATTCAGACCAATGGAAAAGAGCTGAAGACCCAGAAATAAAAACATCAGCACACAGGCAACTGATCTTTGATAAGGGCCCAAAAAATATCACATGGGAAGCAGATGCCCTCTTCAATAAATGGTGCTGGAAAAAAAACGGATATTTACCTGCAGAAAAATGAAGCAACACCCTGACCTCACTCCATGCACAGGAATAAACTCAAGGTGGATCACAGACCTTGAGATAAAATCCCAAACAATTAGGGCCATTAATGAGGGAATTGGGGCAAACCTGAGAACCCTGGCACAGGGAATACACAGTCTATCAGAAATAGGGAAGGATAGATACACAGAGGAGTCACAAATAGACAAGTGGGATATACTAAAGATAAGTCACCTTTAACAGGAGAGTCCATGGACTGGGAAAACATCTTTAGCAGTGACACATCAGACAAAGGCCTTATTACTAAAATCTACAATACTTTGCAAGCTTATAATAAGAGAAAAAACTAACTGCCCACTGAAGAGGTGGGCAACGGACCTGAACAGAAGTTTCACAGAGTCTGAAATCTGAATGGCCAATAAATATATGAGAAAATGTTCCTGATCATTAGCCATGAGAGAAATGCAAATTAAAACAACTACGAGATACCACCCAACACCCTCAAAGGTAGCCCAATTCAAAAAATCAGAAAGCAACAAGTGTTTGGAGCAGCAGTGGGGAGACAGGAACTCACATCCACTGCTGGTGGACCTGTAGGTATGTACAGCCCCTATGGAAATCGATTTTGCGATTTCTAAAACAGATGGAGATTGAGTTACCATATGACCCAGCAATCCCCTATTGGGCATATCCCCAGAAGAGGCAAGAAACAGTCCACGGCCAGACATCTGTGCTCCAATGTTCATCGCGGCACAGTTCACAATCTCAAGGAGCTGGAAACAACCCAAATTTCCATCAACAGATGAATGGATTTAAAAAGTGTGGTACATACATACTATGGAGTACTACACATCACTAAAAAGCAGTGATGAACGCATGAAGCATATGGCCACATGGGAAGAACTGGAGGAAATTATGCTAAGTGAAGTAAGCCAAGCACAAAAGGACAAGTACAACATGAGTCCGCTGAGGTAAGTTTATAAAAAAAGGAAAGAAAAATGCAAAAAGGGCACAGGGAACAAGCTACTGTCTACAGACACTCCAGGGGTGAGGTCCAGGTAGTATGTCAGGGGCCAGACCAAATCCAGGGGTACATATGGAGCCAACTAAAAAGGAGTGGGTGGGGGGAAGGAAAGGGAAAAAACAGAACGAGAGGTGTTTTGGGGGAATAGGACACTAACCCACCCAAGGGGAGAGTATTGTTTGTCTCCACAGGGAGAGAGGGACCAGACTTAAATCCAGTGTTCTGTCATGGAGAGGGGAGCCAGTGGAGGGGCCTGAGGGCTCGACCCCCACACCAGCTATGTGAACAACCGCCCCTTCCCCCAAAGAACTTACTTTAAAAGACAGCACTGAAACTGCAGTTAGGGGAGAGGGACATGTCTGATCAGAGCACGCGGGAGCAAATGACTGGGGAGAAGGAGATTGTGGAGCACATCCTGGCCCACCAGGCATGGAGGAGGATATCCCCGCTCTGAATAGCCAATGCACAGAGTGGACCATATGGCTGATCCCACTATGAGAGATGACGTCCCTCGCTGACCCATGGCCCTACGGGGACAACACTGGAGACTCAGTGCCCAGTTTGACTCAGGGATACTGAGACAAAACACTAACAGTGTGTGGCAGAGCAATGGGGGGAGCAGAGCAGGGAGCTCCCGAGGGAGTGTAAAGGACAGACTTTGGGACCAGAACATGGCACCCCATCGGACTTGACTGGAGGACACACTTAGAGGTAAAAATACAGACCTTGATTTATTTATAGGCTTTTCTTTCTTTTTAAAATTTTTAAATTAATTAAGTAAATTTGGGTCATTAGTTTTCTTTTTTGTTGTCATCATTGTGTTCTCTTTTGTCACTTTGTCTTGCTGTGCCTTGTTTTTTTTTTTTTGGTGCATGTTATTATCTCTGCAGATCTATCTAGATAAAATAGGCTGGATGAAAAGTCTGGAGGAGAAAACAACAGGACCGATGGTTCCAGGGAGGCAAGGGAGAGGGGGCGGCAGGGGAAAGGAGGTGGTGTTGACCAACCCAGGGACAGGGGAGCAACAAATGATCCAAAAATCAGTGCCAAGGAAGGTGTGAGAGGCCTGGTAGGGATTCAGCAAGGGCAATGTAACTGAGAGAAATTACTGAAACTCAAATGAAGGCTTAGCAGGATAGTGGGAATAGAGGAAAGCAAAAGGAAATAGAGGAAAGAACTAGGAGGCAAAGGACCTTTATAGAGGTCTAAATACAGTCATGTGCATATGAAAATTATTTATATAGGATGGTGGAAAATAGATCTACGTGCACATATTTATAGGTTTAGTATTAAGGCAGCAGATGGACACTGGACCTCCACTTTTACTCAATGCAAGAACACTTTGTTCTATTAAATTGGCATTCCATGATGCATAACTTTCCAACACAATCGCTGAAGACAAATGTGTGCATAAGCAAATGTGGTGAAGAAAGCTGATGGTGTCCAGCTATTAAAAGATATAGTGTCTGCGGTCTTAAAGGCTTGCAGGTGAACAAGCGGCCATCTAGCTCAGAAGCAACAAACCCCACATGGTAGAAGCACACCAGCCTGTGTTACCACAAGGTGTCGAAGGGATCAGGTATCAAAGAACAAAAAATTATGTCATTGTAAATGAGGAGGAGTGCAGAGTGGAGACCCATCTATAGGCAACTGGACATCCCCTTATAGAAGGGCCGCTGGGAGGAGACAAGCCAGTCAGGGTGCAGTGTAGCAACGATGAAACATACAACTTTCCTCTAGTTCTTTAATGCTTCTCCCCCCCCCCCACTATCATGATCCCAATTCTACATTAAAAATCTGTCTAGACTAGAGGATGTACACTGGTACAGATAGGAACTGGAAACACAGGGAATCCAGGACAGATGAGCCCTTCAGCACCAATGGTGAGAGTGGCGATACCGGGAAGGTGGGGTAGAAAGGGGGAACAGATTACAAGTATCTGCATAAAACCTTCTCCCTGGGGGATGGACAACAGAAAAGTGGGTGAAGGGAGACGTCATACAGTGTAACGTATGACAAAACAATAATAATTCACAAATTATCAAGGGTTCATGAGGAAGGGGCAGAGGGGAGGGAGGGTGGAAAATGAGGAGCTGATAGCAAGGGCTCCAGTAGAAAGCAAATGTTTTGAGAATGATGATGGCAACAAATGTACAAATGCGCTTGACCCAATGGATATATGTATGGATTGTGATAAGAGTTGAATGAGTCCCCAATAAAATGATTTAATAACACAACCCACAATAATATATAATTACATATTGTGAAATATTTATTTGTAATGCCAAATAAATGAAATTTTGTCTTGAAGCATAGTGTAGCATGGGTAACAGTCTTCATGCCGGGTACTGGTATGTGGGCATATTTGCATGTGGATGGGCCCGCCTGGAGATGGATAGAGGAGCAGTGTCTCTGTTCCTAAGACCATTGGAAATATGTTTTCCGATTTTTGCCTCTTTTTCTCAAGAACTATAAATGTGATTGTACTCATAATCTGAGGGTATTTGAGTGCAAACAGAACTTCTCTCACACCACTATTGCAGTACTTTGGGGAAGGCTTAAAAGTCTTTTAACCTCCAGAAGATGGACTTAAGTTTGTCTCCTGGGATAGACTGTCCTACTTTTTCCATGGAAACGATAAATAATTCAGCCCATGTAGTGCAGGTATTCAATCAATTGTTTTGCAGGGAAACTCCCTTTTTTTCCTGTTCACTTCTGGACGGAATAGCTCAGTGCAGAGCTGGATTTGGGTATGGCTTTCGGCTCTCGGCATAGACCTCTCAGCTCCTGCTGTACTGGTGCCTGAGTATCTTCACCCTCCAGAGTTCAGGCACTAACAGAATCCCAAGGTTCAGGTAGTCTTGGTCAGCCATGCCCAGCGTGGCCCCCATCATTAAGGATGGGAACACACTATGGCCATTGCTCATGTTATCTCCCCAGTGATCAAGCTCAAGGTTTTAGACTTAAGTACATTCCCCCCACCCCCAACAGTCCCCTCCAACAATCATTCTAAAGGTTAATAGTTTTGCCTTCTGTGTGGCGTTCAGAGTGAGTTGTTGCAACCTTTTCAGACTTATTTTATTTTTCATTTATTTGGACATATCAGTGCCACTCACACCTCCTATGCAGTTTCCAGCTGGGAATTCATTTTGGCAGTTGAGTTACCATTCTCTCTCCGGGAGTCTGAGCTGACTGTTACCAAGGACTCAGTCACAGCAATACCAAAAACATCAACACGCTCACACGCAACAAACAAAGCAAACCACTGGGTGCTTGTGGAAGCATTCTCTCCTCCCAGGTCGGGAAGTGCACCACATGACTTCTGGTTATCGCCCACCCTGAGGACTGATGGCAGGCAAGTACTGTTGTTTCTAGTCACTGTATTCAGAAGGAAAACCTCCGGCCCCCGGTGCTAAGGACAACTTCTTTTTATCACATTGGAAATAATAGCAGCTTACAGGCTAGAGCTAAAAAGAAAAAGTCAATTTCAGGACGATCAGAATGAAGTCTTATTAAAATAAGACCTTTAAAGGGCTTCTTTTCAGCATTCCTTTGGATAGATATTTCACAGAGGACACATACACCTTGAATTGCTGGCTGGTCCGAAACCTTTTTTCTGTAGCCTGCGAAGAGCACAGGGATGGCAGTTGGAAAGGTTAGCCCAGCCGTGGGAAGGCGTGCCTGGGATAGATACAGACGGGTGAGTTAGAGAAGCACTTCTTGCCCCCAAAGGTCTCTGGACGGTTGCTCCCCATGGAGGGGCTCACTTTGTGCACAGGATGGGGACTGCCTGCAGCGCCATCGAGGACACACGTGAGCCCTCCATACTAACGCAGAACCGCAAGCTTTGCAAGTCTCCACTCTTTTTTTAAAATCATTTTATTGGGGGCTCTTATGTCTCTCATCACAATCCATTCATCCATTGTGTCAAGTACATTTGTACATATGCTGCCATCATCATTTTCAAAACATTTTCTCTCTAGCGAGCCTCCCCTCATCATCAAAGGCACCCTTGGAAAAGAACCGAGCCAGGTGGATTGTTATGTTTACCAGGTCCTGGTCCAATTGGAAGCATCCACTGTAACACACTGCAGTGCGAAGTCATGGAAGCCATGATAAATAAAGGCACAACCTGATGTCCATAGCATTTGTGATTAGAAATGGCTCTTCATATCGGGATTTCTCTCCCATTGTTCATGAAGATGCACAGGATCAGCCAACCGTGTGTTCTCTGCCACACAGCGTGGTCAGCAGTTGGAGCTGACGAATTGTTGTTAGAGTCTGGTGTGCTGTTCACTGTGGTTATGGGAGATAGAAGGACGCGATGGCCTACCATTGTGCAGTCAGGGAAACGCAGCCAGGCATCCAAGTCACACCCACGGTTGTGCACGGCTGGGACTTTTCAGCTGTGTTGCTTCCAATCGCTCCGTGAGGCGGTCTCCGTGTTACACAGCTGCTCAGCCTTCTCTTATGGCTCCGCTGGGACTGCTAAAGATAAGGGGAAATATTCAACAGCAAACAAGTTCAAAGTCTATCAGAGTCATTTATTAGCGTTTATTTCCTGTCCGTTTCAAAAGCTCCATTTGACAGAGCTCCTTAAGGTAATGTTCAGACTCTCTAATGCCTCCTCCGCCACAATTAAGCCGAACAAACACACAGAACACAGCGCTCCTTGTTCCTCAGCGCTCTGCGGATGCCGCGGGTGCTGCCGCGGTGCCAACAAGTTTGGTTCTTCCATAAAAAGAAGTAACTCGCTGGAAACCAATTCAAATCCCTCCTTTTTCAATCCACACCCGCCCCCCCCTCACAGATCTATATTGATTTGTTCCTGATGTGCAATGGAATGACAACTAATTTGTTAAGTATATGTACTAGCGCGGATGGGTAGGAACTGTTACTCATAAGCACTTCATGTAATTTGAATAGCAAGGAATAAGATAAAAGGATAGATGGATAGATAGATAGATAGAGATATAAATATATGTAATACAGTAGAGCAAAGTGATTCCAAAATCTCCTACATCATTATAAACTGGTGAGGCTTTTCCAAGTACACATTCCCAGGTCCTTCTCCCAGGAAATCAGACAGAAGAGCTCAATAGTGGGGCCTCGTGATGTGATTCCCCTGGACACGGATCTCTTGATCCGCCTGTGTGTCCATGAAGATGCCAATCCAAATGCATAGAGCTGCTGCATCAAGAACAATGTCTTATTTTTTCTAGAACCTACTGGGCATCTGCTCATGCTACAGTGCCTTCCGAGAGCGGCTATTATTACAGGGCCTCTGTGTCCTCCACACTCCTGGTTCTTACTCTCCGGACCCTGCCACCTGTGTGGTGCCCGGCATGGATGTGACACCACCATTTGTTTGATGATTCATCCAGCTTTTGACCACTATGAACTAAGCTGGTATGAAAATTTTTGTACAGATTTTTGCATGAACACAATTTTTATAGCTCTGGCAGAAGTTCCCAAGAGTGCGACTTCTGTATTTTATAAGGAACTTCCAATGCACACTGTCACATGCCTACCAGAGACATAAGCGAGATCTGTGCATTGTTTCCAGTATTGTATCACTTTGCCTTATTGATTAGCTCCTTGATAAGTATCTAAAGAGATCTACCTGTCGCTATAATTTTCATTTCTCTAATAGCTAATGATGTTGAACATCTTTTTATGTCAAAGATGCTGCTGATGCTTCTGTCCACACCTAGGACACAGGTAACCCAGACATGGCTCTTCTCTGCCTCCATTGCAGACAGCATTTTCCACCCTTGCTGGGGCATGCGCTCTTGCATTAAGTATTTCCTCTCTTCTGTTCATGTCTTATTTTCTCTAAGACATGGGCATTAGTCCACTGGGTTGATCTCAAGTGCCGAGCCCGTCACTCAGAGTCACCTTGCTCTGTGATCTTGACTCATTGTCTAAGAACCAAAGCATGCCCTTGCTTGTCTTCTTGAGACACATCTATCCTTGGCATAGGTAGTTCCCCTGTGGCTATATCTATCATTTAGAAATCCCTTAATTACCTGAATTATAGTTTTGAGTCATTTGATTCACAAAATATCTGTTTCTAATTTATAAGCAGATAATTAAAAAATAAATTGATAAGCTAATAAGTTAGCATTCGGGTCTCATCTCCTCAAAACCCAGCACCAAATACACTCCCTGCTATTTAGTTGATTCTGACTTGCAGGGACCCTGTAGGACAGAGTAGAACTGCCCCTGTGTGTTTCCAAACTGTAACTCTTAAAGGAAGCAGAAAGCCTCATTTTCTCCTGTGGAGCAGCTGGTGGTTTCAAACCACTGAGCTTGAAGTTTGTGCCCCAACTAGTAACCCACTACACCACAAGGGCTCTCTTCATCTCCCCAGAATTTACAGTAATACCCAATGATCACGTTCCCAGACCTACCCACAAAAGCTTATTTATCTAAAATGTAGCTGTACTGAAGTAATAAGAGTATACTGCTCAGCCACACCGAGCAGAGCACTTCCATTGTAATGCATGTCTTGTACCAATTAGGAAGATGAGATTCCAGATTGAAATAAATATTGAACTTCTATGTAGCTTGCTTTTGAATTTTGTAGCAAGGTACCTGTAAACCAGACCCCAAAGAGAGGAGAAATCTTGGATGTAGATGATTAGTAACGAAGTCATTCACCAAACCCTAGAAACTTTCAAAGAAATGTGCACTATTATAATATGGTTCTATGCAGGTTGCGCCTTCATTTAAAGTCATCTATCAAAAAACTGCAACAGCTCTGTCTTGGGGATTTAGCAGAAGACTATAAAGCCAGAAGATGTAAAATCTGTTTCTGCTGGAGAAGGGTCCTAATCCTGGAGCATATCCAATGAGGCCGCACTAGGGTCTCTGGCAGAAATTAAAAAACAACAAAAAGCTACTGCCATTGAGTTGACTCTGACTTGTAGCAACTCCATAGGGTAGGCTAGGACGTTCTCTGTGGGTTCGGAGACTGTAACTCTTCACAGCTGTGGAGAGCCTCATCGGGAAGAGCTGGATCATTGTTCTCCACCTGGGTTGGAAGGCAGCTTTAATCAACTCTACTGATAATTACACCATGTTCTCGTTTTCCTCAAAGTAACATTTTATTTCTCTCTTCTGTTGGTCTGCTCCCCAGGTCTCTGTTACAGGGGTCTCCTTGAGGAACTCGGGTGGTGCAATTGTTAAATGCTCAGGAGCTACAGGCAAGGGTCCTGGTGGCTCCCTGGAAGAAAGACTTCATCATTTGCTTCCATAAAGATTGTTGCTGCTGTTGTCGTTAGATGATCCCCAGGGGTCCCAATTCATAATGATCCTACTTACAACAGACTGAGACCCTGCTCAGGCCAGCACATCCTCACGGCCCTTGCTGTGGTTGAGCCCATTGTTACAGGGTCTAATCAGGCTCACGGAGAACCTTCTTTACTGATTCTCTACCAAGAATGAGGCGCTTCTCCAGAGACTGGTGTGCCTCGATAACACGTCCTAAGTAAGGGAGACAAAGTCTTGTCATCCTTGCTTCTAAGGAGCATTTTGGTAGTACTTCTCGATCACAGATTTGTTCATTCTTTCAGCAGTTCATGGCACTTTCAGTTTTCGGTGCCAACATTATAATTCAAAGACGCAATTCTTCTTCGGGGTTCCTCGTACATTAGCCAAATTTTTCATGCACATGAGGCATTTGGAAGTACGACACCTTGGTCAGGAGCATGGAAGGATAGCACCCATAACCATGACAACAGGACTCCTCCGTTTCCCGCTCTAAGAGGATGAATTTGAGTGTATGGAGGACAACCACCATCGTGTATCAGAGAGAACTTGTCTTTACATCATTCAAATGCCAAGAGGATCCGTGGTCCAAGGGGAAAAAACATGTGCTAAGCACCTACAATGTGTCTTTTCACCTGCATCTTTATTTTCACCTCAGAAAACTCCTAGGAAGTGGGCATTAGTAGCCCACTTCAGCAATATAAAAGTTAGTGGGAGGGTGCGGGGGGGGGCACAAAGGAACACGAACACTTTCCTAGATTTTGCAGAGACTGGAATATCAAATGAGGCAACCAGTTTGGGGATTTCAGAAAAGGAGATAGAAATGACGTAAGATGCAGTGCAGAGAAGACCGAGGACCAGGATTACTAGACCTTACTTAACAAGATCTGGAGAAATGGATTAGTCCCAGGGTTCACTGCTCCAAATGGCCCTTTACAGGCATGGAGAGGGGGAAAGGATGGCTAAAAATGTCTGAGATAGTCTACCCAAATATGCAAGGCTGCGGGATCAGGAGAACATGCAGAGTGGAGTGAGGAGCTAAGGCCAGTAAAACAGACAGAATAACTAAAAAGATCAGGAAATGGGTAAGAAAAGTGTGAGTATTGAGCCCAGGATTAGAGACTGGGGATCAGCAGGACTGGGGATAAGTGGGAGACCCACAATGGACAAACAGCCAGACAAAGCATTCAAGTGACTGATGGCTTCATGTGCAGGCTGAACCTGGCTCCAGGATGGACCTTGTAGCAAGGGATACAATTATATAGTATATAAAGGGGTGAAGTAGACAGGCATTTGACAAATAACCCTAAGCCTTAGAGAGGTTGACCAAAACTCTGCTCAGAAGTGTCAAGAACAGAGAGGTTGAATTTCTCTTGCTATGATCCCTGATCCCCATGAAGTATTCACAAGTATCTTTAGGTTAAATAAATCCACCAGGGCCGTCATTCACTTCTCACCCTGTGCTGTCTCCTACAGCTGTAGGGGAGTCTCCTAAAGTTGCAAAGGGAGTTGTGTGAGTCCGGGGTGGTTCAGTGAGACCTTGGCTGTTATTGAGGGCGGGCTCTGATAGATTAGATTTGAGGGCAAAGGAGTTAGCTCCCCACAATCCGAGAAAAGTGAGAGCCACATAAATCCTGCCCGAAACAGCTAATTGGCTATAAAGCTAGAAAGCTTCCCAGTTTTTTTTAGGGTGGCCCTAGTAGGTAAATATGTCCATCCTTTTTGATCTTACTTCAGTGAATACAGGCTAAAGGTGTACATTTATAGAATCCTTTATATCCAGTAGCCACTAGCCACATGTGGCACTTGAGCATTTCCAAAGTGGCTAGACCAGATTAAGACATACTGGATAGATAGAACTAGTGCAAATGATATCTTTAGTATGTTTTTATATTGCACACATGGAGAAAAGTCGTATTTTGCTTAAGTAAGTTTGTAATTACATTAATTTCACATCTCTTTTTTAATGTGGCTACTAAAATTTTAAAACCACATATAAACTCAACTTCACGGCCATTGAGTTGAGCTGGGGACCCATAGCGATGCTCTACGACAGAGTAAACTGCTCCTGTGGCTTCAGAGACTGCAAATGTGTCTCCTCTTTCTTTCATGGGGCAGCTGGTGATTTCAAACTGCTGACCTGTGGTTAACAGCCCAACACCGGACCCACCACTACATCCACCCGCTAGCCCCTACAGTACAGCTAGGGCAGTAGATTTCTGTAGCATAGAAACAAACAAGCAAACTTGCTGCCATTGATTTTAATTCCTGGATACCATAGTATCACTTCCGAATAGAAGTGAGCTCCATAGAATTTTCTTGGCTGGTGTCTTTATGGAACCGCGAGGTGGGTTTGAAATACCAACTTTCTGATGAGTATTGGAGAACAAACCATTCGCACCGCCCTGGGATCTCCGTTTCTGCTGGGCAGGAACGGAAAACATTGTTTTCTGTTGTTATTTTTGCTGTTGTTGAGGATATACACAGAACATACATCAGTTAAATAGTTTCCATTTGTTGGGCAGCTCTATTCAGCCCCCTTTTCTCAGCTGTGTGAGTTGTAGTTCTCCATCTGATCTCAGACAGACAGTTCTTCAAAGAGCACGTGTTCTGGGCAGACAGTTACTAGTTAAGCTAAACTCTTTGGTTTAAAGATCTCAGGGAACATTTTTAATTTAAGTTTGAAAGACTGTTTCGGGGCACACACCTGGTCTAGACAATGACTCCAGGAAGTCTAGATTTCCAACAGATTTTGACATTCTGTTTTGCATTTTTCTCTTTTTAATCACAATTCTGTTATTGAATCTTCAACTACAATGTTTAGTAATGGTAGCCAGGCACCATTCAGTTCTTCTATTCTCATTGCAAAAGAAGCAGCTAGTTGTTCATGGATGTAGTAAGCCACACATTCCATTTCCTCCTCTGATTCCTGGCCCTCCTTTCTCCATGCTTCAGCTAAGAGACGCCAATTATTGCACCATGGATGGCCACTTTCAAGCTTTTAAGACCCCAGATGCTATGCAAAAAAGTCAGAGGCAGAAAGGAAGCACTAAAATTGCAATTAGGACAATCAACTTGTATGTCCCATGAAACTATATCCTCAAGCCTCAGAACGGAGGTATTCGGTTGCACACCAGCAGTCCCAACAGCTGCTCTTTCAGTTGTTGTTGCTATAAGTATATCTGTCACATAATGTTTGATGCTGCAAACTCATAGAGGGCTGTAGCTTGTTGGCATCAATTCTATTAATCAATTGTGCAACTCTCACAATCACTGGAATTTTAAGATCACTGAAACCCAAACTTAGGGTTCCATAGCAATATTCCTTTTGCCCCTTCACCCCCACCCTGGATAAACATGAATAAACTTTAGTTTTTTTAAATTTGCCTGTTCTTGGCTTTCTATATAAGTGAGGTCATATAATGTTTGTCTCTCTGTAATGAACTTATTTCATTCTGTCAATATCCTAAGCTCTGTGCATATTGCAGCATCTATTAAAACCTGAATTCTCTTTATGCCTGAGTAGCAGGCCTCTGTGTGTATGTGCCATATTCTGCTGATTTATTCATCTGTTGGTGGACATAAAGGTGAGTTCCACCTTTGGGCTATTGTGAACAATGCTGCAATGAACATGGGTGTTCCCATGCCTGTGCATGTTGCTGTTTTCCAGTCCCTTGGGTATATTCCTAGCAGTGGGATTTCCGGGTCATATAGTAGTTCTCTTTGTAGGTTTTTAAAGAACTGCCACACTATTTTCTACAATAGATGTGCCATTTTGAATTCCTATCTGCAATGGACAAGGGTTGCAATTTCTCCACATCCTCACCAAGATCTATTTTCCTTTCTCTCTTTATTAATCTTAAACATCATAATGGGGCAAAATGGTATCTTATTGTGGTTTTGATTTGCATCTCTCCGTTATGCTTGGGGGCTGTGATTATTTTGTGTCAGCTTGGATGGGCCTCGGTGATTTGGCATTTAAGACCTAGTAACTCTCCAGGATGAGATCTCCACAGGAGCACAAACCCTTTCCAATATAAGTGATATTGTGGAAAAACTTGAATGTCTTTTGCTGGGCCTAGATCCTACATCTGGCTCATTATCTAACCTCTAGGTCTTTGTACTTGAGCCAGTGATTTGCTGTATTGTCTGCCGATTCTAGGAGTCATCAGCAACTTGACATTTTATCTGTCAGTTGTGCACTAATTTACCTTAGCAGTCAAAAGTCTGCCATCTGACCTGACAATTTTTATATAAATCATTTTATTGGGGCTCATACAACTCTTAGCACAATCCATACATACATCAATTGAGTAAAGCAACCTGATACATTCCTTGCCCCATCATTCTCAAAATTCGCCTTCCACTTGGGTTTCTGGAATCAGTTCATTTTCCTTTTTTCCCTCCTACTCCCTCCCCCCTCCCCCCTCCCTCATGAACCCTTAATAATTTATAAATTATTATTTTATCTTATCTTACACTGCCTAGTGTCTCCCTTAACCCACTTTCCTGTTGCCCATCGCCCAGAGAGGAGGTTACATGTAGATGACCGAAATCGGTTCCCCCTTTCTACACCCTCTTCCTTCCCGTTATCACCTCTCTCACCTTTGGTCCTGAGGGGTTCATCTGTCCTAGATTCCCTGTGTTTCCAGATCCCAACTGTACCGGTGTGCCTCCTCTGGTCTAACCAGGTTTAGAGGAAGGTTGTGAGTTTCATTATTGCTACACTGAACCCTGAGTGACTCATCTCCTCCTCACTACCCCTCTGCAAGGGATGTCCAGTTGTGTACAGACAGGCATTGGGTCCCCATTGTGCACTCCCCTCATTCATGATATGATTTTCCCCCCTACCTTTGTTGCTTGAAACCTAGTCCCCTCGGCTCTTCATGATCACACATGTTGGTGTGCTGCTTCTATGTGGGCTTTGTTGCTTCTGAGCTAGATGGCCGTTTGTTTACTTTCAAGCCTTTAAGGCCCCAGATGCTATATCTCTCAATAGCCAGTCACCATCAGCCTTCTTCACCACACTTACTTATGCACACATTCATCTTCAGCGTTTATGTGGGGAAGGTGATCACACAATGATGGTTTTTGTTCTGGTGTCTGCTACCCGATCTCTTCTACACCTTGTATTCACTTAGGCTTGTGTGCTTCTTCTCTGTGGGTTTTGTTGCTTCTGAGCTAGATGGCCGCTTGTTTGCCTTAAAGCCTTTAAGACCCCAGACACTATATTTTTGATAGCCAAGCACCATCAGCGTTCTTCACCATGTTTGCTTACGTACACGTCTGTCTTCAGCAATCATGTCGGGAAGGTGGGTATCATGGAATGACTGTTTAGCTGAGCAGGGTGCTATTGTATTGAGGGAGTGTGTGCAAGGAGGCCTAATGTCCACCTGCTACTCTACTACTGAACCTATAAATATATGCACCTAAGACCTGAAAATCTTGGGTTCATCATTCCCTGTAGCTATGTGAGCGAGGGGAAGCCTCCAGCCTAAAACCTGGCCAACGGACTTGGAACTCACTACTGTGTAAGCCATTTCATTCATATAGATCTCATTGTAACTTTATATATACAAGTTCCACTGTTTTTTGCTTCTATAGAAGACTCAGCCTAAGACAATAATAATTTGAATATCCTCTTTGATCTAGTCAAGTCCTTTGTCAAAATTATTTTGATTGCTTTTGTTTTTAAGTTGTCTAAATTTTAAATGTTTTGTTTAATAAATTCTTATGAGCATGATATTGATTTATACCTTTTTATTATGTCAAATACCTTTGTTGTGATTATTGTTTTGTTGTAGTTAGATGCCATCAGGTCAGCTCTGACCCATAGTGACCCTATGCACAACAGAATGAAACGCTGCATGGTCCTTTACCTCACCATGGTTCCTACACCCAAGCCCATTGATGCAGCCACTGTGTCAATCCATCTCCTGAGGGCCTTCCTCTAGTTTGATGCCTCTCCACTTTACCAAACATGACGTCCTTCTTCAGGGACTGATCTCCCCTGACAGTATGTCCGAAGTATGCAAGATGAAGTTTCGCCTCCCTGATTCTAAGGGCTACTCTAGTCTTACTTTTTACAATGCAGATCAGTTTGTCCTTTTGTTTTTTCGTATTGTATAAGGCATGCATATTTTAAAACAATAAAGATTTGAACGTGTACAAAAAAATCTGTGATATGAAAATGTTGAAAGTGGGAAATTGAAGCACCTGCTGATGAAGATCAAATATTTTAGCCTTCAATATAAATCACAACTCAATACAAGAAGAATAAGATCTAGTCCATGGAACTTTCAATCTTCTTCTTCAGCACCACAATTCAAGTGCATCTGTTTTCCTTGGGTCTTCCTCATTCAGTGTCCAACTTCCACATGCATATGAGGCAGTGGAGAATACCATGGCTGAGCCAGGCAAACCTTAATTCTCAAGGTGCTCTTCAATACTCTGAAGAGGTCTCGTGCAGCAGGTTTACCTAATGCAATACACCGTTTGATCTCTTGACTACTGCTTCCATGAGCATTGACTGTGGATCCAAGCAAGGCAAAACCCTTGACAATTTCAAACTTTTCTCCATTTATCATGATGTTACATATTGTTCTACTTGTGAGGATTTTGGTCTCCTTTACATTGAATTGTCATCCATACTCTAATTAAATGCTCTTATATGGTATTAACTCCATCACAGAGGTATTTCTATATTTTTGATAATACCAGAGGGCTCTATGAGTTCATAGAAAAAGGGAATTAAAAGATAACAGACTTTTTCCCATGAACTTTTAAAAGTCTAATATAGTCTCCTCAGTCACAGGTGAGCTTAAGCTTCAATAGAAAACATATTGTTGCAGGTCCTTTGAGGTTTCCACAAAATTTAACACTGTCCTTTGTTCCTTCTCTGTGAACAGCCAGTCAGGGAAGAAATTACTCAGAGGATGATCTTAATATTTCCTTCAACTGAAAGTCTGATCTCAGATCCACACTGGTTTCAAGCCATCCTCTGACATCGTGGCTCCTCGAGCTTTCTGTGGAAGGAGTAAGCACAGCTCTGGGGCACCTTGGGAGGAGGGTTTCTAGCTCCTGGCTCTGTTCTCGCCAAAGGCCATGTCCAATCGCAGATCGTACAGGTTTCGCTCCCTCAAGGGCCTGCTCAGCTTGGGAAAGCCAGAGTTGAAGGTCACAGTCTGAAGTCACTCTTCTTTCTCTACTCTTATGAAATCACTCTTCATAGTTTTCTTGAAACTTGGATAGGGTTATATGGAAGATTTTGTGTGCTGTTAGTAAATTGGCTTTCCACATTTCACAAAGCAACCAGTGTATGCAACTACCAGTCACCAGATCTAATTCCCAAATCCAGGCAGCATTTCAGGCCAGAAGCAGCACAAGCCAGTGTCCAAGGCTAGTGAGATGGCCTGTTTGCCTAAGAGGATTATGCAGGGCACAGACAGCTAAGCTTCCTCTAAGACTTTTTAATGACTTCAGCGCTAATCTCTTATTGGTAAAGGACTTTTTAGCAAACCCAGTTCTGACTAGGTTTCTTTATGGTTGACTCTACTAATCTGTTCCAAGCTCCGAACAGTTTAAACCTCCTTTTGGCTATTGTCTTCAGTTCCCTCTCACCATCTCCAGTTTGATTCTTCAGAAGAACGTGACTTACCTCTCCCCATTCCTCTCCTTCCACAGCTCCTCCTGCTTCTCTCATCTCTCCAGGTGTGTCTTCTCAGAGACTCTCCTCAGAGCAGACTGGAACACTGTACAGGAAGTACAAGCATATTCACACCTCACATCATCCTTATGGAAGAATTTACCCCAAACAGACGATTCAGTCACTTCCACACACACACACACGCACAGTGACATTGGAGATAGGAGTCAGTGACCCATCTTGCCTACTCTTCTGCAGCTTGAAAAGCCCTGATTTTTCATGAATAATCTTTGACCTGGGTGGTTCTAACACTGAGATGAATGCAAGAGTATGATCCAGAGACCATAATCAAAAATGTTCTTTTTTGTTGAAATTTTGTTGAAATGTTCTGTATTGCTGAAATATTTTCATTTAAAATTTCTTTTATTGTAGAGCTTCCTTTTTTCTCTCTGATGAAGGACTGAGAATATGCATTAGTGGTGAAAAGAAAGTCCTGACTAACATATCGATATTTGGTTTCAGAGCTTTGCATTAGATTTACTGAACGTCTAAGAGTTTTGAATCTGCATGTGTCTTGGTTTCCTAGTGCTGCTAGAACAGGGATGCCACAAGGGAGTGGTTTTCAAGAACAGAAATGTGTTGTCTGACAGGTCAGGGACTTATATGGATTTTGGACCTTAGTTCTAGAGAAGATCTTTGTCTAGGGGGAGATCATTTCAGCTTCTTAGCCTCAGTGTTTCTCAGCTTCTTGGTGACCTGCACGTGGTGTCTGCCTCTCCCCACTGGTGCTTGTTTAATGCTCTTTCTTTAATCACTCAGAAGTGATTAAGTTTATCTGCATGCCTACACGTGCATGGCCTGGCTAGTATAACATTAGACTGCACTATGAAAAGGGATTACATTATAAATCCACACTATATGATATAACACATATCTTGGTTGGATACCCTTCAATCCATAACAGTATGATAAAGCTGTCTTTAAGTTTTGATATCCTTCTTATGCTGACTTTATAGAAACCATTGGGAGCATCTAGCTTCCTTAATAAGTCTTTAAAAAGTATCAGAATGTGAAGTTAAACAAGCGTTCACGTAGCAGAGAAGCAACAAACCTACGTGGAAGAAGCACACCAGCCTGTGCAATCATGAGGTATCAATGGAATCAGGTAACAGCATCAGAAACATCACAAGAAAACAAACAAGCATATTATTGAGAATGAGGGGGGCCAGAGCAGAGACCCAATTTCCATCTGTTGACAATGGGACATCCCCTTACAAGGGTCCCAAGGAAGGGATGAGTCATCCAGGACACAGTATAGCACCGATGGAACCCACAATATTCCTCTAGTTCCTTGAGGCTTTCTCACCCCCCACTATCATGACCCCAGTCTTGTCTTTCACTTCTGGCTAGGTTGGAGCATGTACACTAGAATAGATAAGAGCTCACAACACAAAGACTCCAGGTCAGATAAACCCCTCAGGAACAGAGATGGGAGTAGCAATACCAGGAGGGTAAGAGGAAGGTGGGGGGAGGAGGACAGAAGGGGGGAACCAATCAAAATGATTGATACATAACTACTAGCACCACCCTTCAAGGGGGACAAGCAACAGAAACTGTGGGGGAAGGGAGACAGCAGTTGGTATAAGATATGAAAATAATAATAATTTATCAAGGGGTCACAAGGGTAGAAGAGGTGGGGAGGGAGGGAAAACAGAGGAGCTGATACCAAGGGCTCAAATAGAAAGTAAGTGTTTACAAAATGGTGATGTCAACATATGTACAAATATGTTTGGCACAATTGATGTATGGATTGTTATAAGAGCTGTAAGAGTCCCCAATAAAATGATCTTGTTTTGAGAAAAAAAGTATCAGAATGATCTATTTCTCAAAGATTTAAAAAATGATGAAATTATCTGAGCCTGGTAGTGAGACATGCCAATTTCACATGTTTTTATAATTTTCTTTTAATTTTCCCATCTTCATTTTATTTCCCATTCTCTTTACTTTTATGCATGTGTAGCTTGCCCCTCATTTTTTGTTGTTTAGTATATTAATGCTTCATCTACTTTAGTTTAAAGAACTAGATGTGGGATTCATTTCTTTTTCTACCAAATTTCTGTTTCTCAATTTATTTTGTAACTTTCACCATTGTCTATTTCTTCCTTTTGCATTATGCAATTACCTTGTATTCTTTTTCAAAGTCCTTGAGTTGAGTAATCAATGCGGTACTTTGATTAGTTTTTATTTTTTAATGCTAAGTGCTTGAGTTTAATGATTTTCTTTAAGCACTGCCTTAATCGTTTCCTTAGGTTATGAAGCAGAGCTTTCATAATGATCCATAATTATTATCAGCATCTAGATTCTTTGCACAAATGCGTTGTGCTCTGTGTCCTCAAGCCCTATTTCTAAGGCTTGGTTTTTCTCCTCTGTGGTGAGGATCGCTTTGAGTCCAGGTCTCAGCTTCTCCAGCCGTCCTCTCCTAGGGCATCCTCACATGTCTACCTTTCTGAAATGAGGAACTTTTAGCGTACCATCGTAAGTCCCTGGTGACCCAATGGCTAAAGCTTTTGACTGCTCATGGTCGGCAATTTGAACTCAACCTGAGACAAGAAATAAAGAACAAAAAACTCCACGAGAAAAGACCTGACTGGCCACAAGCTCCCCCAAAAGATTGCCACCTAAGAGACTGTATGAAACAGTTCTGTCCTGTACTATAAGATCCCTATCAGTCGGAATCAGCTCAATGGCACACAACAGGAAGCAAACATAATGATGGGTTTGTTTGTTTGTTTTCTGTCCTGTGTCTTCTCCTTTCAGCTGAAGGTAGGCCGAGCACCTACTTCATAGAATGGGTTCCCTTACTTCCAGAGGTACCGATGAATACCTGCTGAGCTCCGGAGAGCTGATGTTTTGATCATTTATTGAGTCTGTAAGTTCTTGCATTTTAAGACCTGGTCTGGATTTTGTAATTTCTTGATCTTGCCACTCTCTCATTCTGAGCCAAACAGTCTTCTCGATAGTTATCTGTTGCAGGTATTAATTTATGCGAGTTTAAGAAAGAAAAAGAAACAAAAAGCATTTGTTTCATTCATCTGCTGTCATATGTGTTGGTAGATAATTAATTCGAGGTATTTGAAAGTTTTTTTATAGATACATGGGCTTCCTGTCAAACTTAACCCCTGGGGCCCTTCTACTCTGTGCTACAGGGCTGCTGTGAGGACGAGCTAGAATCCCAACACCTCTGTCGGTAGGATACAATTCAACCACCCAAAGCATGCTATGCCATCTCGCTATCATCTCTTTCTAATATCTGTGTTTCCTTACGAGGGAAACATATCTACCTTGACTATTCAAGACACAAGGTTATTTGTGCAGGTTTCTAACTTTAATTCGTACCATCAGGGTGGCCAGAGAAGTCAAGCTGAAAATCAGTACAGAGCGCTGCGGACTTGGAGGCTGATGGAGGCCATAGCACTAACACAGGCAAAGCCTCCGAGGTTTGTCTCGAAATAGTCCCCCCTCCAGCACAGCGCTCACAGGTAAGTCGTCAACGATATCAGCACTGGTTGGTTTCTCTTTATTGTTACAATTCTCTGAATATAAAAATGAATCCATATCCATTATAGAAATATAGAATCCACATCCGTTATATAGAAACGTGTGTGTGTGTGTGTGTGTGTGTGTGTGTGTGTGAAGGAGTCTCTGTATGGTGCAAGTATTTACATACTTGACACTAGATGAAAGGTTGGCGACATTTCAGAAAATAGGCCTGGTGATCTGCTTCCCAAAGGTCCCAGCCTTGGAAACCCTATGGAGCTGACCTACTCTGGCACAGAGGTAGCGGTGAGTTCGAATCATCTTCATGGCAGGTGACAGCAGCATCAGCAAAGATAACAAAAACACCTGCAGTTCTACTCCTCCGAGTTAGCTGTTGTTACATCTCCTCTCTGCCTTTGTCTCCTGAGAGGAACTGCTCAAGCACTGCCTGATAAGAGTGATACAACCTTTCCTTTCTCATTTCCGACACCGAGTACAGGCTCAAGGGTATAATTCTCTACAGGGGCTGACAGGACTCATATGACAGTGTATTACAGTGAATGATATCCATAAGCATCAGAGGAGCATCAAACAGGGCTCAGGGGAGTTTCCAGACGCCTCCTCACGGTTCAGTCCTGTGGAGAGCGCTTCTTTCTCTCAGCAATGATGTGTGACGATATGAACAGGGTATTGCCAACCAAGAAAACTCATCCAAACATGCCTAGTGTTTTTCAGAGGTTGATTGCTGTTCACGTGGTGGATCATAATCTTCAGCGCCTTCAAAGGTTGAGCAGATTCCATGTGGTCCAAGTCCCAACATACATTATTAATATAGACTATCTGGCATGGGCTAAAGTCGCAGGTAAACAGAGATGCTCTTTAATAAGACATTCTTAATAGGCAAGACATGAGTGGTATGTTAGGAAGGGATCTCTAGAGAAAAAAAAACAAGGACACTTATGAATATGTATAAAAGGATAGGTTCATACAGCAAGAAGGAATATAATGGCTAATTAGTCCACACAGCAGTACAGAGGGCTCAGTTCAACTCACTTTTGTGGAACAGTTAATATACCAGAAGTCCTTCAACTCATGCAGGCTTCTGGTCTAAGGTCAAGGAAGCAGACAACAGAGTCTTCCCTCAGAGAAGATGGGCATAGTTTTCCCAAAAGCAGCAGACAACAGGGTGGGGCAGCAACAGTCAGTAGTGAGGGAGCTTAGTGAAGCAGGTCCCAGGGGAATCTGAAACTCAAGCAATCTCCCACCAGCCTCAAACTCAAGCAATGCATGCACCAGCAGTGTGGGAAAGCACGTCTCAAAGGAGCCTCGAGCTCTAGCAACACGATCCACGGGTTGGCTAGGCCCATGGGTAGTGCTGCACACAGTTAAGGCAAAGATGTAGCTCAAGCAGCAGCATTCTGGTCCAATCACCAGGGAGGAAGAGAAAGAGGGGATGCTGTAACCTGATGAAATTCTCCCACATGATGCTTGGGAGGCCTCATTGGCACAATAAACCTACCTATCCCAAGTGGTTACAATCAGGAGCCCAAGTTAAAGGCCAACCTTTCTTTGGTCAAGGTTGATGCTTTACAGCACACTGTGCATATAATGCACATACGAGAGCACCTATATCCATTTTAATAAATGGAATGTGTCGTGCTTCATTAAGCTTTACTTTTAATGATTAATTTACCATTAGATATTCTTCAAAACAAAAATATTACATAGCAAAAAATCCCTCCAATGTTTATGATATGCTTGACACACTCACCTTTATCTCTCTAGACATTAATGTAGTGCCTGACAGAGAAGGAGCTCATTTTTCCTAAACTAATAAATATATCCTTTTGGGAAGTTGTATTGTCACAAGTCAAACTCACTGCCACCAAGTCAATACAGATTCAGAGCAACCTATAGGCAGAGTGGAACTGCCTCTGTATATTTCTGAGACGGTAACTCCTTACAGGAGTAAAAAGCCACATCTTTCTCCCATAGAATGGCTGGTGGTTTCCAACTGTAGACCTTGTAATTAGCAGGCCAATTCATAATGCACTACTCCACAAGGACTCTGGTGGATACAATGGACATTTAGTGGGGAGGGGAAGAGCAAGGAGTGGAAGGTGCCAGGAAGAAGAAGAGCGAGATCTGGAAAACAGAGGGGAAGATGACTATGCTTCTGACAGATCTACCAAGCTGCCACGTGGTGACGAAATGGCCTGTGCCTGGATTTTGACCTCGTGTGCCTCTCCGATAGATTACAGCTGAGTCACTTTCTCTTCTCCCTCAGATACAAGGTGCAGCAATGAGTGCTCAGCTGTCTATCACCAACACTCCAAATTTTATCCTTGAGAGTAGCAAAATGTTCTGGAAAACTAAATGTTTTACATAACATACACCCAACTTCTTGTGAAATTTTCCAATTGAAATGTTTTCCTATTGAGCTAGATTTACTCTTTCCACAGCTGGGGTTTCTATCAGAGAGAAGAAAATGGCTTTATTGATGAACCCCATCCCATGAGAATGCTCTGATATTAGTTAATGAATGAGCTCTCCTTTTTTCACCCACTCACTGTTGACTTGGAAAATATTATGGCTATCCATCTTTTGGAGAGTAAAGCAAGGACCTAACATGTATGCCATCAGAAATTGATATAAATCAAAACATGAGATCTTCCTGAACCCACTCACCCTTCCTTCCTTTCTTCTCTGCACACATGCAGCCATTCATGTCTTCACTCAGCCGAATGAATGCTTACCTGGAAAAGGCTATGCATCATGCACAGCACAAGGTGTGGCAAGAAAGGCAATAAGATCTCATCATTGCCCTCGAGGATTTCATGAGCAAACACACACACACACACACAGTTAATTATCATGCAAGTCATAAATGCTAATCTTTATTATCTGTATGTAAAATGCTGAGGAGAGACGGTATAAGAATATCAATTATTTCCTCTCCTTTAAAATGATTGGTAATGTCACTGGGGAGACCAAAGGTAAACCCAGGAAAGCTTCCTGAACAATCCAGGTGATATCACCCTGCGTGACTTGGGGCTCAGAGACTAAGAGAAGCTCCTTCCCTGGTTCAGTGATGTGCTTTACCCCCGTCTTCTGGGGCAGCATGACAGGTTTTTCTGAAAATGTACATCTTCTCTCTGTTTGGGCAAGTCTTCGGGCACATACTTTTACAAGCTGTATTCATCAATTCTATGCCTGCTCAGCTGAAATTCCCAGGTCTCATGAGACCAATTGCTTAACTAGAGGAGCGCTGTAATTCCATCCATGTTAGACTGACAGGGCCAACAATTAAGGTCATAACCACAGCGGTGTAGAGGCCTTAACTGTCCCAGTAGCCCATTTTTCTAGACCTGCTCTGTCCAGCAGAACTGTCAGTAATAGTGGGGATCTTGTAGGACTGGACCGTTCTATCCTGCCGTCATTAGCAATTAGCTACTGTGACTCCTGAATATGTCACATGCAGCTAGTGACACTATTAGGAGCCCTGGTGGCACAGTAATGTCATTGGTGCGACACTTTTGTTCTGTGTTGGGCTGCAATTCTTGTGATCAGCAGTTCGAACCACCGGCAGCTCCTCAGGGGAAAGATTGGGCTTTGTACTTCTGTCGATAGTTACTGTCTCGGAATCGCACTGGGGCTTGCTACGAGCAAGCCGTGACTTGGTTGCAGTGAGATACCGTATTTAAGAACTACATGAGAAATTTAAGTTCACATTCTTTCGCTTTAATCAATTTAAATTTAACTATTGACTACTATAGTAGAACCCTGGAGGTGTTATTGGCTAAGCATTGGGCTGCTAACCACCAGCCATTCCAAGGGAGACAGATAAGTCTCCCGTAAAGACTTCCCGCCCGGAAACCCTCTCTATAGTCGTTATGAGTTGGAATCACTTGGCGGCAGTGGATGGTTTGGGTGGGGGACTGCATTTAATGCGCGTCAAAGTTGGACAATGTACAAGGAAGAGCAAAGAAATAGTGGTGCATTTGAGTGTGGTGTTTGCAAAACTATCAACTAGATCATGGACTGCCAGAAGAAGGAGCAAATCAGCCTTGAAGAAAGGATAGACAGAATATTTCCTACTGCAAGAAGGATGAAGCCTTGTCGTCCTTATTTTGGATATATAATCCGAAGAGGCTAGTCACAGCAGCAAGACATAGGGCTTGGTAAATCAGGGGAGGGTGAAAACGCAGTAGATCCTTAATAAGATGAATTGACATAAGGACTGCAACAAGGGCCTCAAACACTGAACTGGCCTGATTTGCGTGGTCATACCCAGGCCACTGTGAGTCAGAGTTCACATTATCCTGGCTGCGGTAGGGGGCGCTCTCTGAAGAAGTAAAGCCAGTGCCACGTATGTGCATAAAGAGAATTTTAATCAGGAAAAATGGCTCACACGATTGCAGAAAAAGTCGAGTCCAGTTTTCTTGTCAGATGGAAAGTAGATGCTATTCCTGATTCACGGGGCTGCCTGCGGCTGGGAAGCGGGGAAGTCCCATACTCAGATGTCATGGCAGCTTCCACCATCTGCAGACAAGATAGAGGGCTGCTGGCACATTGTCCAAGAGACCAAACTCAGGAGAGGGACAGAGCGAGAGAGGCATGTTTCTGTAGCCTTTCTTTTATAGATATCAAATAGGCCTTACCCCACAAGGAGATGTCATTAGGCTGTGATCTGCACTTTATGGGGAGGGGGTTTATTGCCCAAACAAGGAGAATCCCAGCCAGGCCAAGTTGAAACAAAACCTGCCTCTCACACAGGCATCAGTGTAAGTTAGAAAATGGCAATGGGCAAGACAGACAAGATTGCCATCATGTGGTCTAGGGCTGGGGTCAGTGCGACTAGCAAGCCACATAGATACATGAGGCTCTGAATCAAACTTGAAAATAAAAACATTTTAGGTTCATTTTTAAAAATGTTAAAGAATACTATTCTGATAGTAGTGATTGCACTTGTTAGTAAAAATGCATTTATGGCTCTCCAGTAATTTTTAAATTGTTGTGAGAGACAGGATTGGCTTTCCTCCCATCTCAAAAATTTCCTGACTGCTGGTCTAGGGTATGGAGACAAAACAACTCATAAACAAATGGAAAATAATGAATTTCAGATAGAGATGTTAAATGAACTATAGGAAATTAAGCAACATAATGATATAAGAATGACTGGGTTGGAGGATCTGAATGATACGGAGGTCATTATACGAAGGGCCGGGGAAAGCACTCTAACCCAAAGGGACGGTGATTGCAGACGGGAGCAGGCTAGGAATGTCAGCGCGAGGAAGCAGGCCAATGTATTGGAAGTTAATAAACCAAGGGGTCAGATGATGCAGGGCAAGGGTCTTATTCTGTAATGCGATTCCAAGCCATTATCAATACTTATGCAGGGATTAGTGTGAGAGATTTACATTCTTAAGAGGTGAGTCTGTCTTTTGGATAGACGATGCATTGTAGTGGGCAAGTGTGGATGGCCGGAGAGAAAATAAGTGTTGTGATAATCGTCTTGGCATGAGATGATAACGACTTGGACTAAGGTTGTGGCAGTCAATGTGGTGAGATACAGTTAGATTCTCGATATATTTTGAAGGTAGGGCCAATACGGAGGTTGATTCAATGTGAGATAGGATAGAAAAAGAGGAGAAAAATGATGAATGTTTCTTAGGTTTGTGACCTGAGCAACTGGGGAGATGACAGTCATGTACTTTATTTAAGGTAGTTTGGGGGAACAATAAGATTTGGAGAAATACCGAGAGTTTATTGTGAACACTTGAGTTTGAGACATTTGTTAAACACCCGGGCAGGGGTGCCGTCTGGACAGCTGGATCGCTGTGGAGAGTTAAGGGATGGAGAGGTAGACTTCGGAGTTGTGAAGGTCTAAACGGTATGAGACTGCATGAGGTCACCTGGAGAGAGTGGAGACAAGAAGCAGAGGGGAGCAGGGAGGGGAAAGGAAAGGGAAAGGCAGGACAAAGGAAGAGCTGAAGAGTGAGCCCGCCCTGAAGCAACCCACTACTAAGGGGTCAGGCAGAAAAAGCAGACAGCACCATAGGAGCAAGACCAGGAGAGCGTTGTGTCGTGGGACCCCAGAGAAGAGGGGAGGAGTGCACTGGGGCAATAGCTGCTTGGAAGTTCTGTACAATGGAGGAGGGAGTTGACCTCTGGATGAAGCAAATGGAGGTCAGGGGTGCCACGTCAATATTATGGGAGAGCTGGACTGGGGTTGGCTGGGAGAGGACATGTGGCAAAGAAGTAGAGTCCATGATAAGGCGTCACTTTTGAGGGGAAACTGACTGACAGGATGGAGATGTAAGGACAGAGGGACATTTTTGTTTTGCTTTTGTTTTTCAGTTGGGCTATCGTAAGTCTAGATGTTGATGGAAATGATGCAGAAGAAATAAGAATTTTGATGATGCAGAAAGATAAGCAATTCTCACTCTCCTATGAGACATCAGTCTGTGGTTCCCTGGAGAATCCTTGCACACCACTGCTTGTCTGTGAATCAGTAATATAGAAACTATTCCTGTGGACTTTTCTGAGTTTCTTTGCACAAGAACAAAGACTCCATTGTCTTGGCCACGGGGAGTGTGGTCACGAATGACTTAATATCATGGACTTTTAATAACTCTTGGTTCTTGATAGCATCTGCTGGCCCAATTCTTACCACCCACTGAGGCATACATCATGAGATGGCCTCTGGAAGAGGGGGAGGCTCTCTGTGACTCACCCAGCCCAGCGCTGCCTCAAGTGAGAGCCAAACAGCGTAGTTGGATTTCCACCTCCTACTGCAAGCTAGTGCCAACTTTCCTCCTCCAATAGTATGGACAGAGTCAGACTCTTCGTCAGGGCCTGGCTTCCTTTCACTTTAATTCCTGGTTGTCCTTTTTGCCCTTACCAATCTTTCCTTTCAAGTAGTAGGCACACACGAGGCATGTGTTAGTCCGGGTAGACTAGAGAATCAAATTCCTAGAAACCATATGTGTGTAAGAAAGAGCTTTATATAAAGAGCAATTGTCCATTAAGAAAACATACCAGCCCAGTCCAGATGAAGTCTGTAAGTCCGATACCTATCTTTAAAGTACTCTTCAGACTCACATAACGCATGGAATGATGCGAATGCAGGAAGATCACGGTCCAGTGGGTGGGAAGTCTTGTGCATCCTGTGGCAGTAGAGGCATGTCAGCACTGGAAGGGGTCTCCATGTGGCTTCTCTAGCTCCCAGGGCTCTGGTTCCATCAGGGTAGGTCCCTGTGGCTTCTCTTCAGGGATGTCTCCCAGGGAGAGTTGAGAGAGAGAGTACCTCCCATCTCCAATGAGGAAATACAGGAGTTCCCAGAATCCTCAGGACAAGGCCATGACCACACAAAGGCCTCATTGGCTATATCCTGATTGACAGACTAGACTCCACCCCTACACTCTTAATCTTCAAATTGACACCAGATTATGAAACTATCACAGAGTAGCAGGAAATGGCTACGGGGTACCTAGTATCTTCCTTTCTCCTGAATGGCTCTGCTGTAATTGAGAAGGAACTCTGAATAAACTGCTGGCTGCTAACCAAAAGGTCAGCATTTCAAAGCCACCAGTCGCTCTGTGGGATTAAGATGAGACTGCTTGGATAATGATTTACAGCCTCATGTCTTATAGGGTCACTATGAGCCAGAATTGACCCCACAGCAGTTGGCCTGGTTTTTGTTATAAGACTGAGAGGAGAGAGATGGGTAGTGATGGACACATTGCTATGTCCTCAGGACTCGGTGATGGCTTTTCTAAAAGGGATAGACTATAGGTCTTCCCCCCTCAAACCTCAAACAAAGCACTGGATTTGTAAATAAGTGTCACTAAACAAACAAATTCCACTCCAACCATGAAAAACAACAAAAACCCAAACCCACTGTCATCAATAGGGTGCATTCTTGAGTGGCACTCATACTGATTACTGCTGAGAACAGGATGACAACAGACAAGACTCAGATTCCCACATAGAACCCCATCTGCGAGGAAGCAACACATGTGGCTGTGTCGCTGGAGAGCAGAGGCGCTTTCTAAATAGCGCTGCAGGCTGCATTCCCACCTCGCCCCGGGCCCCACCACTTTAGCCCCTTTGCAAAACCACCATGCTGTTGAGGTGCACACTCCTCCTGCGATGCCCAGTCACCCCGATGATGTTCTGGCGTAATTAACGGGGCCATAAAACTCAGAGCCATTTGTGGTTAAAACTGGAAAGCTAGGCAATGACTATTACCCTTAGAGTTCGTTTAGGCAAATATCAAAAGCCCAGCTGCTTGGTGCCCTGCAGTGGAACGGCCTTCAGTGTAGGTTCACGGGAGCGTGTCTCTAAATGAGAGACCTCCTGTGGTCACAGGGGGACAATAGAAATAAAGATCCAACATCACCGTGTCAACACTAAATAGCACACAGATCCAGGAAATGCCATTGAGACGAGAAGTCAAAGAACAGTCATAAGCTGTGAAGTTCTGGTGGAGACCTTGACGTGCTTTCTGAATATTCTTTTGATTCTTGAGAATCCTGGGGTATGGCCCTAATATTGAACTATAGGCTAACATTTGTAGGCAGTCAATTGAAATACTAATTTCCCCATTGTTTTTCATAAGATATAAAAACATTGTACCTACACACAAACATTTCTGAATGGGTAAGAGCCTGATAAGAACAGACCATTTAAATCATAATGAATGAAATGAGAGAAGCCAAAAATTCTGGAAGAATCTCTATCGCTTCCCCGTGTTCTCATCAGAGATGACATCTCATCTATTTCTCCAGCTAAGAATTTAATCCCTGCAGTGCCAAGCTTTGTAACCTTGGTTGATCAGAACACCTGTGTGTTGCATCCTGGTTTCAATGTAGAAGATAAAGGGATGTGTAATGTGTTCTCGATACAGGAAATGGAGTTAATGGTGCCCAGAGGCTTGCCTAGCTAATGGATTCAGTAGCCGCTCAGATTCTAAACAACTCAACTTTAAACGGACCTTGCATGTCTACGGAAAAGAAGGAAGGGGTGGAGGTAGAGGTGGAAAATCATACAGCAGATTTTAGGCAGCTGGCCCCAATGTTAGCTCTCCATTATCCTTCCAGGGCCTGAGGCTCTCTCAATGGCTTGTGCCTTCAACAAGGCACAGAAGCTTCTTGGAGAGCAATATTAGCTGGGGCTAAGAAGCTCGACTTTGAAGTGAGAATGACCAGGTTTGAGCTCCAGCACGACTGACTGGATGTGCAACTTTGAGTGGGTTATTTCACATCTCCGAGCTCAAGTGTCTTTCTCTGTGAAATGTGTGGTTAAAGATCAGAAATTCAAGCTAGATTCCAAAGAGGATGTGCCAGGGCGAACAGTATTACTGATGTCAGATGAATTTTGACTGAAACCAGAAAGAGGTTTACCAGTGTCCTATGGACTATGAGAAGATATAAAATTATGTGGGTCATAACAAAATATGAATAACATTGTGAAAGATGGGATTTCAAGACGACTTAATTGTGCTCATGAGAAATCTGTACTTGGACCAAAAGGCAGCTGTTCAAACACAAAAAAAGGGCTGCTGCCTGGTTTAGAATCAGGAAAGTGTGTGCCAGGGTTATAGATTTTCACCACATTTATTCAATCAGTAAGCTGAGAAAATAATCTGAGAAACTGGAGCCTATGTCGAAGAACAGAGGAAGGCTAACTGATCCTCTATGATATGCAGATGACACCACCTTGCTTGCTGAAAGCAAAAAGGATGTGATGTACTTATGATGCTCAAAGACTACAGCCATCCATACATAGTACAACTCAATGTAAAGAAAATAAAATTTCTCACCACCAGACCAATAGACTACATCATGATAAAACAATAGAAGAGTTCAGAGGCCAAGGAATTAACTTGATTTGCATATTCACAATCAGTGCACATCGCAGCCCTAAGCACACAGAAGGAAACACCACCGCGTCCGGCACCATCATCACAACTGTGCTTATGGGTGAGCCCACTGCTGCAGCCGCTGTTTCAATCCATCAATCCACTTTGTGTAAGCTTCCCTGTTTCACTGCCCTTCTACTTTACTGAGCATGACGTCCTTCCCCAGGGACTGTCTCTCCTGACAACATGTCCAAAGGATGTGACCCAAAGTTTCGCCGTCCTCGCCTCTAAGGAGCATTCTGGTTGGTTTGTCCTCTTGGTAGTCCCTGATACTTTCAACATCTTCACGAGGACCGTCATTTAAACACATCAGTGATTCTCTCGTCTTCCTTATTCACCTTTCACGTGCTTATGTGTCTCATCCCCTAATTGTCTCCTCTGATGTTGCCCGCAGAAGGATCCAGGCTGACTTTTGGCATTTCACAGAATCGCTGATTGTTTTCTTTGGGAGTGATGTTAGCCACCTTTAGCTACACATTTCTCATTTTGCAGACATTAGAAGAGCTTCTGAAGTCCATGAATTTAATTTGGATTTCTGGTGGCATAGTGGGTTATGTGTTGGGTTGCTAATGAAAAGGTCAGCAGTTCAAAACCACCAGCTACACAAAGGGAGAAAGACGAGGCTTTCTAGTTCAGTAAAGATTTACAGCCCCAGAAATCTAAAGGGAAAGCTCTATTCTTCTAAAAAATCGCTAGGCGTCAGAATGGGCTCGATGGCAGTGAGTTTGGTTGGGAGTCTTGGATACAGAGGGTTGCTATTGATGCTCTCAGACAGGAAGACACTGGTGGCATGGGAGCCATCGCAGCATGTGACTCCCACTGCCCTTGAGTAGATTCTGACTCGTAGTGGTCCTAGACAGAGTCGAACTTGCGTCTTAGCGTTTCTGGGAGTGCACACTGTAACTTGGAAACAGCCTTGTGTTTCTCCCACAGCGTGACCACTGTGTTCAAACCCTTGACCTTTTGATGAGCTTAACTCACAGCACCACCAGGGGTCCTTTATATGTGCTTAGCATCTGTTAATACCTAACTGCTTACTTTGAGAGTTAATTAGGAAGACCTCATTTTCAGGTTTAATTTTTCTTTGAGCTTGTTTATTAAAGAAAGTTCGGATCAGAAGTATAAATGGCATTAATTTCCTATAAGATTAGCTTGTCCTTAAATCAGACTTTTAAAATTGAGATCTAATTCACATATCATACATTTCTATGGTTCATTCACATTTGAGAATTGCTGTATATGCATCACCACAAACAGTGCTAGTGCACCATTTCCTTCCTGTGTTCATTCTTTGCTCCCCAATTCCTTCAACCTGTCTCCCACCCCATAACCCCGTATACCGGATACGTCATTATATTAATTATTATCTCTGTACAGCATCCTTTTTGTGCTTCATAAACTGGGAAACATACCAAAAAGTCTAAAAACTATATATATATATATATATACGTATATATATATACATATATATACATATATATATATATATATACTCATATATATGAAAATGCCACTGGCGATATTAAGATAAACCAGAGGGGGGGAAATCTCTGTCAAGGAAAAAAGCAAGAAATAATTAAAACTAGAACAAATCCAAAATGGGTCAGGAGGGAGATCACATGATCAGGTCTCATATTATACCAGAGTTCTGCCGCAATCCAGTTTACCAGGGTCTCTGTCTGCTAGGAAGACTACTCTTGCTCCTTGACCGTGGTCAGAGGGATCTGCCAGTGGCTTAATCCACCGAGGCATTCATAGTCTGTCGTCCACAGTCTGCTGCAAATGGAGGGTTCACAATTTAAGCTCTGGCACCTTTCCTTCCATCGTATTTGGATTTTGCTATTTTGAACCAGACTACTTTTTATAGACCAACGGATCAAAACAGAGACCTTAAAAATAAACAACCAAGCACCTACAGATACTTGCTTCTTTAAACAAATGCAAGTACCCTTTGATTCTGTAATCTCTGTACTTGGTATAGACCCCGAGGAAACAAAGAACGAAACTTCAACAGACATGTGCACACCTATGGTTATTGCACCACTTTCTATAATAGCCAAAGATGGAAACAACCAAGCGGGCCCGCTGTGGAGGAACGGATAAAGAAACGCCGGTACATACACACACTAGACTATCATGCATGTCTGAACGGCAATAATGAAACTGTCGAACTCTGCATGATACGGATGAATCGGGAAGACAGCATGCTCAGCAAAGTTAGCCAATCTCCTAAAGATGAGTGCTTCGTGACACCATTATTACACGGGAAAAGAAGCCAAAGACCTAGGAAAATGGCTTTCACGGCCAAAGAAACTGACGTGGAAGGTGATGGCAATGGAGGGGAGAGGAAACATAGAAGCAGGGATGTAAGAAGGGTGGGAGGGGAAAGAAAAAAGCCAAGAAAGGGCCACCGACATGGGGTTTTACTGGAACACTTACTGCCACTGTTCTGACGAGATGGGCTATGCAGCTTGGTTGTGTGTGTCTTTTCTTTGAGTGTGTGATACTCTGCAAATTTAAAAAAATGCAGACGGTTGAAACAATTTAAGTAGAGGTGATTTGTGTTTAAGTTAAAACCCACGGTGACCTTTAAAGCAAATTGCATCCTCTTCCAGCCTTTTAAACCACGCTGCTTCCAAAATGGTCATTGAAGGGTCATCCGTGATGATGACTCTCAGCAAGTACAAGGTGTCTAAATGTAATGGCCACATTCAGAAGCAGAGTATTTTTTAGGGAACAGGTGAGGTAGACTTGGTTTGAGGCTGGTCACTTCTCATTCCAGCCTCGCATTCAAAGCTTCCCACGGAAGCCATTGACATTTATTTAGAAGCTAATTGTGTGGTGGTTTGGGGCAGAGCATGGAAAAAGATCCGTTCATAATGCAATCCATCTTGGAATGAAACGGCTATCGTGGCACCAGAGACAATTGTTCCATTAAGTCAAAGGCAAACCTCAGTCCGAAGGACAGAAAGGCCAGAGCCTCGAGCAGTCGCTGCATTTTAATATAGTACTGCAGTCGCAGCACCCGGCGCCTGCGACCTGCAAAACCCCTGCTTCATTTCCTTCCCTGCTTTCCAGCAACGGCTAATTCTCACTTACCCACCAGTGTTTTCTCTACCAGAGTGACACACCACTCTGAGACTGCGTTTCCCTCTATCATGAGGGGCTGCCCATTGCACTCTCCAGCCCTTCACTCAGCACCTAGGAGGAAGTCTTACAGGGCAAGCATTCCTTTGTAGGCATGCAGATGATCTCTATCTGGTGTTAGCCTTGTAGCTTCTTGAGCTTCACTCCAGAGCTATTCAGAATCAGGTCCTAGGATGGGTCAAGTGTTCATTAACAGGAAGCACGTGCCCTCTGCAGCGTTTCTCTCAGAGTTAAGTCTGGGTGCCGACCCTCAGGAGGGTTCTCAGGTTTGTCCCAATTCTCTCATTAATGGCCCTAATTGTTTGGGGTTTTATCTCAAGGTCTGTGATCCACCTTGAGTTTATTTTTGTGCATGGAGTGAGGTAAGTGTCTTGCTTAATTTTTCTGCAGGTAGATATCCATTTTTTCCAGCACCATCTATTGAGCATGGCATCTGCTTCCCATTTGATATTTTTGGGCCCTTATCAAAGATCAGTTGCCTGTATGCTGATGTTTTTATTTCTGGGTCTTCAGCTCTTTTCCATTGGTCTGAATGTCTGTCCTTATGACTGCACTTCTTTCAAGACAGATTTATTTGTTCATCTGCCCGTCCATCGCCCTCTCAATATTCTTCACCATCAGCATAATTCAAACGCATCAATTCTTCTTCGATCTTCCATGTACAATGTCCAACTTCCCTATGCATGTATGGTGACTGAAAATACTATGACCTGGGTCAGGCACACCACAGTCCTCAAAGTGACATCCTTTTTTCCCAACACTTTCTAAAGACCTCGTGGAACAGATTCGCTGAACACAATCTGTCGTTTGATTTCTTGACTGCTGCTTCCATGAGCATTGAGTATGGAGCCAAGCAAGAGAAAGTCCTGGACAACTTCAATATTTTCTCCATTTATAATGATACTATCTATTTGATCCAGTTATGAGGATCTGAAGTTCCTTTTTGACCCTTACTGAAGGCTGTCGTCCTTGATTGTCATCGTTGTTTTTCAAGTCCCCTTTGCTTGAACCAAGCAAGGCTGCGTCATATGCATATCACAGGTTAGAAAGCCTTCCTCTGATCTTGATGCCACATTCTGCTTTAGATGGTCCTGCGTGTCAGATTATTTGCTCAGTACACAAATTAAATAAATCTGATGAGAAGATCCAACCCTGATGCACAGCTTTCCTGATTTTAAACCATGAACTATTCCTTTGCTCCACTGGAACAACTGTCTCCTGGTGCATGCTCAAGTCCTGCATAGGCACAGGAAGTGTCCTGGAGTTCTCAGGGGTATTCCTGGTTCGTTATGATCCACACAGTCGAATGTTTTTGTAAAGTCAACAAAACACACGTTTTCTGGCATTCTGTGTTTTGACCCAGGATCCAGCAGATGTTAGCAATGGTATCTCTCGTTCCATATCCGATTCTGAATCTGGCTTGAATTTCTTGCCAGTTCCTTGTCAAAGTACTACTGTAAATGTTGTTGAATGATCTTCAGCAAACCTTCCCTTGCATGAAAAATGAATGATTTTGTTTGATAATTTCCAGATCCTACTGGGTCATGTTTCTTTAGCATGGGTACACATATTGACATTTTTCAGTCAGCTGGCCAGGTAATTGTTTTCCAGATTCCTTGGCACAGGCGAATGAGGGCTTCATCAGCTTGTTGAAACATGTCAATTGGTCTTCCATAGATGCCTGCAAACTTGCTTTTTGCTTAAGCTTTCAGTGCAGCGTGGACGCCTTCCTTCCCGCTAGGCTTTGATCACATGCGACCTCTTGAAATCGTGGGGCAACAATTTTGGAACAGGGACTCTGTGTATCCTGCCGTCTTCTTTTGATACTTCCTGCGATCTTCAATAGTTTGCCTGTAGAATCTCTGATATTACAACTTCAAGCTTGAGTGTTTTTCTTCTTTTATTTTCACCTGGAAATATGCTGAGCATGTTCTTCATTTTTTGGTATTATAACTCCAGGTTTCTGCACATTTCATTACAATACTTTGTATTTTTTTAAGCCATTTTATTGGGGCTCATGCAACTCTTATCACAATCCACATATACATCAATTGTGTAAAGCACACTTATACATTTGTTGCCCTCATCATTCTCAAAACTCTCGCTTTCCACTTGGGCTCCTGGAATCAGCTCATTTTTCTTCCCCCCAATGACTCCCTCCTCGTTCCCCCTCCCTCATGAACCCTTCATCATTTATAAATTATTATCTTATCATATCTTACACTGCCTGGGGTCTCCCTTCACCCACTTTTTTGTTGCCCACCCCCCAGGGAGGACGTTATATGTAGATCCTTGTAATCGGTTCCCCCTTTCTACACCTCCTCTCTCTTCCCTCCCGGTATCACCACTGGTCCTGAGGGGTTCATCTGCCCTGAATTCCCTGTGCTTCCAGTTCCCATCTGCACCACTGTGCATCTTCTGGTCTAACCAGGTTTGCAAGGTAGATTTGGGATCATGATAGTGTGTGTGTATGTGGGGGGGGGGTGGGAGCATTTAAGAACTAGAGGAAGGTTGTGAGCTTCATCAATGCTACACTGCACCCTGAGTGACTCATCTCCTCCCACTACCCCTCTGCAAGGGATGTCCAGTTGTCTACAGATGGGCACTGGTCCCCATCATGTGCTCCCTCATTCTCGTGTATTTTTAAAGCTCCCCTTTGAAGTTTTCTGTTCAGTTCTTTTACCTCATCGTTTCCTGCTGTGCTTTAGCTGCTCTATGTTCAAGAGCAAGTTTCAGAGTCTCTTTTATCTTTTCCTTCTTTTATTTTAATGCGTATTATCTTTATGAGATGATGTTCTTGATGTTCTCTCACAGCTTTACAAGTCTTCTGCTATTAATGATTTATACATCAAATCTGTTCTTAAGATGGGCTCAAAATTCAGGTGGGGTGTGTTCAAGATTGTGTTTCGGCGCTCATGAATTTGTTATAATTGTATTCAGCTTCCATCTGAGATTACATATGAACAGTTGATGGTCACTTCCACTGTCAGCCCGTGACCTCATTTTGGTTGATGATATTGAGCTTCTTTATCATTTCTCCCGTGTCATAAATTTGATTGTTGTGCATCCATGTGACAAAGTTCTTATGTATAGTTGCTGTTTACATTGTTGGGGAAAAAGTATGCACAATGAAGACGTGATTGGTCTTGCAAAATTCAGTCTTGTGATCTCCAGCTTAATTTCTTTCACCAAGGCCTTGTTTTCCATCTTCGTTTCTTCTTTATTTTCCTACTTTGGCACTCCAATAGCCAATCATTATCAAGGCATCTTGGTTGTATGTTTGGTCAATTTTAGACTGAAGACATTGGTAGAAGTCTTCAATTTTTTCATCGCAGGTTTTAGTAATTGGTGTGTGAATTTGAATAGTCATAGTTCTATCAACTGGGTATCGTTGTTTGTGTAAAGATACTATCCTATCAATCACAGAGAGCATTGTACTTCAAAATAGATATTGAAATGTCCTTTTTGATGATGAATATTATACCATTCATATTGATTTTGTCATTCCTCACATAGTTAATGATATGATTGTCTGATTCCAAATGGCAAATACCACTTCATTTCAGCTCATATTCAGACAATATTTTGTTGCTATTCATAAGGTTTCAGTGTATCTCATACTGTTCCACCTACTTGTAAAGGTCAAAGACAAATCACTCAGAAGTGGACAGCCTATTCCTTCTTCATAATCTGGAATCTCTGCCAAAACTTGTTCATCTTGGCTGATCCGGCTGGCATTTGAAATGCCAGTGATGTAGCTTCCAGCATCATAGCAATACGCAGGCCACAGCAGTCCAACAAACTGACAGACAAGTGGTTGAGGAACTTAGATATATGAGTACAGTGCAAAAAAATATATATTGCTACTAGGATTTCTGTTCTTACATGTATAAGTTTATCTCAAAAATGTTTACACACGTCTCTGTGATTAATAGGTGGATGAAGACAACTTCTCTCAGTATCACCCTTGATATAGTCTCTTCAAGGTGACTTTAAAGAAAAGATGCCCATAAAACAGTCATTTCTGAGGGTATTCACCAGGTCAGTGAAATTCAAGGCAGAGAACTCAGAAGGTCATGGCGACTTATTGGGAGCTTCAAAAGTTTTATCTTGATAGACGTTCTTGAAGGACACGGAATGATCATAGGGCTTATTATCAAGGGATTTTCTAAAAATGGAAATTTGCATTGGCGAAGAAAAGGCTAAGAAGGCCGTGCCAAGGCATGGTTGCTCCCTCCCCCATCATGACCACGCAACTAACTGCTCATTCTTCAAGGGCAGTGCATTGGGCTGGGTGACTAGAGCAGCAAAACCAGGGACAATCATGTATGTATGCATAAGAAAGAACTTTGCATCAAGAAGCAATTTTGTAACAAGAAGACCTTCCAGCCCAGTCCAACGTAAAAGCTCATGGGTCCCCTGCTGACTGGGACCAATGAAGCATCATTAAGCTGCGAACTGATTGATAGTTAGGACTTCACCCCTACACTTCATTCGGCTTTGACTTGACAATACAATCTAACTGCATGGGTAGCACATGTGCTCCCAGGAGAACTTCATAGGGAAAGCTTACTTTATCCATCCCGCAGCCCTGATCCTGTCCTTTCCATTTGTTTTGTTTTGTTTTGTTCCTGGAACTCAAAGAACATTGAAAAAACATAATTTGAGTCCCTTTAGGAAACTCAAACTGCCAATTTGACAAGGTGCAAACCAAAGAGCACTTAATTCTTTGTGGAAGCTTTAGCATATACTGCCTTCAACAATATATAGACCTACTTGGAGGTTATGTTGAAAAACATAATTTTTAATATTTTGAAAATTGTAGTTGATAAACGCTTCTGATTTTGTAGCAATACTTTGTTAGCTGCCTAGTATTTAATGTAGATTAGCTGGAATATGAGAACGCTGGTGGCATAGTGGTTATGCATTGAGCTGCTAACTACAAGGTCAGCAGTTTGTAACCACCAGCCGCTCCTCAGAGGAATGACAGGACTTTCTACTCCTATTGGTTTTCATTGCTGTGCGCCAGTTGTTTGGGAAACATTCAAGCCAGCACCCCAAGCTCTGGGAGCCCCCAGGTTTCTTGGCAAGGCTCCTCTGCCTTTCACCACACACAGTCTCAGAAACACAAAGGATCCGTTCTACCCTGTCCTATAAGGTTGCTGAGGGTCACCATCCACTCTGCGGCACAGAGCTTCATTTTGGTTTGGGAGCTAGACTATAAGAAGTGGCTTCAAAAATTCAGGGGGTAAAAACTAATCTTTAATTCCATTTTCTGTAAGTTTTTGAAGCCTCCATATGTCTATATGTCTGTATCTAGATCTATAAAGTATTCTTGGTGGTGGAAATGAGCACTCAGTAACTAATTGGAAGGTTGGCCATTCAAATCTACCCACTGATGCTTCAGAAGAGTGCCCAGGTGATCCACTTTCAAGAGATCAATGACTGAAATTCCCACGGAGCACCGTTCCACTGTAAATCACATGACGCCATTGTGAGTTGGGATGGGCTTGAGAGCAACTTTTTGTTTGTTTTGCACACACACAGGCAGCACATGCATATGCACGCACATACAGAAGAGCACAGCCAATCTCATATACATGCGCATATACCTCTTCCGTAGAAGCAATTTCCACAGATGGCATACAAATATCAAGTATATGCATCTGTGTACTATTTGGAATTACGGGTCTCATTTGCGGGGTATTCTCCTCAAGCTGTGCTTCCTTCTTCACACCCCCACGTGCTTAGAAAGGTCAAGTGGATGCCAAGAGGAGAATGTATTTTCTTAGCCAGTTGTCAGAGACTGGAGGAAAAGGGAGACGAATACTGTCTGGGGGGGACGTGAATGCAGTGAATACGTCTGTCCATAAGGTGGTGGTGTTAGTACAACTCAAGTTGCAGGGAATAAGGTCAGGGCGTTGAGTTACCAGTCAATGTGACTGATGAGTGAGCCCATGCTCTCTTCACAAACTCCCATCGCCATGGTTGATAAAGGTCTGATCATTGTCTGCTTGGGTGCAGGGCATTTTGCAAATAGAGCTTCTCAGCAGCATCTAGAGACTTGGAAGCCGCTTAGGCTTGTTCACACATGAGAAACCACTCGGAGCAGCTGGTGGAGACCAATGAACTTAACTTAAGCAGAGCACTCCCACAGCCCGCGACACCCGTGTCCATCCTCTGTCTGTAGGTGGTTTTCATTGCTGCGCACTAATTTTTGGGAAGCATTCAAGCCAGCACCCCAAGCTCCAGGAGCCCCAAGCTTCCCTGGCAAGGCTCCTCTGCCTGTCACCACACACCTGGAGGCTCCTGCTGTGTGCAGGCCACGGAGGCAGGGCCCCGGTCAACACCAACCTATTCTTACCACAAACATTTCCAAGCCCTAATTTTTGCAAGGAACAGCTGCTCAAGGCTGAACCACACTGCAATGGATATTCACTCGCTGTGGCCTTTGAAGAGAGTAAGGTGTTAGGAAAACGACCTTGACTGAAGCATTCCCTGGTGCCATGGTCTTATATTCTAGTTTTATGATGCTATAATTTTTTTTAAATGGTCATGAGGGAGAGGGGAGCAGGGAGGGAGGGGAAAGTGAGGAGCTGATGCCAGGGGCTTAAGTGAAGAGCAAATGATTTGAGAATGATGAGGGCAATGAGTGTACAAATGTGCTTTATACATTGATATATGTATGGATTGTGATAAGAGTTGTATGAGCCCCTGAAAAAAATGGTACCCTGTGTTCCTGTGTCTTTACCAGGGTTGCCCTTGGCTCATGTAAATGGTTAATGCACTTTGCCGCTAACCTAAAGCTTGGAAGTGAGGATTCGTCCAGAGATGCCTGGTGATCTACTTGGATAAATCAGCCACTAGAACCCTTCCCCCTCCCCCTCCCCAGATCACAGCAGCCTCTCTGACACAGATAGGGTCTCTGCGAGTCAGAATAGACTCAATGACCATGGAGTTGTCTTCACTGGAGAGACGAGAATAGCAACATTAGCCCAGTGTCTCTCCACTGTGTATCAGGCACAGTGTTTATCAGTGGTTCTCAACCTTCCTAATGCCACGTGCGACCCTTTCATACAGTTTGCCATGGTGACCCCCCCAACCATAAAATTATTTTCGCAGCTACTTCATAACTGTCACTTTGCTACTGTTAGGAATCGGGTGATCCTTGTGAAAGGATTGTTCGCCCCCCCCCAAAGGGGTCGCGACCCACACGTTGAGAACCACTAGTCTATGCTATCACGTTCACTCCATCCAAACCCCCTGCTTTCCTGGACTCGAGAGAGGGATAGGTGCCCTCTGAAAGGTCGGAGTACCTGTAGATGAGCCAGCCACAGAGGAAGCTGCAAACGCAGAACTTTCCGGTTTGGTCTGCTTTGTTGTCTGCGAGGTAAGCCACTGAATGATTGTTTTCTCAAATGAAAATGAGTAGTGCTCATATAATCCTACTCCTTGGCATTTGAGTGACCTTGTACTGTGTCCAAAATGCTTTTCTATTGCTCAGAACCAGCTGGACAACCTTGCACGGCGTTCCATCTCTTTCTGCCCTGCTTCTCTCCTGGGGTTCCTCCCAGCTAGCCTCCAGCTGCTGTGTTCCAGGCTGAGCAGGCCCTTGCTCCCAGCTCCCAGGCATCCTCCCTAGGGGGGTGAATTCACTGAAAGCCACTTCACCACCGAGAGATTGACTGATGGTGGAGGCTGCTGAGGGCGCTCCTGCTTTGAGGGGTTCGGGGGTCATAGATCTCGGGTGGGCCTGGGATGGTGGAGAGTTAGAGCGAAGCAGATCCACTTCAGCAAAGTTGACCTGTCTCTCAGTAGTACCCAGGACCAATCCGGGTTAGTGCCCAGCAAAGGTCAGTGTGAGGAAGCTTCTCCACACAGCCTGGCTTCCTTCCTCTCCTGCCTCTGGGGAGGTAAGTCTTATATGTAAAGTTGGCCTGGGTTGAGGAGGAAACAGAAATTTAACAAACCCTAGGGTTCTCTCGATGGACACAAAATAACGGCAATAGTAACAGCTGACGTTTTATTGCATCTTACTGCAGACCAAGTACTGTGTTCAGCACCTCACTCTTATGAGCTTCTTAGTCCAGCACCCTGTCAGACATGTGCTACTTGCTTTCTGAAAAGTGAGGTGCAAAGAAATTATGGGGGGAACTTGTAAAAGATCCCCCCAAACCAAACTCACCCCGTGACCATCTAGCCGGTCCTGACTCCTAGGGTTCCTGTATGCTTATTGTGTCCTTGAACTGATCCATGAATTTCTGTAATATTTACAGAAGTAGGCTCTCCTCCCCACCCATCCTCCACCTCTGAATGAGTCCACCACTGGATAGATTCAAATCACCAACTTCTGGGTTCATAGCTGAGCACAAGCCATCTGTGCCATCCAGGGCACAAGATCCCATGGCATCTAACTAGAGAAGCGGAGCTTTGCAGTCACTGCCAAGGTAGCCCCTTGGGGACGTGGAGGGGCAGTGAAACACAGGAAGGCTCTCAGGGAGAGGGATTGACACAGTGATTGAGGCCACGGGCGAGGCTGTGGGAACGATGACAAGGGTGGTGAAGAACCATGCGGTGCTTTCTTCTCTTGTGCATAGGGTCGCTCCGGCTCGGAATCAGCTCTGTGGCACCTAACAACGACAACAAGGTGGCTCCTGACTTCCTTAGAGCCATGCTAAGCATTTCTGAGCCCCCTGAACTTTCTGGATGCTCTGGAGTCCTTGTTTAGAGCTGACTGTCAAGAATAGCCCAAGACAACCATTCTCTGAGGATTCAGTAAGGTGAGAAGTTTGTCTCTCTCCATCCTGGTTGATTGGATTGAGAGTCTCCGAGACTTTTCTGTTTTCTCCCTATTCCTGTTTACAGCTCCCAAATCCTTCCACCCTTGCCTGCCACTCTGCTAAACAAGTACAGTGAGGTCAATTGAGAGAAGGGGGCCTGAGAACCCTATGTCATGAGTCTGCATTGTGGGGTGGAGCTTTGTGGTTTGAAGGCCAGCAGCAGCAGAGGCGGCAAGAATGGGGCAACCGTACCAGAGGACATACTTTGATCTTGACATGTGTGTTAGTCTGGGTACATTAGGGAAACAAATCCACAGAAAATCACTTGTATATAAGAAAGCTTTATAGAAAGGGTAAGTGTACATTAAGAAAGCATCCCAACCCAGTGCTGCCCGAGCCCACAAGCCCAACATTAACCCATACGTCTGACACTAATTTACAGTCCTCCTCTATCTCACAAAACACATGCAATGATGCCGCCTGCAGGAGGAAAGCCAAGTCGGTGAACATGTAAGCATCTCAGTGCTGGCAGGGGTCTCCACACGGGTGCTCCAGCACCCAGGGCTGCATCAGGGTAGGTCCATGTGGCTTCTTCTCAGGGATGTCTCGCAGGAAGTGAGCCTTGCCAGCAGGCTAAGGCAGCTGCACCCTGGTCCAACAATCAGAGAATAAGAGACCCAGGAACCAGAAAGACGAGGCTCACTGGGCCATTTATATCTCTCTGCCCTTCAGTTAATCCAACATGTGTTTATCAGCCAGGTTGGCACACTAGACCTTAACTATCTCAACGTGGCTCTTGAACTCAAACCTCAGCCTGCAGTCCAACGCAGTGGACTGCATCGTGTCCACCCTTTTCATGGCTACCTGACACCTGGAAGCTTTGTCCATTTGCCTTTTTGACCCTGGCTCCTGGAAAATGGGCTTAATTGAAGCTAGTAGTGAAACTGTCAGAAACACAGAAACCATTGCTGCATATGTCACCTGAGTTGACACAGTCAATATAGGTGGAGGTTTTACTCCTTGGAATCCCTAAATGCTTTATAGCTGCAGACCACCAAGTCACCTTCTACCCATGGGGGCATGGCATCAAGTTAGAAACAACCAGCCTTATGTTATTGTGCTTGTTGATTAATCGTTTCAGGCCCCAAGTCCTGCCCTTCCTTGCCCAGGTCTGATTATGCAGACAGAGCTCTGAACTAGCTCACAGCCTGGATTCTGATCTTACTTCTTCTGTTGGCTCCTGGGGGTCGTGGGCCAATCTGTTTTCTTTCGTGCCTCCGTATTCCCACCTGTACTGTGTGGCTACAAATATTTGCTAAGGATCATTTTAGCAGCTGCAAAGTGACCTGGGATCTTTGCATAAAAGATGCTCTATTAAAGCTTATGAATCAAGTGATGACTCCAGCCCCATGCACAGTGCAGAACTCCGCAGGAGACAAACTGAACCCATTCATCCTTCATCCAGAACTAATTTTATTCCAAAGCCTCACTGTTGGCCTAGGCAGCAGGGCTTTGCAGAGAACAGAGCAGTCTTAGCACTTTCAAAGTGCCCTCTATTTAGCGAAGTCGCTTCCCCCCTCTTTTGCCATTACATATTAGCAAAGGTAAAACTACCTGGCAAGAAAAAGAACAATCATGAAAAGAGGAGTATTTTCTCAAGGGGGATTTGCTTATTAGGCCTTTCAAAAGCCAAGGAGGTCATGTTGCATGGGGCTTAGATTTAAACTATTTGCATATTGGGCACTTCTGGGGCCCACCCTGCATAAATACCAAGGCTCCATTTTCACAGCCTTGTGCCTGTCGTCTAAGAGCACCCACTATGTGGGACAGCAAAGCTGAGACTGACGAGGGCCTACTCCGTTTTCATGGACTTCTGTTTCTTCAACAAGTCTCCCTTGTTGCAACCCAGACATCTGCATATACGCTGACCCTGCAAGCCTGGCCTTAGACTGTTCTTCTCCCACCGACCTAGAGATGAACCTGAAAACACCGCGGAGTCCAGTTCTATCCTGAAACACACAGACTTAGCAGAGTTGGACTCAATTAGCTGATCACTGGTTTATACCTACTTCCTGGAACCCCTCCATTCTGGGGACATTTTCTCAAACAGCATCACTTCTCTACCTTCCTCCCTACTGGATCCATTCAGTCTTCTATGATCTCCTTATTCGCCCCAGGATCCAAGTGCTCTATCAAGATATCATCTTCAGGTTGTGGATATCCAAGAAATTCCGTAGTCACTCACTACTTGAGGGCCCAAATCTCCACTCTCAAGATGACCAGGAGGGTCTTAGCTGGGTTGCTAGTCATGGTGCCCTCCAACGCAGCTCTTACTCTGCAGAAGGTTGCCTCTCCTTGCTCGTGCAGCCAATGCAAACATCTAACATGCATTACAAAGGCCTCGGTGGTCTGACACATGCAAGCTCAAGACCTTATCTCCTTTTACTTAGGTCTTAGCTCATCAAACTCAGTCACATTCTTCTTTCTTCTCTTCAAACTCATTTATGTTCACTTGTTCTTTAAAGTGTTACACATTCAAGACATGAAAAAATAATTTATAAATTATGAAGGGTTCATGATGGAAGGTGGGTGGGGGAGGGGGGAATGAGCTGATGCCAAGGGCTCAAGTAGAAAGAAAATGTTTTGAAAATGATGATGGCAACAAATGTACAAATGTGCTTGACACAATGGATATATGTATGGATGGTGATAAGAGCTGTAAGAGCCCCCAATGAAAAGGTTTTTTTTAAAAAGCTTTGCATATTCATTAGTTCTTCTTATTTAACTAGGAGCCCTGGCGATGTAGTGAGTTACAAGCTAGCTTTCAAAATGCAAGGTTGGCATTTCAAAACTACCAGCTGTTCTGTGGGAGAAAGATGAGGCTTTCTGCCCTAATAAAGATTTACAGCTTCAGAAACCCACCAGGGCAGTTCTCCTCTGTCCTGTTGGTCGTGATGAGTTGGAATTGACTCTGGCTGTGGGTTTGGGTTATTTAAATACATTCTAAGAGTCAAAACTGGCATGCTGGCTCCCTCCTGTCATCCGGATCTTGGCTTAAATGTCGGAGATTAAGTTCCTGTCCATTTTTCCTAAAATAGTCCTTTCTTTTCAGTTTCTTACACATTATATAATCTGTCATCAGACCTTTAAAACTACTGACAATTATATGTTATATATGTTTACATGTTTGTTATTAATTTTCCCTCAACACTATGCTACATAGTTTATGGGTAGGGGCTTCATGCTCTACATAGACCCTCAGTACTATGTACTGAATCCAGCACTTGGCAGTATCTCTATACATATTTAGTGGATAAATCAATGGGTAATATGCTAGATATATTTTTACATACCCCATGAAGTGGGCTTTAAAATCTCAAATTTTATAGTCTTTGGTATATTTTCATTGGAAGTCCCATATGGACATCCTGAGAGGCTGGTGGAAGGCCAGGGGGTTTGGATGTAGGCTGGTTAGCAGTGTCCCAGTCTCATGGGCTGCATTGTGCTTGCCTATGGCTAGGAGTTTTGATACCAAGAGTGAGCTGATAAGCAACCTCTATACCTCGTCAGAGTTCACCTGGTTAAGGAGAGTGGGAGAATATTGGCATGATGTGTATTAACTGGTGAAACCAGACCAAAGTAAGAGTTTAAGGGACTTTCCAAGCCTTGAGAATATGATCACAGGTCCTTAGAAGGGGATACTATGGTTTGGGGTGAGAAATTGAAGAAGTGTCCATCTTTATCGGATGCTTCTTGACTCTGATACTCTGGTATGCAATGAGTTATTATGGACTGAGTTGTGTGCCTCCCAAAATAATTGCTAGAAGACTTGGTGGCAGAGTGGGTGATGCAGTGAGCTGCTAATCACAAGGTCAGCAGTACAAGCCCACCAGCTACTTAGTGGGAGAAAGATGAGCCTGTCTACTCCAATAAAGATTTACAGTCTTAGAAACCCACAGGGCTGCTCGGCTCTGTCAGAATTGACTTGATGGCAGTGAGTGAGTTTTAAAATGTTCACTAAGGAGACAGTATTTGTATAGGGTATGTTCTACATCAATTTCCTCTTGAGCAATAAAAGAACACGATTAAGTAAGCAGAAAAGCATGAGGAGATGTGGGACGATGCATGCCAAACCATAAAAAGACCACCCAGGATCAAGAACCCCCCCCACAGCCAACAGACAGAGGCGGAAACATCCCCTGAAGTGGTGTCATAAACGTAGATTTATAGCCTCCTAAACTGAAAGTAAATTTGTTTATTAAAACCACCCACTTGCATAGCTTCTGTTATAGCAGTGCTGCAATCATGTACGTGGTAACAAAGACCAGGCAGTTGCAGCTGATCTTACTAATGCACATCTTGTCCTTTGTTACTGGATACTGAAGGTGGATGCTAAGTGAGTAGGGTAGGGATACTCACTGCTGGTTCAGTCTTTCCTGTGGCTGAGTGGAGTGCAGATTTGAAGGAAGGGGAGAATCTCAAAAGAAGACCACAGAGGAAATTATTCAACCACCAGAACAGTGCAAACGAGAGCTGGCCATAGCAGAAGGAAAGAGAAAGATTCACTCAGGAGGTGTTGCTGGTACATAGGTTGATGGAATGGGGAAGAGGCAGACACCACAAAGCTGGAACAGACTGAGCTTGTTCATCTACAGAGCAGATGTGCTATATTTTGATTTAATTAAAGACAGTAAGGGGAGGATCAGGTTGGGGGAAAATCGTATATTTTATCTTTAGAAAGGCTGAATTTGGCAAGCTCACAGGACCTCCAGAGATAGTTTTCTCTCCACAAGCAGTTGGAAATATAATCCAAGAGCACAAGAGAAAGAAGAAATTGCAGTATTTTATGTAAAATGAGGCATCAAAAAGGAAGTGCGAATTCTAGTGTGGAGAAGAGGGGAAAACCAGGAAGGCATCTTAATTCGTTTTTACGTGGGAAAAAAAAACGAAGACTGATTAAAGTAAAGCTGAAGGCTAATTTTCTGATTCAAATTGGATTGGGGCAGGGGTGGGGTGAGGGTGGGGTGGGTAGCAGTACCATGATGGGCTATGCTCTGGTCTGGGCTGCTAACCACAAGTCAGCAGTTTGAAACCAGCAGCCACTCCATGAGAGAAAGGGGAGGTTTTCTACTCCTGGAAAAGATCCACAGTCTTGGAAGCCACAAGGACAATTCTACTGTGCCTTGTAGGGTCACTGTGAGCTGCAATCGACTTGTTGGCAATTCCGTTATTATTATTATTATTATTATTATTATTATTTTGATTGTGTAGTCCAGACATCAGCAGTCTTCTCTTTTGGAATGAAAATTTAGGCTCATCTTTAGAGGCACAGAGGCCCAACCCAGCCCCCAAATAGCCAAGCCATAGTTTTTTCCCAGGACAAAAGGGAAGTGTCCCATTCAATGTCACCTTTTAGAATTCTGAAAGCACCCTACTTAAAAAGAAATCACATATTTCATAATAAGCCTGAAAGCAAAGCCAAATTGAGCACTCTCCTGCTGCCCCAAGTAAAGAAAACCAAAACCATCAGAGACCAAAGCAAGTCAAATAATCCACGAAGATCAGAAAGCAGATCCACTCCTAGGGAGCAGGTAAAACTGATGACAAGAACGAATATCATAGGCACGGCATAGACCCACAGGAGTGCTGAAGGGACTGCTCTGCCCTCCCACAAAATCAGCAACAATTTAAACCTGGGAAGAAAGAAGACAATCGTTCACCAGTGGCGGCCATAGCAAGGAGAGAAGGTAGTGGGTTGTAGCCTTGAACCTTCCTTGCTGAGCTCTTGTAATGAGCTCCGGGTTCAGGGGTAAAAATGTCCAGCAAAGGTTACAATCAAAAGTAAGGATGAAGTTACCAGTCACAGTTTGTAACAAAGAGATGGTTGGGTGGGACGAGGCCACTAGGAGACAGATCAGAAAGTCCCCAGCTCTCTGGCACAATAGGGGTGAAGACCATCGCTTCAGAACGGAGGGCTCCAAGGTAGGGATCTGCAGCAAAGTGGCTGACCCTTGCTATGACTCGAGACCCTGGAGCTGCTGCTTCCTTTTGGTCCTGCCTTACAGGTTGATGGAGGAGGGTGAAAGGCTTAGCCTACTTTCAATCAAAATAGTAGAAATATAACATAATTTAAGACTCAGCTTGTTGGAAACCCAACCTTAAGATAAATGTAACCCTTGGTTATAAGTTTGGTTTTCTTAGGCTTTAAGTCAATGGGTTCCTGGAATAACCACTATGAGTTGGAATGGACTGGCCAGCCGGCCCTGAAATTATTTTCTTTTTTAAATCATTTTTAATAATTTTATTAGGGGCTCATACAACTCTTATCACAATCCATACATACATCAATTGTGTAAAGCACATTTGTACATTCATTGCCCTCATCATTCTCAAAACACTTGCTCTCCACCTAAGCCCCTGGCATCAGCTGATTTTTTTCCCTTCTCCCCACTCCCCACTCCCTCATGAACCCTTGATAATTCAGAAATGATTATTTTGTCATATCTTGCCCTGTCCAACATCTCCCTTCACCTACTTTTCTGTTGTCCGTCCCCCAGGGAAGAGGTTCTTGTAATCGGTTCCACCTTTCCAACCCACCCACCCTCCACCCTCCCAGTATCACCACTCACACCACTGGTCCTGAAGGGATCATCCACCTTGGGTTCCCTGCGTTTTCAATTCCTATCTATACCAGTGTACATCCTCTGGTCTAGCCAGATTTGTAAAGTAGAATTGGGATTATGATAATTGGGGAAGAGGAAGCATTTAGGAACTAGAGGAAAGTTGTATGTTTCATTGTTGCTACATTGCACCCTGACTGACTCATCTCCTCCCTGAGACCCTTCTGTAAGAGGATGTCCAGCGGCCTACAAATTGACTTTGGGTCTCCACTCCGTACTTCTGCCCTCATTCACAATGATATGATTTTTTGTTCTGATGATGCCTGATACCTGATCCCTTTGACACCTCGTGATCGCACAGGCTGGTGTGCTTCTTCCATGTGGGCTTTGTTGCTTCTGATCTAGATGGCCGATTATTTACCTTCAAGTCTTTAAGACCCCAGACACTATATATTTTGATAGCCAGGCACCATCAACTTTCTTCACCACATTTGCTTACGTGCCCATTTGTCTTCAACGATTCTATCATGGAGGTGAGCACACAATGATATGATTTTTTGATCTTTGATGCCTGCTAACTGATCCCTTCAGCACCTCGTGACCATGCAGGCTTGTGTGCTTCTTCCATGTGGACTTTGTTGCTTCTGAGCTACATGGCCGCTTGTTTACCTTCAAGCCTTTAAGACCCCAGACTCTATATCTTTTGATAGCCAGGCACCATCAGCTTTCTTCACCACATTTGCTTGTTCACCCAAATTGTCTTCAGTGGTTGTGTCAGTAAGGTGAGCATCATAGAATGTCAATTTAATAGAAGAAAGTATTCTTGCATTGAGTGACTACTTGAGTGGAGGCCCAATGTCCTTCTGCAACCTTAATACTAAACTTATAAATATGTGCACATAGATCTATTTCCCCATCCTCATATATATATTTGCATATGTACATGCCTTTATTTAGACTTCTAAAAATGCCCGTTGCCTCCTAGCTCTTTTCTCTATTTCCTTTGACTTTCCTCTTGTCCCACTGTCATGCTCAGTCTTCATTTGGGTTTCAGTAATTCCTCTTAGTTATATTACCCTTGATCATGCCCTACCAGGCCTCCTACACCCTCACCACTGATTTGGATTACTCATTGTTCCCTTATCCCTGGGTTTGTTAGCACCACTCCCTCTCCCCCCATCTACCCTTCTCCCATGTCCTCCAGACCTGTCAGTTCTGGATTGTTCATCGAGCCTATCTTATTTAGACAGACCTGTGGAAATAATAACATGCACAAAAACTAGACAGAGCAAAACCAAGCAACAAAGTACAACAAAGCAACAACAAACCAAAGACAAAAAACAACAACAATACACAACACAACAAGAAAGAAAAGCTTGTAGTTAGTTCAAGGACTGTTTGTTGGCCTTTAGGAGTGTTTTCCAGTCCAGTCTGTTGGGGTACCATGACCTGGCCCCAAAGTCCACTTTCAGCATTCCCTGGGGACCTCACCGCTCCATTGAAATGATTTTCAACAATGTCTTCCACTGGTGTCGAGTACAACCACTGTTTGAGTTTTTCCCGTTGATTTCTCCTTCAAGTTTAAATTCCAATTACTCAGCCACATCAGGGATCCTGGTTCCATAAGTAGTCTTGGATTGGAAGATCTACAACTCCTATTTGTCAGTTCCTTGCTGTGTTACCAGTGCCAACAGGATCCATCCCAATGGTTTAGAATACATTCATAATTTTCACACAGTGCCTGCTTTACAACACCATCTGCTATTCCATTCCAGTCAGATACACTGTGCTCCTGACCCTCCAACAGACTTACCATTTCTTGAAATGGTCAGTTCTTCTCACATTCTACTCCTGACCATCCCTCGCTCCTTTTATTTTCCATAAAACCGCCCCCAACTCCCCTCAGCAGAGCGTATCACTTCCTGCTCTGAGACCAGAGCACTTTGTACCTGGTTCAGGCAGCACTGGTCATTTTGAAACTGCCCCTGACCTTCCAAGTGCGTCCTGACAGTGGGTCTTTTCTTTTTTTTAAACTCATCATTACATCCCTTCCAAAGTGACTAAGGGCACATGGGTGAATGGATGGTTCATTTATGGGCCCTCTTGTATTGTGGCTCTCTGATTTTGATGTCGAAACAGGAAGGCGTTCCAACAACCAATCATTGGCAGATAGTCAAGCTTGGTGGCATGGAGGATCCAGCCTGATATGAGCTCCATTGAGCCATAGGTGGGAGAGACCTGGTGCCCATCACAGGTTGTGGGTCAAAGATTTTATATATATATGATTTTCTTTTAGAGATGAACTTGTTTTCCATGAATGACTCCAAGTTCATTTCAATTTTACGTTTTCTCCTTTTTTTTCTTTAAAGCCACAAAGAATGATTATTTGGGGTTTTAAAAGCAACATGCCTTATATATATTTACATAGTCCATCTCACAAAGTGAAATCAACAACAATCTTATTAAACCCTCCATATATGTGGTTCTCTCTGCCTCCCCCCACCCCTCACCCTTCCTTCCCTACTTCTCAATATCCTATTCCTCCTCTCTTCCTGTTCCCACCCCTGTTCCTGTCCCTGTTCCTGTCCCTGTCCTCCTTGTAGTGTGTGGATTTTCATTAAAAAAAAAAAAAAGACCCTTCAAAACCAAACCCACTACATTGTAATTGAGTATGACTTACAGTGATCCTGTCGGGCAGCACAGAATGACCCCTGTGGGTTTCTGAGACTCTGACCATTTACATGAGCACAAAGTCTCATCTCTCTTCCTCGAGCAGCTGATTTCGAACTGCTGGCCTTGTGGTTCCCAGCCTGTGGTAGCTACATAATCTGTTGTCAATTTGAGAGGATTAAGAGTAAAGGGGTGGAAGCCTGTGAGATAACAAGGTATCGAAGGGATCAGGTATCAGGCATCAAAAACAAAAAAAGAAAAATCATAGCATTGTGAATGAGGGGGTGTGTAGAGTGGGGGCCAAGGGCCCATCTGTGGGAACTTGGACATCCCCTTGTAGAAGGGCTGCAGGAAGGAGAAGAGCCAGTCGGGGTGCAGTGTAGCAATGATGAAATATACAATTTTCCTCTAGTTCTTGAATGTTTCCTACTCACCTCCCCCTGCCCCCCCCTACTATCATGATCCAAATTCTACCTTGCATATCTGGATTGGAGGAGGTATATTGGCACAGATAGGAACTGGAAATACGGGGAGTCCAGGACAGATGAACCCCTCAGGAACAGTGGTGAGAGTGGTGATATTGGGAGGGTGGAGAGAAGGTGAGGGAGAGAGGGGGAACAGATTACAAGGTCTACATATACCCTCCTCCCTGGGGGACGGACAATGGAGGAGTGGGTGAGGGAAACATCGGATGGTGTGAGATATGATAAACTAACAATTTATAAATTATCAAGGGTTCAGGGGGGAGGGGAGAGCGGGAAAGGAGGGGAAGAAAATGAGGAGCTGATACCAAGGGCTCAAGTAGAAAGTAGGTGTTTTAAGAATGATGATGACAACATATGTACAAATGTGCTTGACACAATTGATGGATATATGGATTGTGATAAGAGTTGTATGAGCCCCTAATAAAATGATTTTTAAAAAGAGTGAAGGGGTGGAGTCTAGTCTGCCAATCAGGTCACAGCTTGGTGACCTCATTTGGAGGCTAAGGAGGTAAATCACTCACTAAAGGTGGGACACACGCTCGCTCTCAGAGAGACATTCTTGCTAAAAAGGCACATGAAGACAGGCTGATGGCAGTCAGGGCCTCAGAGCTGAAGGAACCACATGGAGACCCCTGCCAGTGCCTCTACTGCCACTGAATCCACAAAACTTTGCACCCACTGACCAATGATCTTCCTGCATTCGGTGTCATTGCATGTGCTGCATGAGTCTGAAGAGGAATTCATACATGCAGTATGGGTTAAAGGAGTATGAGCCAAGAGCATGACTCGAAGGTAAGTTCCCTTGGCTGAGGGCAGAAGTAAAGGGCCAGGGCCCAGGCAGGGACAGGCAGGAAACGATGGCCTCAGGAACTGGGAAGGTCAGGGGATCAACATGGCAACATGAAGGCCGTCTCCATCTTCAGTTGCCTTGGGAAGATGGGACTCGGTACCTTTCCCCAAAGGGAAGGCTATGGAGCTTATTTGGGTGTGTCTGAATAAGACGTAGAACTGTGCCCCCTCTGAGCTTCAGTGACTGATATTTCAAAGTGGATGGTCAGGTCTTTCTGTGAAGGTGCCGCTGAGTGAGTTTGAATCTTCAACTCTTTGGTTGCGGCCAAGCACAAGAACCATATGCATAGTACAGGCACTTCTGGAGGGGGGGGCATGGGGGCAGTACGTGGTCTGTTATCAGTCTTCGCCTACTTGTACTTAACATTTTCTTTAATCTTTAACCTACTATTTGATCAAACTTTACAGAGTTTAGTTTACTCTGAGCTCAGGCTACCTCTATTAGCTATCTTTCCTTTGAGTCCCCAAATTCAAAGGCACCTAAAGCAAATATCCAGGCATTTAACTCAGTCACACAAACAGCCTCTAGTACTCCCAGGAAAAAGACAAATATCAAATAGGGCTAGTAGTGGACGTTGCAACTATTTGTCCCCTGAGACTAGCTTTGTCAGGGGGTCAGACCAATCATTCAATTGTGTTTGTTTGCAAACAGCTCTTTACTTTTTGAGTCCAAATTTGCACACACAAGATCATAGGCCATTGCAATTAGAAGGGATGTCAGGGCTTCCTACTCTCCCTTCACAGAGATGGAAATCCATGGTGAAGGAAGCTGCATTCAACTTCTAACACACGGAATTGAATCCGTAAGTTACTTTCTGTTAGAGAACTCAATCTCAGTCTAAGGTGCTTCTAAATCTTTTATGATTTATGCCTTCAGAAATAGCAATGCCAAAGGAAGGATGGAAACAGACATTTAAAAACAAACAAACAAACAAACAAACAAAAAACCCAACAACCAAACAACAAAACATCCTGAAATAATGAACACACACAAAAAGAGTGATGGAGCAGTGCCTGCCTGAGTTTATTTAGATAATTCCACTCTAAACAAAGCTTCCTACAGAAATTCCATAAAACTTAAAGATTACTACATCTATAAATAAGCCAATTTTAATAAGGGACAGGGAGCTCAACAGCCCCCTTATCCTAGAGCTATAAACCAGCAGTTAGAGGAGTCCTCGTGACACAGTGAACTATTCGCTGAGTGGTTAACCACAAGGTCAGCAGTTCGAAACCTCCAGCCAATCTGTGGAATAAAGATGAAGCTCTCCACTCTCATAAATATTTACAGTTTCAGACACCCACAGAGGCAGTGGTAACATTGTTCTAGAGGGTGGCTATGAGTCACAAACAATTCTGTGGTAGTGAGTTTGCTTTAGTGATTTATATAGTTTTATAGTTGAATTGTGTCCCCAGTAAACATCATTGAGCATCTAATCTGAACTACATAAAGAGAGTGAGAACAGAATACATGCTCAACAACACAGAATTTATCCTTAAACGCTGTGACTGGGCCCCCACCACTCGCTTGCAGCTGCTGTGATGCTGGAGGGTGTACCGTAGTTTCTTCAAACCCTGGCAGGATGACCCGTGGTACACAGATTCCAGTAGAGCTTCCAGACTGAGACAGACCGGGAAGAACATAACAGTCTACGTCTCAAAAAACAAACACCAGTAAAAATATGGTGAATAATGCTGAGGACGAGCTGCCTCCTCAACGTTCACTTCTTCCACGACAGATTTGCTAGTTCTTCCGGTAACACCAGGATTTATTTCACCAATGTCATTCATTGTTCAGCCTTCACGTGTCTATGAGGCAATTGGAAATACCATGGATTGGGTCAGATACATCTTAGTCTTCAACATCAAGGATCAACATCCTTGATCTTCAACATGTTAAACATGTTAAAGAGGTCTTGTGCAGCAGATTGCTTGCTGCAAAATATTGTTTGATAGCTAGAATGCTGCTTCCATGAGCATGGATTGTGGATCCAAGCATGATGAAATCCTTGACCACTTGGATCTTTCCTCCATTTATCATGAAGTAGTCTATTGGCCCAGTTGTGGGGATTTGGGCTTTCTTTACATTGAGCCACATACTGAAGGCTGAAGCAATCTTTATTATCTTTTAGAAAGCAAGGATGTATCATCTGCATATCACAAGTTATTAATACGCCTTCCCCCAAGGCTGGTGCCAAGATCCTCCTCATATAATTCAGGTTCTCTGATAATTAGCTCAACAAACAGATAAAATAAATATGGTGAAAGGATACAACCTGATGCACACCTTTCCTGATTTTAAACCCTTCTTCTTTTAGAACGCCAGTCTCTTTGTTCATGTACATATTCTACATGAGGACTATGAAGTGTTCTGAAATTCCCAGTTTTCTCAGTGCTATCCACAGTTTGCTAGGATCCACACGGTCAATTATCTTTGCATAATCAATAAAGTGCATGTAAAATTCTTTTGGTATTCTTTGAGTTCAGCCAAGATATATCTGGCATCAGCAATGATAGTTGTCATGCTTCATCTTCTTCTGAATCCAACGTGACTTTCAATGTGTACTACTGCAACTATCATCAAAAGATCTTCAGCAAAATTTTACTTGCATATTATATTAATGTTGGTCAATAATCTCCACATTCTGGTGGATCATCTTTCTTTGAATGGGTAATTATGGACATCTTTCAGTTGGTTGACCAAAGAGCTGTTTTTAAAATTTCTTGCCAAGAGGGTATGAGTGCTTCCAGTGCTTCATCAACTTATTGGAGTATTTTCATTGTTATTCAGAGCTTTATTTTTCACTAATGCCTTCAGTACAGCTTGGACTTTCCCCTTCAATCCTGTTCTTCTTCATCACATGCTACTTCTTGAAATTGTTCAATATCGACCAGTTCTTTTTGATACAGTGTTTCTGTTTGTTCTCTTCAGCCACCATTTTATGCTAAAAATGAAAAGGATTGAAGCTTTTTACCAACGTTGGCAGTCTGAAATTAATTAAACATGTAATCTAGTATGCCTTTATAATTGCTGGTAATTAGGATAAGAAAGTTGGAAACAAAGAAAAGGGATCCCATTTAGAAATAGAGCCTGGGTGGTAGAAAGGACACCTGAGGATTGCATGATAGAATTTTGCAAATACCCTTTCCAATAGCATAGATGGAAACCATACACGTGGATCTGGCCAGACAGAATATACAGGAATCAAATCAATTACACGTGTGGAAAGAGAAGATAGAGATTCTCGGTATCACCAGCCAAAATAAGGCCAGACACTGAGTGCGGATCAGACCATCAATTGCTCATATTCAAATTCAGGTTGAAGCCGAAGAAAATTTAAGCAAGTTTACAAGAGCTGAACTACAACCTTAAATATATTCTCTTTGAATTTAGAGACCATTTCAATATGACTGAAGATCACAATAGTTCTGAGATGACATCAACTATTTCATACACGAAGAAACCAAATGTTCATTAAAAATAGAGGGAAGATTAAAATATATTACAAGGGGCAATTCTGAAAATTTTCCCTGAGTATAGAGTAGCTTAGGAAGAAATTATGAAGTAAAACAACTGAACAGAAGATTTCAAAAAGTAGCTAAAAAAGATAATGTAAACTAATATAATGAAATCCGTAGACTTGGAATTAGAAAGCCAAAAGGGTAGAATGCACTCAGCATTCCTCAAGCACAAAAAATGACTAAAGAAAATGAATAAAATATTGAACAATGCAGTAACTATAAAAAGGAATATGGAATAAGTACAGTCACTGTAGCAAAAATTACTAGTTGACATTCCATTGTTTCAAGAGGTGACATATAATCAAACAAATGGCATTGAAGGGAGAAGTCCAAGTGGCACTGAAAGCATTGGTTCAAGACAAGGCTTCAGGAATCTAAGGAAACCAATTGAAATCTTTTAACTGGGAGATGCAGACCTGGAGATTGGTGCCCATGCCAAGGAAAGGTGATCCAACAGGATTTGGAAAATATTGAACAATATTAATATCACATGTACATCAAATTTTGCTAAAGATAACTTTAAAATGTTTGCAACTGTCAGAAATTTAAGAAGACACATAAGAAGACATAAAAAAGGGATGCAATTCCTCATTTCAGATGAATCTCGGCTAAAATCAGAGAATATCAGAAAGATGTTTACTTATGTAAACATAAGTAAAACAATTCAATTGTGCAGATAACAAGTTTATGGGTAACATTGTAAAGCATGGCAATTCTAGATCCCTTAATTGTACTCACATGGAACCTGTGCATTGGCCAAGAGGAAGTTGCTCAAACGTAACCTGGGGACATTGCACAGTTAAAAACAGGAAAGGTGTGCATCAGCATTGCATCCTTTCACTATACCCGTTCAAATCTATATGCTGAGCAAATAATCTGAGAAGCTGGACCATCTGAAGAATAATGTAGTATCAGGATCAGAGGAAACCCCATTCACAATCAGTGATACATAGATGATGCAACCTTGCTTGAGTAGGACTTGACGCACTTACTGATCCAGATCAAAGACTACAGCTTTCAGTATGGATTGAATATCACCATCAAGAAAACAAAAATACAATTGGACCAATAGACAGGATCATGATAACTTATAAATAGATTGAAGTTGAAACTACAATCAATGTCCATGGAAACAGCAGTCAAGAAATCCACAACATACTACATTGGGAAAATCATCCACAAAATACCTCTTTAAAGTGGTAAAAACATCTCATTTTTAATATTACGGTGCCCCTGATCCAAGTCATGATATTTCCAATCACCTGAGAAAGCTGGACAGTTAACACAGAAGATTAAAGACTAATAGATGAGTTTGAATGATGGCATTGACAAAGATATTGAATATATAATGAGGTGCCAGCATGAACAAGTCTATGTTAGAAGTTCAGCTAGAAGGGTCTTTAGAAGCAAGGATGAAAGACTTCATCTCACATATGTGTGATATGTTATCAGGAGCAATCAGTGAGAGGAACGGACAGTGGCTTCAGCAAGATGGCCAGCCCGAACAGTGGATGGAGCAAGAAGGCCTTCAGCTGTACAGAAAGAAGGCAGATAGGAGTTAGAGTAGCTTGATGCAAGCTCACCACAGCAACGCTCTGTACTGACGCCACAGGGAATAGCATAAAAGTGAGGGTAGGACTTCACCAATGTAATAGGAAAAATTGTTGAGGGCTACAATGTTCTATCTACTGTTGAAGATCAAAAGATATAGTAGCCTTCGGTATGGATTATAACACAACGTAAAGAAAAAGCTAAATTCTCACACCTGGATCAATAGGTAACATCATGATGAGGAGGAATTAGGACTGAAGTTGTCATAAATTTCAGTTGACTTGGACCCACAATTAATGATATTGGAAATAACATTCAAGAAATCAGAAGATGTGCTTTACTGAGCAAATCATCTTCAGAACAAAGATGTCATTTTGAGAACAGAAGTGTACCTGACACATAAAATTTTCAATCACCTCATATGTATGTGAAAGCTGGACTATTCATAAGGACGTTTAGAGAATCGATGCATTTGAATCAGGAAGTTGATGAAGACTATTGAAAGTGCCATATATTGCCAGAATAACAAACAGGTCTATGTTGGAGGAAGTCAGCCAGAAAGCAAAGATGGCGAGACGTTCTGCCTTATATTTTGGACACGAAATCAGGAGAAACCAGTCCCTGGGGAATGGCATCATGCTTGGTGAGGTGGAAGCACTGTAAAAAAAAGAGCCCCAATGAGGTGACACCGAGGCTGCAACCAAAGGGTCAAGCACAACAAGAACTCTGAGGATGGTGCAGGATCAGGCAGTGTTTTGTTCTGTGGTGATGGACTTGCCATGGGTTGGAACTGTCTCAAAGGCACCTAATCACAACCACATTACTGTCCTACCTTGTCCTCTGTGGCTAACCTGAGCCAGAGCCAAGGGCAGTCGCTTACAACAATAACAGCAATACTTCTGGCAATGGATAAGCATCATCTCAACTAATCCTTACAGTAGGTATGGCTGATTCTTCATTGTATTGGTAGGGAAACTGAGAGTTAAGATAATTAAGTAGCATGGCTGAAGGTCCCACAGCTGGTGGGTGGCAGTGCTGAGATTCTGACGCAGGTCAGTCTAGATTGCTAACCAATTCTAACCATTACTAACTATCTCTAGTAACTTCCATGAGACTAGATGTATGGAACTTGTAGCTTAATGGGAGGCCACACTTGAAAAATAGTTCCAGCACCATATGATAAGGGTTAAATGGGGGAGAGCAATGATTAAGGAAAAGTTCACAGGGAGGCAAGACCACAGCAAAGGTTAGGCGAAAAATGGGCGAAACATCCATTTAGAGATGGGTCGGAGAAGCACCATTAATTATGGGGCCAGAATAACAGGAGTTACCTATGTGAACCTGAAGAAGAACCAACTGGTTCTAGGTTTAGACCAAATGTTCCCATGGCTCAGGTTTGGATCTAAGGCCACTTATGAATGGCAAATCTTGATGCAGTCCAGATAAGGAGTAGAATCTGTAGGCAAGGTGGACATTGCTCCTGGCCATCTGAATGAAATCTTTATGTAGCTTGGTCCACCACAGCCTTTCAGGTGGCAAGTTGGGGTACCTTAGTCTGGAGGTGAGCAAGGAGGTGCAGCTAAGCTGAAAGCCAAGCTAAGCTGCCAAGCGCCAAGGATGTTACTGGAGATCATGCCACTTTACTGCACTTCTCTACTGCTGTAGCCTCCCGTTGAACAGCCAATGCTTCGTCCGGCCTCAATACTTTCAGAAAAGTAGGCTGCTGTGTTCCTGGTGGTGCGAACAGCTTAGCTGACCCTGCACAGCTGCTACTGGATGGAGCATAGTCTACGGTGGGACACAGGGGCCATCCTGAGCCAGAATCCACTTTATTGGAACCTTGACAAGCTGTTGTAGTGAGGAAATCTTTAAGAAAGGCAAGAGGCATAACAAGGAAATGGCTGGGTTCTACAGGTGAGCTCTGTGCCCAAGGCTCTAGTGGAGTTTGTTTTCTGTTCGTTGGTATGTGATTGCTTGGCTAAGTCATCAAGTTTACAAGATAAAAATGAAACAATCATGGCTAATACATGGGCCCTGGCTGAACAGCCTCAAGGCCTCTGGTAATATTTGCTTAGAGAGAGAGTCCTTTCTCCTTGTTTTATATTGAATTATTCCTCCCCCTCACCCCTCCCCGCTGTGTCTGCTCTTAATTCTGCCTAATGCTGGCTCTCCCCTGCATGCCCTCCCCTCCTGCCCCCCACCCCCATCAGCATCTGAGGATGAGCTGCATTGTGCATTGCTGCTCAGATCTTTGTTGAGCTCTGGATCTTGCCTTTCTTCTTAATGAGCAGCCCCTCCTTGGGGTCGCCTGTGCCCACTTACATCTGACTCCGTCCGAGAGCTAATGCTGAGTCCTGGGCCCCATCCCAGAACCACTCAAATAGGCGGGCTGCATTGTGCAGCAAAAGGTCCCCGGTCAGTTTTCATACCTGCCCCGGAAGCAAAACCTCTGGCAGCGCTCAAGGCCCTGATCTTCTCTGTCTCCTCTAGCAAACCTTCTCTGGAGAATGAAGTCACATAGAAGTATAGCGACTGGAAAGTGGACTTTGGGGCCAGGGCGTGGTGCCCCAACAGACTGGACTGGAAAACGCTCCTAAGGGCCAGCAAACGATCCCTGAACTAACTACAAGCTTTTCTCTTGTGAACTGTTTTGTTCTGTTCTTTGTCAGTGGTTTGTTTTTGTTGTTTTGTTGTCTGGTTGTATACTGTTGCTTTGTTTTCCTCTGTCTTGTTTTCGTGCATGTTAGTGACTCCACAGGTCTGTCTGAATAGGACAGGCTGGATGAACTATCTGGAGGAAAATCAACGGGACCGACAGTTCCGGGGGGACTTGGGGTGGGGGGGTAGGGGGGTAAGGAAGTGGTGTTAACAAACCCAGGGACAAGGGAAAAACATGGGACCCCAAATGGTAGAGAAGGGGGAGTGGCAGGCATGGTGGGAAATGATCAAGGGTAAGGTTGCTTAGAGAAGAGGTATACTCTAGCCCAGGTGGCAATGAAGCATGGTAGTAGGGCAGGAGGAAAGTCAAGGGAGATGGAGGAAAGAGCTAGGAGTCAAAGGGCATTAATTAGGGTGCGAGGTAGTACCGATGAAGAACACAGCTTTCCCCCAGATCCTGGATGCTTCCTCCCCCCAACTACCATGATCCGAATTCTACCTTGCAGGACTGGATAGGGCAGAGGCTGTACACTGGTACATATGAGGGCTGGAGGTACAGGGAATCCAGGGTGGATGATACCTTCAGGACCAAGGGTGTGAGGGGCGATGCTGGGAGAGTGTAGGGTGAGTGGGTTGGAAAGGGGGAACTGATTACAAGGATCCACATGTGACCTCTTCCCTGGGAGAGGGACAGCAGAGAAGGGGGGAAGGGAGACTCCGGATAGGGCAAGATATGACAAAATAACAATGTATAAATAACCAAGGGCACATGAGGGAGGGGGAAAGGGGAGGGAGGGGGGGGGAAAGAGGACCTGATGCAAGGGGCTTAAGTGGAGAGCAAATGCTTTGAGAATGATTGGGGCAGGGAATGTATGGATGTGCTTTATACAATTGATGTATGTATATGTATGGATGGTGATAAGAGTTGTATGGGTCCCTAATAAAATGTAAAAAAAGAAAAGAGGAGAAAAAAATGATTAGGGCAGGGACTGTACAGATGTGCTTTATACAATTGATGTATGTATATGTATGAACTGTGATAAGAATTGTATGAGCCCCTAATAAATTGTTAAAATTAAAAAAAAATTCAAAAAGAAAATGATTAGGGCAAAGAATGTACAGATGGGTTTTATACAATTGATGTATGTATATGTATGGATTGTGATAAGAGTTGTATGAGCCCCTAATAAAATGTTTTTTAATTAAAAAAAAAAAGAAGTATAGCGACTGTACAGGGATTTGTTTTTATATTTACATGTCTTAAAGTTGGGAATCATACTCTATCCGGCTCTGAAACTCTGGTCTCAGGTCACAATGGGCCTTATGTAAACGTCCTACCTCCTATCTCTTTCCTCCTAACCTTTTTCTCATACTCTTTCTTGCTGGGTCCCCTTGACCTTGAGCATAAAGCACAAATGTTTTAAGAGATAGTTAATGTTTAAAGGGAGAAAGCCAGGCTTGGGAGGGGCAAAGACAGGTTGCTCAACTGACAAACAAATCCACCTTCTGTCCTTTCCTAAGCTAACAGGAAGAAGCCAGAAGGTGGTCACTCACCAGTCATGGCTCAGACAAACCACCCACCAGGCCCCCCATGAGATTACACAACCAACAACCTGAAGTTATAAATAGATTTTGCTGAAAAGCCCTAGAGAGATTGGATAGGCAGATGGGTGGCCTTTATTTGTTTTCTCTTCAAACACTCTTTATGGAGTGTAAGCTTAGGGGCAAAGCATTTGACCTTCACTTTTGAGTTCGACCTGCTCTCTTATGTTATGATGACATCTTTGTGTCTCTACAGGACTGATTTTGCCTTACCCTTGACCTCATGCCATCCAGTCTGTTACAGTGGTGATAATGAGGACAAAGATAGATGGTTCTCTACCTTCTCTCTACTCCAATCATTGTTATTTTTTTTCCAGACCCTGGTATCTAGTATATCAACTACTATAGTATTTTCCATATTGATTGATGGCTGTACCACCCTCTAATTTGTAAAATGATTCTCTTACACACGTGTTTCCTCAGGTATTTCCTTTGCTCAGAATATTTCACTGGCTTCCTACTATTTATGATAACTGCTTCCAATTTTTAAAATCACATATTCTATTTGTATTTATAAATTAAATACATACTCGCTCTACTGTCAATTCATATAAACCTACTAGAACGAACAAACTTTACTTTTATTGTTAAATTTAGACAAACACAAGTTTAAAGAGTTCTGATATTTCCTCATTGTATCCAGATAGGCCATCTTTGATACCCACAGAGGCCAAGACAGAGGATCCTGTTGAATCCTTCTGCTGGGTTTCAAAGCCTTCCAAGATGTGGTTCCAGGTTATTCGACACCCATTTAATCAACATGTATTGGGAGACAACTACGGCCAAACTGTGCACTAGGGTTAGAGGCATAATATGAAGGACCGACAGCCCTTTACATGGTAAAATTCACAGTCCAATGGAAGAGATAAACATATGGGTCAGTAACTTTCAGAGATTTAAATATTCTATCATTAACATTTGCACAAAGCCTTCCAGATGAACAGAAAAAAGAAATAACTTGTGTGATTTAAAGAAAACATCCAGAAGATTATTTGAGCTGAAGCTTAAATGTGGACGAGGACATTACCAGGTTTCAAAGAGGAGAAAAAGCATCCCAGGTTCAGGAAAGAGCATGGGCAAAGTCACAAAGGTGCAAACGAATATGGTACACCTGGAACAGGGCAAGCAGTTCACAGACACTGCTGTCGTGTGTGAGGGAGGAACAGGAAATAGAATGTACGATTTAGATCATGTACCTCCCCAGTAAGTTACTAATACAGATTCACTGCCATGGAGTCAATTGTGAGTCATAGTGACCCTGGAGGACAGGGTAGAACTGTCCCTGCGGCTTTCTGAGACTAGAGCTCTTTATGGGAGTAGAAAGCCTCATCTTTCTCCCAAGGAATAACTTGTGGGTTTGAATTGCTAACCTTGAGCCCAATGTGAAACCCACTCTGCTATCACAGCTCCAGGTCTCTACGAGTCAGAATCAACTCCGCGGCAGTGAATTGTTATTGTTATTAATAGGTTTTTATATTATTCTGAAGTTAGAAGGACTCATGATGTATTTTCATAAACCGTGCTTTTATTAACCTGTCCTCCCCGCGGGAGCAACAGATTATGAAGTAGAAAGCATCTGGGGCGAAATGAAATTGCTTGGTTTGGCGCTTCTATCTTTGTAACTCTTACCCAGTTACTGGGTGGGAACATGTAAATAAGGTACAATGGATTCTAGTTTGAGGATTGCTCAGTTTGGTGATTCTTTGGGTGTAAGAGAATCATCTCAGAAACAGGACCAGGAAGAATGCCGTGCCCATCACGAAGGAAGAGCCACCAGTGGGGGACATGTGAGACCCTATCTGAAGCAGCCAACGTAGCAGAGGCCACACCACTGAAACCACGAGACAGAGCTGGGAGCAGGACGTGAATCAAAGCAGTGGGCTCCCCGACCCACAAACCAAGGCAGACAATGAGAGAGCCAAGTGGGTGCACTGAGGCACTGGTGTGGTTAAGATGACCTTATCCTCAGGGGCTTCTGATCCTGACTTGTAGTAACCTGTTAACTTCTGTAGTAAATGCCCCTAATTGTCTGTTAGTTTTGTGTGCCCCTTGGAGCAATATCCAACAACAGAGGAATAGAGTTCCGTGAAAGGAATGGTTGGTGTCAGAATGGGATAAAGAAGGATGGAAGACAGTGGCATGTCTGACCTCTGTCTTGTGGCAATCAACCTGGGGCTGGTGTGGACTTAGACTCTCCCTCTGCCTACCAAAGCCAGAGGAGGTCAGATGTGGCCTCTAGCCATTTACACAGAATCAAATGGGTAGTTCTTCAGGGCAGGCCTAGCCTACCCGACCTTCCTGAAAACACTACACCTGGTGTCTCTCCCTCTAGCTGATGGCCTGTGCTGCTCAGGAGACCTTATCCCGAGGGCCAAAGGGTCAAGACAGCAGGGATCACGTCCCCTTACGGCCTACGGGGCAGGTCAGAACTGTCCCATGCTAGGACTGAAGCACCACAGACTCTCGCTCCATGGCTGAAGGAGGATGATTGGGAAAGTGTCTCTGAGTCACCAGAGGGTGACCTACTGATGAGATTGGGCCATATCCCTCATCATCAAGAAGCAATCAGTTGAACTTGAATTTTTTTTTAAATGCTTTAAAACAATACAGATGCATATAGTGGAGGGTCAGCTTTTTCCATGTCTTTACCTTCACAACTTCAGGGTAGAAGACACCATCATATATCTTCTATTTTTATGGCAATTTTATTAAGAAACTCAGGTTTTTTACATTGTTCCCAAGTGCACCTTTTATCTTTTAGGTTCAGTAACACGTCTGATTCCTCTTTTATGAAATCTTGCCTTAAAAATCTCCTTGAAGGAGGATTCGATCATTTAACCAGCCTTTACGGTATGCTGTATGAGTGTCACACACTGCCCTTGGCTAGGCTTTAATTTCTAAATTTGTTTCTTTCAATAATAAAAATAGGGTAAGAGAGCACCATCTTTTTGATGTGTACTTTGGGTTGTCTCCCTGTTGAAGGATGGGAAGTTGACCTTGAGCTATGCACACATTCTCTCTTGTGATCAGTACCAGGCATTTATAGGACCCTTGGTCAGCGTTTGAGGTATGGTCTGTGTCCAAAGATGAGAGCTGTCCTCAGTGAGGTATGACAGAAATAGCAGTCATGAGTCTTTAGCGCTCTATATACTAACAGTGACATCATCATCCAGAGATACAAAAATGTTCTGAACTGTAAAAGCTATAGTTCCCCATCTAAACTGTGAAAAGACAGGGATTGTTCAAATGAAATGACAAACATGAAATGCAGATGTGCGACTTGTTTCTTGATATTAGGTTGAATCAATTCCAATTTACAGCAACTCGTATGATGGCAGTGTAGAACTGCCCCAGAGGCTTTTCCTGGCTGTAATCTACTACAATGGGTTTATCTAGCAGAGCTGATGGTGGATTAGAGCCACCAACCCTTTGGGTCACAGTTGAGCACTCAACATCACACCACCTTGTATATATGAAGCAAGACAACCCAACAACCCAAATCCTGGGAAACAGTAGGTATGGTGGGACATTCACGGCACTAAAAGCCGTAAGTTTGTGGTGCTTGCCTCCACTCTGATACCACTCATCTCCTTGAAAAACCTCACAACTTTTCTGGTTCTCCATGTTCTCAAAAGGTGATATTAAATTGATTGATATCAAAGAAGTTGATTCTGAAACACATCTCTTTTCACACAGTGCCAACAAAAACGTGATTTATGAGGTCAATATTGACTCTGATATGGGTATGTCTGAAATCTGGATGCTTTCATTATTCTAGTCTAGAAAAGAGTCAGTAATACGTCACTTCCCTTTAGTGAAACATTGCAAGTGGAGAGAATGAAGAACACACTCTTTGCTACCTACTAGTCTCATTTAGGGCTTTATTTTGTAGTTCTCAAATATCTTCAAATGAGGAATGAGGATAGGGAAGGGAGAAAAAGATATGCAAAGTGAAAAATGGACCAAGTCCTCTTCAGAAGCAAAAGGAACCAGAAACCACTGTCTACCCAACCATAGAAGCTGGCTTTAGGATTAGTTTCACCACACTCTCTTCTCCTTTCAAAAGACAATGCCAAACCTAGCTTACCTCTTTAAGAGATTGTGGAAGAATGAATGATTTATTGAAATTTAAAAGCTCATTCCCAAAGACAATATAGCACATGAGCCAACTGTCATTATTGCCGCAACCATTTTCTCGCATGGATTGCAGTGACCCCCAAGTGAAGATCTCTACAAAGAGGCCTATATAGCATGCAACCCAGGTAGAAAGCCTGAATGATGTACTTCAGAAAGACCATAACCATTGAAAACCTGTGGAACACAGCTCTACTTTGAAGGTTGTTATAAACCAAAATAGATACAATGGCAACGATTTTGGTTTGGGGTTTTAAAGACCCCTGCGGAGAAATAATCAGCCATGATGAGGCTCAATGCTGGCCTCCAGTTTTAGCCAATCAAACAACCCAAAGTATATCAACTTGACTCTGAGCTTAGGAGATAGCAAGAGCACTAGAATAAGATGAGTTATTTAGGCAATTTTACTAAGAGAGCCACGTAAAAGAAAACACCATGGAATTGTATGTATAGTTTCAAAGAGCACATATACTCTTTGAAGCTATATAGCTAATTATTTTATATTAATTAGTTAATATTTATTTTTTTAATCACATTCATTGACTCTGGCCTCAATTTGTGTTTTCTCTTGAGGAGACATTGGCAAGCTATACTACCCATCAGTGACATCCAGTCTGTAACCTATTTTCCTATAGCCCATGAGGTAAGACTGACTGGCACATTTTACAGGGTTGTAGAATGACACCACTGTCTGTCAGTTTGGGGTACTGTAGTGGCTTGCCTAGTGCTTTGGTACTAGAAGAGATGTCATCAGTGGTCAAAAGGTCACTCAATATGAACAGGTTCTAGTGGAACATCCAGACTGAGACAAACTAGGAAAAACATTTGGTGTTCTATTTCTTAAAAACAAAAAAAGGAAACCTTAGAGTAGCAGTGGAACACCGCCTGATAAAGTCAGAAGATGAGGCCTGCAGGTCGGAAGGCACTCAAAAGACAACAGGGGACAGCTGCCTCCTCAAATTGGAATTGATCTTAATGATGTGGTTGAGCAAAGCTTTGGGCACTTCCATTGCTGATGTAGTATGATTCAAAGTGAGAAGAACAAACTGTAAGAATCCATTCATAATTGCAACATGAAATACATGTAGTATGAAATCTAGACAAAATGACCCCTTTGAATTAGACAATCATATGATCTACTATGCAAGGCATGAAAATTTGAAGAGGAATGGCAGGGTGCCAGAAATAGACTTCAAGTGTATTAGGGTTTGTGGATCAGACCTTTCCCTGTGATTTTCACCCTCAGAGTGATTTGAGGGCTCACTGAAACACTCTAAGTTCACTGGGTCTGCTCATGGGCTACGCTAATCCCTTGCCATGTCCAGCAGGAAAAAGTCCACCACCCCTTCTTGCATCCAAGATCTGAGACCTACAGCATGTAGCAGTTTCCCCAGACTGCTGTTTAAAATTGGTCATAATCTTAGGCTCATGGAGAACCTCTGAGAACTAGCCACAGGGCTCACACCAGAAGTCTCCTCTCTGCAACCTCCCCGATCCTGCATTTACAGCCTTTTCCTGGCCAGGAACAGAACTGCATCAGCCATCCCCTTTCCTCCTCTGCTCAGTTCCCCAATGGACAGCGTGGGTAACAACAGATAATTAGACACTAATTTGCTGTAATTGGAGAGCCTCTAGGATATTGACACATGGTAGTGTGTAGATCCTCAGAGCAAAGCCCGAGGAGCTGTGCAGGAAGGGGCTGGAGTGACATAGGAGGGTAGTGAGGGAAATTCAGACCCAGTGGGTCCCAAACCAAGTCTGCTAAGCTGGTCCTCCTTCCCTGGGGGATAACATTGCAGAGCCCTAATACCAGGGCACACTAGAAGCCCATTATGTAAACAATAACAACAATAACAAAGACCCTTAAAATGCTTTCAATCCAAGGCTGTGTTCCTTTGTGTAACTTTGAATGTAAGCCACCAGAAACCTGGTCCATGAACATAGCTTAACATAACAAAACAGGCAGATAGTAGAACCCCTAAGATAGCAATCTCAACCTGTGGGTGGCGACCCTGTTGGGGGTTGAACAATCTATCACAGGGGTCATCTAAGACCATCAGAAAACACATATATCTGATAGTCTTAGGAACCCAGACACCACCCTTCTTCTGTTTTTAAAAAAAATCATTTTATTGGGGGCTCGTACAACTCATCACAATCCATACATACATCCATTGTGTCAAGCACATTTGTACATTTGTTGTCATCATCATTCTCAAAAAATTTGCTTTCTATATGAGCCCTTGGTATCAGCTCCTCATTTTTACCCGCTTGCTCCTCCCTCATAAACACTCGATAATTGGTAAATTATTATTATTTTGTTATTTCTTACACTGTCCGAAGTCTCCCTTTACCTACTTTTCTGTTGTATGTCTGCCAGGGAGGGGGTTATATGTAGATCCTTGTAATCAGTTCCCCCTTTCTAACGCACCTTTCCCCCACCCTCCCAGTATAGCCACTATCACCAGTGGTGTGGAAGGGTTCATCTGTCCTGGATTCCTGGTGATTCCAGTTCCTATCTTTAACACTATGCAACCTCTGGTCTAGGAGATTTGTAAGGTAGAATTGGGATCATGATAATGAGAGGAGGAAGAATTTAAGAACTACAGGAAATTTGTAAGAATTTTATGTCCAGTTGTCTACAGATGGGTTTTGGGTACCCACTCTGCATTGGCTCTCATTCACAATGATATGGTTTTTTTTCCCTTTGATGTCTGATACCTGATCCCTTGGACACCTCATGGTCACACAGGCTGGTGTGCTTGTTCCATGTGGGCTTTGCTGCTTCTTAGCTAGATGACTGCTTGTTTACCTTCAAGCCTTCAAGACCCCAGACTCTATATCTTTTGATAGCTGGGCACCACCAGCTTTCTTCACATTTGCTTGCTCACCCGCATTGTCTTCAGCGGTTGTATCAGGAAGGTGAGCATCATGGAATGCCAATTTAATAGAAGAAAGTATTCTTTGATTGAGGGAGTACTTGAGTGGAGGCCCAATGTCCATCTGCTACCTTAATACTAAACCTATAAATATGTACACATAGATCTATTTCTCCATTCTCATATATATATTTACATATGTACATGCCTTTATTTAGACCTCTATAAATGCCCTTTGCCTCCTAGTTCTATCCTCTATTTCCTTTGACTTTCCTCTTGTCCCACTATCATGCTCAGCCTTCATTTGGGTTTCAGTAATTCCTCTCAGTTACATTGTCCTTGATCAAGTCCTAACAGGCCTCTTACACTCTCCTTGCCACTGATTTTGGATCACTTGTTCCCTTGTCCCTGGATTTGTTAACACCACTTCTTTTCCCACACCTCCCTGTCTCCCATGTTCCTGGAAACTGTTGGTCCCGTTGTTTTCTCATCCAGATTTTTTTGTCTAGCCTATCTTATCTAGATAGACCTTAAGAGACAATCATATGCACAAAAACAAGTCAGAGCAAAACAAAGCAACAAAACAATGACCAAAAAAAGCCTGTAAACAGTTCAAGGTCTTTTTCTTGACCTTTAAGAATGTTTTCTGGTCGAGTCTAATGGAGTACCACGTGCCTTGGCCCCAAAGTCTATTTTTGGTACTCCCTCAGGACTTCCTTGCTCTGTTCCCTTTGCTGTTCTATTGCATGCCCTTAATGATTTCCTCCGTGTGGTGGGGTCAAATCGGGTGCAATTCCCACACTGGAGACATTGCCCTTCTATCTGTCTCCAGGCGGGTCTTCCCACATGCAGCTATGCCCACATATGAGTACCCGGTGGGAAGGCTGTTACCCATGCTACACCATGCTTCAAGACAAAATGTCATGTATTTATAATTAGAAATAAACATTTCACAATATATAATTACATATTGTTTTGTGATTAATCAGTATGCTTTAATGATGCTCAATTTGTAACAATGAAAATACATCCTGCATATCAGATATTTATGGTATGGCACATAACAGTAGCAAAATTACAGTTATGATGTAGCTATGAAAATAATTTTATGGTTTGGGGTCACCACAACATGAGGAACTGCATTAAAGGGTAGAGGTATTAGGAAGGTTCATAAATACTGCCCTAAACACAGTTACAGAGCTTTAACATAACAAAACAGTAAAAGCCAACAGGAGCTGAAAGCTACAGCCCAGGCTCCAAACTGGTAAAACTAGTTTTGTGACAGCTGTGACAGGAATTTTTGAGAGACCAGTAATTATGGCCAGAAACAGTTTGCCTCCAGAGTGAGGCCACAGGCCTTGAGGTGACCTCACCAAGCTACACTGTCAGCCCTCTCTGGACCAGCACAATGTTCTGCCGACCACTTCCAGCCTTAATCTATGCCGAGGCCTCCCTCCAATGCTCTTCTACAAACTGCCATGGCCCCTTGCTAATTTGGCACACACAGGCACCACCCTCGAAGCCTGCAACCATTTGGCCAGTGTCTCCTTAGAGGGCCATCCAATCTAACCTCCAAACAACAGAGCAGGCTAGGCTAAGAGGGAAACCACAGAGGGACAAACTGTAGCCCGACACCCCACTTCCTACCCCCAGGAGAGTTGGCTACAGGCAGCCTGCAGAAACATTTGTGCCAACCTCTCAGAGAGCCCAGGGCTCTTTCACTCCCAGGAAAATGGCACCGAGCTCCTCCAAAACAACCCATAGCAAGCTGCTCACAGAAAGCTGCTTCAACAACGTCAACAAAAAATCGAGAGAAACAAAAGGTAATGTTGGAGGAAGTCCTGAACCTAACAATGTTCATAGAAGAAACAGACATTGATCTGCAATAGGAAGAACTCATCAGAATGCTGCTTGGACTCAGACACTTTATGAGGGATGCAATACAGAAAAAGGATGAAACAATAGAGGACATAAAGGTCACACACCAAAGGGAAATACAAGAGTTAAGGGATGAGGTAACAAAAGCAAATAAAAAATCCACAGACCTCACCAACATACCAGAAAAAGCAGAGAATTGTACCAGTGAACTTAAGGGTAACCAGACAGACAACAAACAGGAAAGACAGTCAAACAAGGTAATCAGAGAAGCTGAAGAAACCCTAAGAATAATGTCTGATGCTATGAAGAGGAAAAACATTAGAATAATTGGACTACTGTACCAAGACACAATGAAGAAGTCATTGGCAAAAATATTGAAGGGAGTCTTAGAGGAAAACTTCCCCAGCTTAATGAATGAAAATCAGGCAACAATTCAGGAGGCCGAAAGGACACCAGCTAGACTGAACTCCAAGAAGAATTCGCTAAGGCATATAAAAAAACTATCTAACTTTGAGGAAAAGGAGAAAATAATAAGAGCAGATAAGGAAAACAAGGCAGTCACCTATAAGGATCCCCAAACAAGAGTATTCTCAGACCTATCGGTGGACTCCATGAAGAAGAGCAGAGTGTGGAATAACAGTCTGAAAGGTGAAAGAAAATATTGCAAACCCAAGAATACTCTATCCAGTCAAATTATCTATTGAAATAGATTGAAAAGTAAGAGTCTTCCTGGACAAGAAAAACTCAAAGAATATGTTGGGGGGAAAAATGTCTAAAAGTATTCTTACTGACCTAGTGTGGGCAGAAGAACTACACTCACTAAGCACAAATAACAGACCACAACATAGAGCAACTCCAACCAGAGGTCAACACATTAAAAACAACCATCAACATAGCATTGGCTCAACAGTGAAAGGAATGCAAGAATGAACCCCCATACACACACACAATATACTGATAAGAAGGGAGGTAGGAAAACACTCCACACAAAGGATATGAGATGACATCACAGAATTCACAGATGGATGTAATAATTCTGAATATCAATAGAGTGAACTTGTCCATTAAAACACTGAGATTAGGAGACTGGCTTAAAAAACACAGCCTATCTATCTGCTGCCTACAAGAGACATATCTCAAGCTAACAAACAAAAATGGGCTGAGACTCAAAGGTTGGAGAAAAATATACCAATGTCAATTCAACATAAGCAGGTGTTGTAAATCTTATCTCTGACAAAATTTATCTCAAGATGCAAGCCATAAGAAGAGATAAGGAGTAGAACTATATAATGTTCAAGGCAGCAGTAGACCAAGAACCATTGAGCATAAGAAATATATATATGCTGAATGAGAAACCCACAAAATTTGTCAATCAAATGCTCCAAAAGATGGAAAAAGAAACCACAGGCTCAACAATCACAGTACATGACTTTAATACACCGCTCTAGGTGAAAGATAGATTACAGAGAAAGAAGCTTAACGAGGAAGCTACAGAACTAAACTCTACAATTAGACAACTTGACTTGATATTTTCAGAGCTCATATTCTTCTCAAGTCACACAACACATACTCAAAGATAGACCACATGCTGGGGCACAAGTCAAGCCTGTGTATATTCAAGCACATAGAGGTCACTCAGACTTCCCTCAAAGACTACTATGCCATAAGGCTGGAAATCAACAACAACAACAACAACAACAAAAAATTAAGAAAATGAGGGCAAAACAATTGGAGAATGAATATCTCTCTACTGCAAAATGAGTGGCTATTAGCCCAGGTGGAAGATGAAATTAGGAGCGTTTTATAAACCAACAAGTATGAGAATATGATGTACCATAACCTTTGGGACACAGCAAAATCAGTTATCAGAGGAAGTTTGATAGCAGTAAATGCGCATATGAAAAAGAAGAGAGACTTAGGATTGATATGCTGGCACAAACCCCACAGCAACTAGAGCAGAGTCAATATGACAATCCTACTAACAGCAAAAGAAAAGCAAAATAAAAACCAGGGCTGTCTATATCTATCTACATAAGATAGGTAGGGCAAACAATCCTGAGGAAAAACTATGGGGCTGGTCGTTCTGAGGGGACATGGATAGGAAGGGGTGGGGAGAGCCAACAAACTCAGGGATAAGGGAACAAAAGAGCTAATATTGATGGCGAGGAGGGAATGTAATATCTGGTGGGGTTTGATCAAGTGCAAAGTATCCAAGAGGAATTATTGATAGCTGAATGGAAGGTGAGCACGATTGTGGGACAGGAGGAAGGTGAAAGGAAAAAGAGGAAAGAAGAAGCAAACGCTTTTATACCTCAATTTATAGAGGTATAGCTATAGGCATATGTATGTATATAAATATATGAATTTATAATGAAAGGATTAGAGGCTAATGTACATATATGTTAAGTATTAAGATAGCAGACAGATTTTGGGCCACTACTCAAGGCCACTTTGTTTTAATAACCTGGCACTCTTTGATACTCACCTTCTAGACACAATCGCTGAAGACAAAATAAGTACATAAGCAAATATGGTAAAGAAAGCAGATGGTGACCAGTTATCAAAAGATATAGCATCTGGAGTCTTAAAAGTTTACTTGAAGTTAAACAAGCAGTCATCTAGCAGGGAAGCAAATAATCCCAAATGGAAGAAGCACACCAGCCTGTGTGATCATAAGGTGTTGATGGAATCAGGTATCAGGCATCAAAAGATCCCAAACAATTATATCAATGTGAATGAGGGGGTCGGAGCGGAGACCCAAAGCCCATGTTTACACATTTGGATATTCCCCCACAGAAGGGTTATGAGGAAGGGACAATCAAGCCAAGAGGCAGAATAGCACCCATGAAATGCACATTATTCCTCTAGTTCCTAAATGCTTTCCCACCCCACCCACCCCACCCACTACCAAGACCCAGTTCTACCTTACAGATCTGGCTAGACTGAAGAACGCCAATTGGTATAGATAAGAGCTCTTGACATATGGAATGCAGGACAGATAAACCCTCAGTAATAGTTGTAGAAGAAGCAATATCATGGGAGTAGGGAGATGGTTGAGGAGGAAGGGGGAGAAAAGGGGAACCCATCACAAGGTTAGATATATAACCCTCTCCCGAAGAATATGAATAACAGAAATGTGGGTGAAGGGAGATAATGGACAGTGTAAGACACAAAATAGTAATAACAAGATATAATTGATGAAGGATTCATGAGGGTGGGTTGGGATAGAGAAGCCTATACCAAGGGCTCAAGTAGGAAAAAATGTGTTGGAAATATGTACCAATATGCTTGATAAAATTGATGTATGTATGGAATGTTATAGGAGCTGTAAGAGACCCCAATAAAGTGATTTAGAAAAAAATTATGGCTGAGATACAAGAGAGGGAAAACAAGAAAAAAAAATCAGTGCAGCTAAAAGCTGGTTCTTTGAAAGGATTAACAGAATCGATAGATGGTTGGCAAACCTAACCAAGAAATGGAACGAACAAATTTCAATAGCCAAAATGAGGGATGAAACAGGGTGCATTACAACAGAGTCTAGTGAAATTAAAAGGCTAACTACACAGTACCACACAGGCCTTTACTCCAATGAATTCAACAACTTGGAAGACATAGAAAAATACTTGGAAAAACAATCCCTCCCTAGATTAACCCAGAAGGACACAAAGAACCTCAACAGCCCCATAAGAAGAAATAAAAAAAATGGCTATCAAAGGATTACAAACAAAATAATCTTCCGGCCAGATGGCTTCACAGAAGAATTCATCCAAGTATTCAGGGAAGAATGGATACCAACCATACATAAACTCTTCCAGAGCACAGAAACAAATGGCAACTCCTGAATGCTTTCTATGAAGTTAGTATAACACTGATACCTAAAGTGGGCAAGGGTCCAACAAAAATTGAGAACTATAAATCAATATATTGAATGAACATTGATGCAAAAATCCTTAACAAAATATTGGCCAAGAGAATACATTAGTATATACATCCAAGGATGCAGGGATGGCTCAATATCTGAAAGCCCACCAGCATTATTTGCCACATTGACATGAAAAAGGACAAGAACTACATGATAATATCGATAGACGCAGGCAAAGCATTCGATAACACCTAAAACCATTTCTGTTTAAGACACTCAAAATGGAAGGAAAATTTCTCAATATAATATAAGCTATATATGAAAAACCAACAGCCAATGTAGTAGTCAATGGAGAAAAGATTAAAACAATCCCGCTGAAAATGGGGAACAGAAAAGGATGCCCCTTGTAACACAAAGAACAGATAAATCATTTGGTTTAGGGAGGCAATTAGTACAATGTCATAATTCCATCCAAGGATTTACAGTCAGGAAGCTAGTTAAGTAAGGTATGAATCAAAAGAAACAGTCACAAGTTCTTGATTGGTGGCAGATCAATGCATCACAGTTATAGGTAGGACTACAGAAGTGGCAGTAAGCCCAGGATTGGGATATGTATATTATGTTAGACAAAAAAGTTTACAAGACTGGTCCAGGGCTGTTTGAGCCAGATGTTCAGGCCAGAGCTGATAGGGCATGACTCATGACTAGATGACCCTCAGTACTATCCATCAGTACCATCAAGACACACCCAGAGAAACCCTTAAGAGAGGTTACCCCTTCCTAGGCTGGCTGAAAAAGGGTGAAGAAAGTTTACTTTCCAAAGCATTCTGTGGATAAGACTATCTTCACATCTGTTTAATGATCAGAGGGATTTCTAAACTCACTAAAACTTGTTGTCCAGGTGATGCCAAGTTATAGAGACCCTATAAGACAGAGTAGAATTGTCCCTGGTGATTTCTGAGACTGTAATACTTTACTAGAGTAGAAAGCCTCTTCTTCCTCCCCAGAAGTGGTTGGTGGTATTGAACTGATGACCTTGTGATTAGTAGCCACTAACCACTATGTGTAACCTGTGCCACCAGGGTTCCTACATTAAAGGAGTTCACAGAAGGTTAAGTTTACAAATGGATTTTGGGCTTTCAATGTCATCCATAAGCTTTTGCAAATGAGATGCTCAGAATTTAAGCTCTAATATCTTATGCAAAATCATTCAACTGTATGGATCATAATAAACTATGGATAACATTGAGAATAATGATAATTCCAGAACCCTTAATTGTGCTCATAAGAAACATGTAAATTGACTAAAAGAAAGTTGTTCACACATAAGGGGATATTTCCTCTTTTAAAATCAGAAACAGTGTTTGTCAGGGTTCTATACGTTCACTTTATTCAATCTGCCTGCTGAGCAAACCATCTGAGAGGAAGGACTGCATCAGTGGTTCTCAACCTGTGGGTTGCGACCCTTTGGGAGGTCAACCGATTCACAACAGTAGCAAAATGACAGTTATGAAGTAGCAACGAAAATAATTTTATGGTTGGGGGTCACCTGAACATGGGGACCTGTGTCAAAGGGCCACGGCATTGGGAAGGTTGAGGACCACTGGACTGTATGAAGCAGAGTGCAGCATCGGGATCGGAGGAAGGCTCGCTAACAACCTGCAACATGCAGATGACATCGTCTTGCTTGCTGAAAGGGAAAGACCTAGAGCATGTGTAGATGAAGACCAAAGACACAGCTTTCAATATGATGTATATCGCAACCGGAAGGAAGCAGCCATTCTCACAAACACAACACAGAGTGACATCTTGGTAAAAGGGCGGCGGGGGGAAATACTGATGCTTCAAAGATTTTATGGTACTCTGATTTACAAGCAATCCCCATGGCAGTAGCAGTCAAGAAATTAAAGGACACATTTCACGGTACAAATCGGGTGCAGAGACCCCTTTGAAGCATTAAAAAGCAGAGATGTCACTCGGAGGCCTGAAGCGTGCCTGACTCAAGCCATGGTATATTTGGTCACCTCGTGTGCTTGTAAAAGCTGGACAAGGAAGAAGGAAGATTGTAGAAAATTCAATGTAATTGAGTAACTGTTCATGCAGAATACAGAATATACTTCTGATCAGATTATCAGAAGAACTAACAAGTACATCTTGGAAGAACTTCTACCAGAATGCTCTTAAAGGCAAAGATGGCAAAATTTCATCTCACTGCTGTTGGCTATCCCGTCAGAAAGAACCAGGGTCTGTAGAAGGATGTCTCCCTGGTAAAGCACACAGGGCCGGAGAAAGAGGAAGGCCTTCAAGGAGGGGCATTTACACAGTGGCTCTAGCAATAGCAGGAAGGGTAATGGCTTGAAACAGAGCACCGATTGTGGGATTGGCATGGGTTTGTTGAGCTGTATATATGGAATTTCAGAAATGATTTGAGGAAATCACCACCACAACCACCACCAGCAGCACACAGAAACAAAGACACAAAGAAGACTATGCGACAGAGACTTCATATGGTATGAAAAGTCTAAAGTATTTACTACCTTGCCTTTTATAAAATAATTTTCCTAACTCCTTGTCTTGAGAACTCATTGGCATCTGGTATATGAAAGGGTGCCCACACACAAAAAAAACAAAACCAAAAATTGATTTTTTTTTCAAAGCTATGCATTTAAAATTTTTTTACCAAACAATTTTATCACCTTCAAAGTATTCTCTATTACTCTTAAAACATTTGTCAAATCTGTGACTCCATTCTTCAAAACATTTTCAAACTTATCTGTTTGGTTGGTGACAGCATCTCCCTTGCTTTTTTTCTTTACCTCTTCTATGTCATCAAATCGTTTTCCTTTCATGACTCTCTTCATTGATAGAAAAAAAAAGTCACATGAAGCGAAGTCAGGTGATTGAGGTGTGTGGGGCAAGAGAGGCATGCTGGTTTTTGCCCAAAACTGGCGCACTAAGATGGCTGCGTCAGTAGGTGCATTAAAGTGGTGGCAAAACCAATCCCCTGTCTGCCACAAATCAGGTCTCTTTTGTCACACACCATTATGCAATCTTTTCAGAACCTCACAATAGAAAGCTTGATTAACAGTCTGACCTGGTGAAACGACCTTCAAATGCACTAGGAGTCAACATGTTCATCTATTCGGGAAGTTGACAGGTATCCAGAATGAGGTTTTCCATCAATCGCCATTTCACCTTTTTTGAAAGGAGAAACTACGTGTACATTTGAGTTTTTCCCATAGTGCTGTCCTTGTAAGCTGTGTTGAACTCACAACAATTTCTGCAGCATGTTTCCCGAGCAGGAATCAAAATTTCACAGCCACACATTGTACTCTTAAATTGGACATCACAAAAAAACAAGGTTCCACTTCTACAAAAAAAATCACTGTGACCAGAGAGAAGCTTCCCAGGTGACACCACTGGATGCACTAACTCAGAGCGAGTTGCTCGATGCTCACCTAGCAGGAAAAATGCATACGATGAAAGCTCCGCCCAGTGAAGCCTTTGCCTGTTTTATTTGGCTACCCCCCTCATATAGCATAGTTGATGCCTGTTTATGATTTCATCATATTTTTATACCATCGAGTTGATTTCAGATCTTAGTGATCTTATAGGAAAGAGTTTATGGTACAGATAGTATAGGAAACAACTGCCGCATAAGGTTTCCTTTGCTGTTATGCTTATGGGAACAGGTCACCAGGGCTTTTTTAATTCAGCAAAGCAGTTACTGAAATTGAATCTTATTTCACAGCTGACCTCTTAACCCTTATACCACCAGGCCTCCTTTGAGGTAAGTAAAACTACTCCTCAGACTATTTTAAAGGTGAGAAAACAGATGCCCAGAACAGATACATAACTGATCTATCTGGTCAGATACATGGTGGAGAAGTTGAGAACACTCTGTCTAATTCCTCATCCAGGACTCCTCTCTGAACAAAGGAATGTAGATCACTATATCACCAAGAGAACTGCTGAGCTAGTGCTTCCTTATTAGGCGGGGTGGGGGGCATGGAGAATCAAAATGCTTCCAGATGGATTTGAGGGTATTGAGTCTGTCCACACTTTGTTAGCAGGTAGTTCATTGGGAGAAAAAAATCACCAGGAGTAAGTATTTGGAAATGCTAGAAATGTTTAACTAGCCTTGTTATAGACTTAGGTAAGTTAGGTGACAAAAGTTCACATTTCACTGCAGACGATGTCTCAATTCTTGGCAGACAGTGGCCCTCAGACCGGTTTAGCTCCTAAGGTGGTTACCCTGTGAGTATAGCCCTTGGCTACTCTCCCCTCTCTGCACTTGTATTTCATCCTCCAGGGTCAGCGCTGGTAAATGAAAGTGGCAGCTGGTGTGAATGGATGCTTCTATCGCCCCCATCAGCAGTATCCCACTGCAGAGCAGGCGGTGGAGCACCTCTGTCTCTGATACTCCAATGGGCTGTGTAGCAGCTTGTTCTCCATGCCACATTCAGACCAGGCCTCATTGACATTACAACCTCCCTGCTGTCCCAGGAGTGAGGAGGGGCTCCATCCCCTTGATTCAAGCCAACTTTTACCCGATCTTCTTGAACACTACTCAGGCAGGCACTGACTAGACCATAGATAACCTCACAGCCACCTATTGAAGCCTACTGACTCTCCATTAAGAATGGTTTAGGAAGTTTACATACACATGGCAGGAGGCTGGACTGGGTGACTTAGGGGATCTTCCAAGAGCTTATAATGCCAATTCCTCAAATACATCCCTACTGGCCTTCTTTGGAGTGGCTGATTTCCACTCTTAAGGGACAGGCCTCCGAGAAGCCAATGTGTTTAATCACTGCTACTTGGGCCATTCTGGTAACTGAGTAACTTGTTCATTATGGCGCAGAAACATGAGCGCAGCAAGGCCTCAGGGGCAGGATTTCCCTTCCTATTGAGGCACACTCACAATCAGGGCTGGCAGGGTCCCCACCAACCAGTGCGCAGCATGTAAGTGGACACCTGTCAGTGGAGGCATGCATGTTATGATGCCATTGAACAAGCTCAGTGTATCTTCCAGCCTAAGACAGAGTGGGGAGAAAGAAAGGCCTGCCAGTCTTCTTTGGAGACTCAGGCAAACCTATGAAAAACCTATGGTTGCAATGATCCTAGCCACCATGACCAATGATGGGGATGATTCTGGACTTGGCAGTATGTTGCTCCTTGGTGGCTGGGGTTGCCACGAGTAGGGGCCAACTCACCAGAAGCTAAGAGCAACACCAGTAACAATAGGCAGAGAACAGATCCAATAGAAAGGCGTCCCTGTAGTGGTGGGGGCCCTGCTGACTAAGTCAAAACCTAAAAATACTGAGAATCTGGAGGAAGAAAATATGAAGGAAAGGGCTGAGGTGGTGGTGGTGGGGGATCCATAATGAAAGGGTCAAGGTCATGTCTTTTTAACATCTGGCTTCAAGGCCCCTTGCCCCCATATTTACTCTTTCCAAAGTCACCCAAACTTAAGGAAATTTCCTCCATGACTTCTTTTCCTGTGTCCATCCCTCAAAGATCTCTATCTGCAAGTCCTTTATCAGGTCTTGTCTTCAGACTTTGTACTTCCAGGATCTCTACTGCTTCCGATCTGGAATTACAGGAGACCTGTCCTATTTTTACCATCGTGTCACTGTGGCCGCAGCACAATATGCTGCCCATTGCAGACGGGGAATAGGTATCGGTCCACGTCTGTATCGCCTCAAGATTCTCCCTGACAGGGGATTAGAGAAACAAAAACCAACCAACCAACCCTTGGCGATGACACGACAAAGGATTTAGAGCACCATTAAAATCTAAGTGACACCCTTTCCAGTTCAATTTCTTTATAAACGTAACTCAGGACATCAGGTTGCATCAGATGTTAACAGGGATTTCCAAACTTCTTTGCGATTGACCCAACCAACCCTTCTGCCAATGTAAACACATCCAAAGATGGGGCTGGGGGGTGGGGATGCACTCTGTCTTTCCTTCCATGTTATTCATATATAAAGGTCAGTTAAGATTTACAGATGACAATTCTTTACATAGGGGCTCATAATGCTTTCACTGAGAAACCGGTTTTCCTTCTCAATCATATACTCTGGCTGCCTCTTTTCATACCTGCCGGGAGAGGCCACCTACTGTGCCTGTGTATTTGCTGAATCATTGCTAATTTAAACTCAGCAAATAGCAACAAAAAGCTGTTTTAATGAGATTTGAAGGTCAGCTGTGAAAATGGAGAGCCACCCAACAGCAAACCAACTAAGCACCAGAGAGCACTGCCCTGTAATAATCTCGCCACTCACAGGGATTCTATTTCTGATCAGCTAGCTGAGAACAGTGGGAAAGAGCCAGGGCCAGGAAAGATGAGGAGCCACTGGCTTGCCTTTGCTTGTCCAATGACACCTTTGGGAGGATTAGGTGGATGCTGTGTGAAAAGCACCCAGCGAGTGCCTGGCCAGGAGCGGAGGCTCACTCAGTGGGGTCGTCCTGTCTTAGCATCTGCTGGTGCTCAAACCACCAAGTCTCACTGACATGGGGGAAGTTACAACATGAACGCATTTCTATCTCTGGATAATTAAGTACATCCATTCACCCAGACATCCAGTCATGAGAGAATGTCACAAAGGAAGAATAAGGATGACTTTCATGCTGTGCACCCAAGGCTCGTTAAAAACCCCAAAATATACATGAATCTATCTTTTGTTGAAATGCTTACGCTAAGTGAGAATCAATTCCATTGTAGTGAGTTGGGTTTGGTTTATTTTGGTTTTGTTGTTTGAATCAATCACTCGGCCCCTCTCTGTCTTAACAGTTGAAAGCTAAGTGTCTCCTTGAGAGAACTCCAGACTCATTCAAAACACATTCTTACATCTCAGCATGAGCTCAGTACCATACAGTGGTAGTCAGGTGGTAGTCAGCCCTGGCTTTGAAGACAGAGAGAGGGGCAAGCAAAAAGTCTTTAGTCTCTGCCTGTCCATGACACGGTAGTGCAGAAGTCTAGTGTGGCCCAGTCTGTGGATGCATGCCCACTCTGTGGCAATGTCCTGGAGTCCAATTTCTGCCTAGGCTAAGCAGTGCCATGCTCCTGGGTGCAGCCTCAGACACTGTGTAGAACTTAGGCACCTTTAGGCCCAGTTGAAAGGCACCTTTCAGTAGGACAGGCAGGTAGGAATGAGTGAAGCCAATTGGATCTAAGAAAAATCAGCTCATACGCTTTATTTTTACTCAATTTTGAGTATAAATATGCATCCTATTGATTACATTTCATATTTATAAAAATGCAAGCTTGAGATCAAGAGATGCTTAATTATCACCGTTTTCATTTGATAATTTATTTCTCCTTTAATTTGTATCTGGAAGCCTGACACCTTTGTGTCTGTGCCAAAATGTCAATGTCACTGGGTGTCCTAGAGGGGGGTAGAATACCTGAGCCATGAGACTACTGAGACTTCAATCCTGCCGTGCTTAGTGTTCAATACGGTTAGTCCAATACTCGGCAGCGTCCTCCAGGCTAACCGAGAAAGTATCCTAGGAAGATTAATTGAGAAGATCAAACTCAACAGTGTTGATTCGTTTTCATTACGTCTGAAGCACACTTTGTAGAAACCAGCCTTAGATCTACACTTTTGAGAATGACTTGGAGACTATCACTTTCCTTTCTGGAAAATTCATTTCAGTGTAGGAAAGTGAGCTCTTATTTTTCAAATGATTATTAGAACAAAAGTGAGATGCTAAAAGACAATTTCTTTGAAAGTGAGTGAATTAAATCCTTTATAAGAAATATCTCAAGTGTGGAGATGGCTGTCTTTGATCCAATCACTGCATGATGAGTTGTCGGATTTTTTCCCCAGGGGCTAGAAGGAGAATTGTCAGGGGAGGCTGAGCTGCTTCTGACTCATGGTTACCCTGTGGACAACACAACAAAGCACCACCTAGTCCTGCTCCATCCTCACAATCATATTTGATTTTATTATATCTTATCCCAGTAGTGGGATTCAGCTGATTTGTACCAGTTCAGCTGAACGGATACCTAATTTTTTGGGTTTGGAAAACTGGTGTTTACAATGACTCTCTAAGATGGGTGGCTGGACAGCCACCCAATGTGGAAATCACAATTTTACAACCTTCACTCTTTATTAATATTCATCTATACAATAGCAGCATTCTGATACGTTATATCACTATCTAGATTATTTTAATCCCACCACTGGTTTGAGCCCATTGTTGCAGCTACTGTGTCAACCTGAGGGTCTTCCTCATAGTCACGCACTGGCTTTGTACTGCCCCAAGCATGACATCCTTTATCGGAGGATGGTCTCTTATGCTAACCTGTCCAAAGTACATGAGGAAAGGCGTCACTGTGCTTGCTTCCAAGCAGCATCCCGGCTCTACTTCTTTCAAGAGAGATGTGTTGGTTCTTCGGGCAGTTCGTGGAACTTTCAGTATTCTTTGTCAACATCATCATTCAAATGCATCCATGCTTCCATGGTTTTCCTTGTTCATTGTCCAATTTTCACACGTACCGGAGATGAATAAGAATACCATGGTTTGGGTCAGACCACATTAGTCCTAAAAGGGATATCGTTGCTCTGTAACATTTTAAAGACGTTTTGTACAGATTTGCCAGTGCAATATACAGCTTGATTCTTCAACTGCTTCTTCCATGAGCATTGATTGTAGGTCCAATCAAAATGAAATCCTTGACAGCTTTTCTGTTGTTTTTCATAATGACAATTGACTTGAGAAAATTGGGGTTTTGTTTCCATTGAGTTGTAATCCACATTGAAGTCTGCAGCTGTTTTACCTTCATCAACAAGTGCTTCCCGTGCTCCTTGGTTTCTGCAAGCAGGTTGTGTTATCTGCATATCACAGATTGTTAATATACCTTCCTCTAACCCTGATGCTGTGTTATCCTTCACATAGCCCAGCTTCTCAGAATTTTTCTGCATGCAGATTGAATCAGTATTGTGAAAGGATACAACCCTGACACACACCTTTCTTGATTTTAAACCACACCATATTCCCTTGTTCTGTTTATATGACTGCCTCTTATTCCATGTACAGGTTCAGCATAATCACAATGAAGTGCTCTGGAATTCTCATTTTTCTAAATGCTTTCTATAATTTGTTATTATCCACATTGTCTACTACATTTACATAGTCAATAAAATATCCTACTGGTATCCTCTGCTTTCACTCAAGATTTATCTGATGCTACAAATGAGAATCTTTTTGCCAGCTCCCTGTCCAAGTATTGCTGTAATCATTGTTGAATTATCCTCAGAAAATTTTTATTTATATGTGATGATATTAACAGTTTTGGATAATTTCTGCATTCTGTTAGGTCACCTCTCTTTGGCATGGGCACACATTCAGACTTCTTGTTCTTTGATCAGATAGCTGTCTTTAAAATGCCAGCTGTCTTCAAAGATGAGTGAGTGTTTCCAGGTCAACTTGTTGAAAAATTTTAATTGTTGGAGACCCAAAGCTCATCTCTAAGCAACTGGACATACTCTTACATAAGGGTCACGGGGAGGAGATGAGCCAGTCAGGGTGCAGTATAGCAATGATGAAACATACAACTTTCCTCTAGTTCTTTAATGTTTCCTCCCCCCATTATCATGATCCCAATTCTACCTTAAAAATCTGACTAGACCAGAGGATGAACACGGGTACAGATAAGAGATGGAAACACATGGAATCCAGGACAGATAAACCCCTCAGGACCAATAATGAGAGTAGCGATACCAGGAGAGTAAGGGGAAGGTGGGGGAAGATGGAGGGGGTGCAATCACAAGGATCTACATATAATCCCTTCCCTGGGAGATGGACAACAGAAAAGTGGTTGAAGGGAGACATCAGACAACGTAAGACATGAAAAAAAAACAAATTATCAAGGATTCGGGAGGGAGGGGAAATATGAGGAGCTGATACCAAGGGCTCAAGTAGAAAGCAAATGTTTTGAGAGTGATGAGAGCAACAAATTTACAAATGTGTTTGACACAATGGATGGATGTATGGATTATGATGAGTTGTATGAGCCCCCAATAAAATGATTTGAAAAAAATTTAATTGTTATCCCAACAATTCCAAAAGCCTCGTTTTGGTTAATGCCTTCGACACAGTTTGGACTCTCCCTTCACTAGTAAAGTTATGAATCATATGCTACTTCTCGAAAGGGTTGGATGTCAACCCATTATTTACGGTATAGCGACTTTGTTTGTACCTCCTTTGTCTTTGGATCATTTGCTTCTTGTATCACTCGATGCTTTGCCATAGAATCCTTCAATATTGGAACTCAAGGCTTTATTTTTCTACAGTTCTTTCAGCTTGAGCTGAGCTGTGTCCTTCCTTTTGGGCTATTTCCAGGTTCTGCACATTTCATTACAATACTTTACCTTCTCTTCTTGAGCTTCCTTTAAAATTTTCTGTTCAGTTCTTTTATCTCACCATTCTTCCCTGAGGTGGCCATTTTTTTCAACAGTTCAAAAACTCTTTTACCTGTAATTCACTTATATTTGTCAACCAGACTCCATGAAAAACTATAGTAGTGGACTTCAAGAGAAGCAGGCAAACTATTGTACTATCAGCTGTGTCGGCGCAGGAGCCTATCCAGTGCTCACTGTTAATTATGACACCCCTGGCATTTTAGAATCCTAGCCATTTAGCAGGAGTCCTCGTGGCCTAGTGAGTTACACGTTGGGCTGCTAATCGCAAGACAAACAGTTCAAAACCACCAGCCACTCTCTAGGAGAAAGAGGAGGCTTTTTGCTTCCATGATGAGTTAAAGACTTGGGAACCCACAGGTGCAATTTTAACTTGCCCAATAGGGATCTTAATGAGTTGGAACCAACTCTATGACAGTGAGTTTGGAACCTTTTCACATCAAGTGACAATTATGCTATGATCAGGCTTCTGTTCTGCACCCATGCAAACCTAGCTTTACCGCTGTATGTACTGGTGTAGAGGCCGAGTGTTTCAGCACATTTTTAATGCAGTTTTGTGGTAAAATTAGGTGCTGATATTCAGGTTGGCTTATACTCGAGTAGACCCAGTGAGCATCTGTGTAACAGTAGCAGTAATATCTACCAGATCACTATGGTAGCCAGTAGCCACGCTGATGGATATTGACAAGTACTCATTCAAAAACTATGACTCACTTCAGCACGCGCACACACCCCAATGGACTGTTATAAGGGTGTCACGTCCCATTAACAGCCCATCAGATCCCTATGGACCCCATGAATAAGTATACTAACTCATAATCTTCAACAAGAAAACACTAGAAATTATACTTGTGCTGTAGATGCTTAGTCATACTTTCACTATACAGAACAATGCGATTGCAGCTTGTTTCTGTTTAAAATGCATTATTTCTATTTTTCATAATCATTTTATTAGGGGCTCATACAACTCTTATCATAATCCATACATACATCAATTGTGTAAAGCACATCTGTACATTCATTGCCCTCATCATTCTCAAAACATTTGCTCTCCACCTAAGCCCCTGGCATCAGCTCATTTTCCCCCTCTCTCCCCGTTCCCCGCTCCCCTCTCCCTCTTGAACCCTTCATAATTTATAAATTATTTTGTCATATCTTTCCCTGTCTGGCGTCTCCCTTCACCCACTTTTCTGTCGTCCATCCCCCAGGGAGGAGGTCATATGTAGATCCTTGTAACCAGCATTATTTCTATGGTATGCAATGGATGAACTTTGATAAGCTCACCATTCATGAGCAGTTTCAATGCCCATATAATCTTTTTTACTGCTGTATAAACAGCATTCGGTTACAGCATCAACTTAATGTGTTCACTTTAAAAAAACTTGTCCTCTTTTAAGTTCATTGTTTTTCATTATGCATAATTTTCACACTGGTCATAGAAATCACCATGTTTTGTTGGATAATTATTTATTCTTTATGACATAAACACAACAGCTTCTCAGGATGTCTTTAATTTGAAAAAAAATAGCAGATAGGAAGTCAGTAGATCTGGTGTGTATCACTAAGACAGGCAACTTAACATCTTGGGGCCTCAACTCTCTCTTTTGTAAACAACTGTTGGTGACTGGAGGTCCTCAAAGATCCTTCCAATTTTAATACCTTAAAATTGTACGACCTTAAGTCCTAATGGATCCCTGTGACCCTCTGATGTGCCCCTGTCTTGGATAAAAGCTGGATAGAAGAGTGACTTTTAATTAAGGAAAGCAAGTATGTACTCCAAGCTACAGAGACTCACAGCAAAAATAGAATTAGCCATTCGAGCATCACTGGAACTCAGATTGGTACATTTGCAGAGCAAAAGTTCATTGCTTTTCATTTTGTGTTCTCTTTTATATAACATAGTAAAAGGGAAGAAAAAAAGAAGGGGTAGAATATGAGGGGGTACAAAAAAAATCCAGAAAAACTTTGCTGGGAATTTTTCCTGCTAGATGAGCATACAGCAACTTTCTTAGTACACTCTGTGGCGTTGCCTGGGAAATTTCTCTCTGGTCACAGTGAAATTTTTTGTGAAATCAGTTTCACTCAAACTTTTTCTGTGATGGCTGATTTAAGAGAAAAGTGTACAGCTGTGAAATTTATTTCCTGCTCAGGAAAAATGCCACAGAAACTGTTGTGATGTTGAACACAGCTCACAAGGACAGTGCTATGGGAAAATAAAAAAGGTGCTATGTCGATTGGTGACACCTTATTTTAGACATCCATCAACTTCCAAAATGGATATAAATGTCGACTTATAGTGCACTTGGAGTTTGTTCCATGAGGTCAGGCTGTTAATCAAGCTTTAAAAAAATCATTTTAATGGGGGCTCATCCAACTCTTATCACAATCCATACATACATCGTGTCAAGCACATTTGTACATTTGTTGCCATCATCATTCTCAAAATACTCTCCACTTAAGCCATTGGTATCAGCTCATTTTCCCCCCTCCAGCCCCACTCCCTCCTCCCTCATGAACCCATGATAATTTATAAATTATTTTGTCATGTCTTACATTGTCCAATGTCTAAGCTTTCTATTTAGAAGTTCTAAAAAGATATAACAATGTGTGACAAAAAAGCCCTGATTTGTGGCAGACAGGGGGACTGGTTTTGGCACCATGACAGTGCACCTGCTCACACAGCCATCTCTGGGTGCCAGCTTTTGTCTATAAACAACAAGCCTCTCTTGCCCCATGCACCTAACTCACCTGACTTCACTCTGCGCAACTTCTTTTTGTTTCCCCCGAATGAAGAGGGACACGAAAGGACAGCAATTTGAAGACAGAGAACGGATGAAGAAAAAAACGAGGGAGGGATTCTCAACCATCCAATCAGATGAGTTTGCAAAATGTTTCCAAGAAGGGAATTGCAGATGTGACAAATGTATTAAGTGTAATGTAGAGTAGTTTGAAGGTGATAAGGTTGCTTTGTAAAACAATTTGAATACATACCTTTGGGGGAAAAAAATTCCATTTGTGGGGGAGTGTTACCCTCTGTATAACATTATTCACACGCAGAAATATGCTAAATCTCTTATAGAAGATTCCCTGTAATCCTCCCAATAATGAACAGAGAAGATAGTATTTTTACTTTAAACCATTTGACACATGTTCCCCGACTCATGGCGACCCAATGTGTGTCAGAGCAGAACTGTATTCCACAGGGTTTTCAGTGTCAGATTTGGGGGAAGTGAATTGCCAGGCCTTTCTTTCGAGGTGTCACTAGACGGCTTGCACTTCCAAACTTTTAGTGGCCAAGAGATTTAACTGTACCAGTCAGGGACTCTGTCTTCACTTCACAGATAAGGAAAGGGGTACTCAGAATTGTAGTCTTCTGGCCAATGTGATGCAATTAGAAGTACATCAAGAGTTTGAGCGGTTTGATGTGGCCCCAAAGTCCATGCTATATCCACAGTGTATTGGCTAATATTTGCTTCTAGTGCAGAACTTTCTTTGCTACTGTTTTTTTTGCCAAGTCATTCATCCCCTAAGCTATCCATGTTAAATGAGATAGGGACTCTGATTTCTGTCCGGGAATTAGCTGAAAGGCCGACTAAGGGCTGGGTGGGAAAATCGTGTGGGGGTCACTCATTAGCTAGTTAGTTGTTCCACAGACCATTGGAATTATCTCCTCTGCAAATGTCTATTCATACCCCTCTATGATTCTAGCCTAAGATATCCTTGATCTGATTCTCCATCAACAGTTTTCTCCTTGTTATCTTCTATGGAATCTGCCCCTAATTCATGACCACCCCCTGCTCAGTGGATTAAGACACTGCCCGGGCTTGCAGCGGCCTCCGTATCGGTTGTGCTTTGGGCTATTACAAGTCATAGAGTTCCCACTGGTTGATTTTCAGAAGCAGATCACTAGGTCTGCTTTCCTAGTCTGAGTGGGGAAGCTCTGTTGAAACCTGCTCAGCATCACACGTCACCCAGTCTTTCCCTGACAGAGGGATTGTGACTCGCCTATGGGGCAGTGGTGGGAGGAAAATAATGTAACAGCCAGCTTCCTAGCCCAGTGACCTTTTAAAGTATATTTTATATATTTATGAATGACCAAAAGGTAGTTTATTATGTCATAAGTCAATATTTAAATAAGAACAATTGAGATGCACAAAACTAGATTATACAAGTTTTTAAATATTTATGAAAAAAATATTAGAGAGTACCTGACATAAAACAATCAAACTGTTAGGATAGTTCCACATTGCTCCTTCATTGGCACCCTCACTGCCAATCCAGCAGAACCCCAGGCCTCTGTGCTAATCCGTTCTAGAAAGAACATCGAGATGCGATGCAGTTGAGTCCCAAATCAATTTTCCCATAGGAAATAACTGGAAACAAATTAATCTGCTCTCGACCACCAAGTTTTTACCCTAACCTTGCCTTTTTATACAAAACATTACACAGAAATGCCAAAGTAATTAAGTTCAGAGTTAAATAATATAATTTAAATAAGAAACTCAACACTAAAAACGTTTTTAACAACTGCAATATGGCCCATACCTTGGATTGATGAGGATCTGGATCTGTGGACACGGAGGTGGCGAAGAAGTGAGGTGAGTCCGTGTTTGGAAGGGGAATCCCCTTCCCTAAAATCCACTGGTAGCCGCTTTTCAGGAGTTTTTCCTTCTTTGCCCTTTTCACTGGGACCTGGCCGGCTCTCTCTAAATAAATAAATAAATGAATGAAAGCGGTCTAATGCGGTCTGCTGTTGGTGTTTCCTTAACTATTTTCTAAAAGGGTTTACCAAATTATTATCAACAATAGCAATAACACAGCTAACTAGTTCCTTATTATGATGATTCTTTTCAAAAAACCTCTTAGTACCCATGTTTTTAATCTAAAAACAGAAAATGCCACAAAAACTAAGAAAATTATAGCACAGTGCTTGGAACGTAGCCACAAAAGGTTTAAACAACATGTACTAACACCATCAACTAACACCGAGTGACCAAACCACAAACTGCTATTGTTTACAAAGATCACGTGCGTCGGGTTGGATTGTGATTTTTTTTTCCGAGCTCTGTGTTAGTCTGAGTACATTAGGGAAGCAAAACCACAGCAACTCATATGTACAAGAGAGAGTTTTATATAAAGTGTAAATGAACATAAGAAAACATCCCAACCCAGTGCTGCCCAAGCCCACAGGTCCAACATTAGCTCATATGTCCCATACTAATCTATAAAGTCCTCCTCCATCTCACAAACACACAATGACCCCGGCTGCAGGCGGAAAGCTGCACCAGTGAGCATGTAGGCACCTCAGCGCTGCTCCAGTACCCAGGGCTGCATCAGGGTAGGTCCATGCAGCTGCATCCTCAAGATGTCTTGCAGGAAGTGAGCCTTGCCAGCCAAAGCAGGAAACTGCTAAGGCCCCTGCAGCCTGGTCTGACCATCACAAAGCAAGAGACCAGAGAATTAGAAAGTCGAGGCTCACCAAGCCATTTATCCCTCTGCCCCTCAATTAACCTCACATGTGTTTATTGGCCAGGTTGGCACGATAAACTTTAACTATCTCAAGCTCCAAGGTGAAATTTTCTCAACATTTTGCATCGAAATCTGATTATATTGAGTACTGATGCGGTTGAGTACCGGGGCTCTACTGTATTCTTCACTTTTATCTGAGCATCGTCAACTGCGTGATTTATCTTTTGCCGTCTTTTCATGGTAGGGGTAGGATCCCATGCCTTTAGAGTTAGGCCAATTAGACAATAGTCATGGTGTTTGATAGATGGGAAACAGCGATTTCTCTTCTCTGAACATAGTGTTCTTTGAAAAAACTCTTTCCACTTCTGCTGAACTTACAGCAATTGTTCTGACAATATTTTTAGGTCTTTGAACACTTTCACAAATTTATGATTCACTCCTTAACAGCTCACAGGAATGTGGGGCCTCACACGCAGCTGAAACAAATCGCAGCCTATCGCCCTCTGGATGTTTGCTGCTCTTTCCATCAGATCTTACACTGAAGTAACAGATGTAAGAAAATAAAAGTGTAGTATTTCATCCAAAGTACAATGAGTCTTATGAAATGAATACATAGCTGTTGTAAGCATATCTCTAATTTTTGGTACCTATCGATGGAATGAACATGACTGAGTGTTTCGCAGAGAAACATTACGAGTAAGGAAATTAACCTTGTGATGGCCACAAGGGGCGGCTGATTAGAAGTGCATTTTAACAACTCGTTCTCAGAACTCTACATCAGGTGTGAGTTCTGTTGGACTAGGAGAAGCAGCTGAATCTCACCCCTGCTAGGAGGTTCAGTGCCTGGGCTTCACAGCTGTGTCCCCTTCAAAACCTTGTTTCCTGGAGAGAATAGGAGCGTTCGACCTCAGGCACCAACATCTCTGTGCTCTTCTCTTTCTCTCTCTGGAAATGAGTCGGAGTCTCTATTCCACTGTTTTCTCCCATGACTTTTGCTAGCACAAGTTTATTCCCATATTTCTATTTTACTGATGTCTCTGGAAAGAGGTGTAAGCCACAGTCTCTTGTTTAGCTTATGTATTTCCTGATTGAGGTTTGCTATAAAGGGTTTTTCAAGTAATCAAGAAAAAATAAAAAGGAAAGCAAATTTCCTTTTGAAACCCTGCCACCCTCAGAAAATGACTATTATCTGTGAATGAAAATCTTCCTCCACCACCTTCTCTTCTGAAGTGCAGTATTCAGAGGGAGTTTGCCTATGCTTTCATCTTTGACTCATCTCTCCTCAGGGCCCCATTAAGCCAACCTGTTACCGTGAGTCCATTCCAACTCATTGAGCCAAGGCTGGGAACAAGTGTTGAAAGGAGAATGTTAATCACCTTTTATGTTGTCGTCCAGATCCAAGGCCTCATTGACAGGGAAAACCACCCAAATTCGTATTTATACTCAGGATCGTCCCCACCTTCTCTACTTCGCTTGATTCCAATTTTTGGAGCCTCTTACAGTGAAGACAAGGAGCCATTGCAGTGTAGTGGTTATGCATTGGTCTGCGATCCACATGGTGGGAGTTCAAAACCACTATCAGCTCTGCAGCAGAAAGACCGCTTTCTACCCTCTTAAACAGTTAAAGCCTTCATGACCCACAGGGGGTCACTATTCGTCAGCGTTGACTTGTTGATGGTGAGTTTGGTTGTTGGGTTTTGGTTTTATAGTGAGAAACCTGCATGTTCTAAGCCAGTACTCTGAGTCTGTGCACCCTTCTTCTTTCTCTGGCCCAGAGTGTGGGCGTAGGGAAAGCCAGATTTTGTGGTTTATGCAACTCAACCCCGTGTTTCACCATCAGGGCCGGGCTCCTGAGTATGTGACGATCTGAGAACCCCACTGTCCACCCATCCTCTTTCTTTTCTTGGTGACGGGCCTTCGCACCCCAATGGCAATACTAGGAAGACGGGAGAGGACAGGAGAGAGGTCGTACAGAGCAGCAAAGCTGCAGGAGGGGAACTCAGGAAATAGCATTTCTCCCTTTATCTTCTCCCCTTTGGGGAACGAACCTTTTCCATTTCCCTGGGGGTTTTTTTGGACCTACATCTGTTGGCTTGTTTGCCTTGGACTTGAATTAGAAAGGAGATAGACTTGACCCCTTTCCTGTGGAACAAGCAAGAGTTAGCTGAAGCTCACTTTGCCTTTTCCTGTGTGAGTGACCCGCGGGGGCAGAGTCGGGAGAACTCCTGGCCATGAGCTTGGCAGATCCAGCCACTCTGTGGCACACATGACATGTACACACAACACCTGTGTGAAGGCAACAGGTGACTAGGCTTCCCGGAGCCATCAGTTAGCTCACCAAGTCTGGGACATGCTTCCAGCGTGGCCCAAGCACCTGGCAGACCAGAAGGCTAAGGAATTGTAAAAGCCATGGCTGTCCCTTAGCCACAGACAGGGTAGGAGAATCAAATCCATTCATGCCCACTGCTGTGGTTCAGGAGAGAGAGAGAGAGAGTCGGCTTTTTATCTCTGAGGAAAAGGTTGGAACTTTTCCCTGAGCTTTTGGTTTCTTCCTTCCTCAACCCCATGTGAGACGTTTTGGACAAACCCTGTCACTGAGACACGGAGGCTCTGGTGCCCAGGCGGTGTGAGTGCAGTGTGAGGGCAGAAGGATGCTGCTTCAGGGGGACAGCCTGAAAATGGTACTGTGTGAGGCCAGGGCCAGAGAGTAGGAGAGACAAGCCTCTCACCTTGCTGGATGCACAGAGAAACCAATGCCCTTGGAGGCTTCGGTCCAATCACACCTTTCTTTTGCGAAGTGGCCGTCCTTGTGGAGAGGGGCCCTTTTCTGGCTACTTTGGAAGGAAATTTCTGTCCTCGGTTTGTCTCATGGCCAAGAATTCTTTGGCTATATCTTGGCAGTGGATCCTTTCCAACATTTTCCCAGCACACCAAGTGATTGACTGAGAGATAAAATACAGAGGCAGGAGCACAAAACATAAACACGGCTTCGCCAAGTTCCCAGGCCCAAGGGAACACTGGTAATGAAACAGGAGTATCTGCAGAGCCGCTGTTTATCCTGTGGACTCTGCTCGCTGGCCTTATGAATAGAGACTCCTTAGCTCCCGGCGGTGCGGCTGAACTCTCTGGCCTGCCCATTACCCAATGTGCTCGTCTGTGTTTTTAATTGCACTTGTTTGTTTCTATTAGAACTTAAGCTCCTAGAGGGCAGGGTCTAAGCCCTCTGCTTTTGAATCTCCATCACAGAGTGCATCCCTTGACATACATAAAGGAAGAAGAAATGTATATTACATGACTGCGGGAATGAGCAAAGGGATGGATGAATGGTGTGTAGAGCAGACTTTGCTTCCTGGAAAGCAGACAAGTCTAAAAAGCTACTCCTCTCCTGAGCATGTTTTTCAGGCATTGACAACGACAGCGACAACTACTCCCATGCTTTCAGCCTTCCCTCCATGCCAGCTGCCTCGTGAGCCTGGTGGTGCAGTGGTGACCTGTCAGGCTGCAATCACATGGTCGGCAGTTTGAAACCACCGGCAGCTTCTCGGAGAAAGAAGGGGCTTTGTACTCCCATAAACAGCTACAGTCTCGGACACCCACTGGGGATCGCTATGAGTCAGCATTAACTTGATGGCAGTGCGTTTGGTTTGGGGACCATGTTAGCACTTTGCGGTCAGGATGGCCCAAGATCAGCTCACATAGCTAGAATCCACTCTCCAGTACCACTTTCCCCAGTGTTTGCCGCAGCCACCATTTCCATCCTCAGAGAAGTTTCTGCAGTGACTAGGTAGACTTGTTTTTCTCCTCATTGGTCTATTCCCACAATTGGGCAAGGATTGAGTGAACTTCACAAAGCAGGCTAGAAACATTCCCATATACCAGGGCACTGACAAAGTTTCTAAGTCCGGCATGTGAGCTGGCATATCATTTCCCCCTTCATATTCAGGAATCCTAGAAATATAGATTACCTCCACAGATCCGGGGGGAAAATTCTTCCAATGTCTGGGGTCATTGCCATTCCACCTGGGGATATCAGGTCCCTAATCATTTCAGAAATCAAATAACATGAGAATGGAGGAGTATGATTTCACAGTGGCATTGGTTGTGTTTGGTTTCCCAGGTTTGTCACGGAGACCACACGCTAAGCAGAGACAGCACATAGTTTCCATTATAATAATAAATGGCATGTGACTATTTCAAGTACCTGTATATTTATTTCAAAGTAGGGCACAACATTGAACAGTAAAAATCAAACCGTCCCCAGAGCCAACAGTCTCTGTCCTTCACTGCATGAGCTTGGAGCGACCACTGAACTGCCCTTGACTCATTCTCTCGCCGGAAAAATGAGGAGGCTGCACTATTTTATGTCCAAGCTTCCTTTCAGAGCAAACAGCTGTGGTTCTTTCACTTCCTCAGTGAGGATTATTTCAAGCTTTTAAAAATTATTATTATTTTAAATCATTTTATTGGGTGCTCTTACAGCTCTTATCACAACCCATCCATACATCCATCCATTGTGTCAAGCATATTTGTACATATATTGCCATCATCATTTTCAAAATATTTTCTTTCTACTTGAGCCCTTGGTATCAGATCATTCCCCCCACCTCCCACCTGCCTCTCTCATGAACCCTTGATAATGTATAGATTTTTTTTTCTTGTATAATGACCATTTTCTCCCTTCATCCACTTTTCTGTTGTCCATCCCCCAGGGAGGGGGTTATATGTCAATCATTGCGATCGGTTCCCGCTCCCCCACCCACCTTCCCCTTTCCCTCTGGATGTCGCTACTCTCATTATTGATCCTGGGGGGTTTATCTGACCTGGATTTCCTGTGTTTTGAGCTCTTATCTGTATCTGTGTACATGATCTGGTCTATCTGGATTTGTAAGGTAGAATTGGGATCATGATAGTGTGTGTGGATGAAGCTAGAGGAAAGTTGTATGTTTCATTGGTGCTATACTGCATCCTGACTGGCTCATCTCTTCCTAGTGACCCTTCTGTGAGGGGATGGCCAATTGTCTACAGAGGGGCTTTGGGTCTCCACTCTTCCCACCCCCTCATTCACATCGATATGATTTTTTGTTCTGGGTCTTTGATGCCTGATACCTGATCCCATCGACACCTCATGATCACACAGGTTGGTGTGCTTCTTCCAGGTGGGCTTGGTTGCTTCTCAGCTAGATGGCTGCTTGCTTATCTTCAAGCCTTTAAGGGATTATTTCAATCTTAAGGCAAGATATCCACTTGCTTCTTGAACCTCATTTTCAAGCTTCCTTCGACACTGTGAAGGTACTACTTGGGCACACAAACTCAGACTTGAACCAAATCATAGACCTTTCACCGCAGAAGAAAAGCTTTCCTTTTTGAAGTCTCAACTCTGGCAAGGGCCCCCCTGGCAAGTTTTAGGGTTGCTGAAACTATTTTCTTCACTCTGCGACATGCTGTGCAGCCTCCTGGCAATGGGAGGAGCTCCGTCATGTCCGAGTTTGTGGGTCATATCCAGAAGTGGGAGAGTGAGTCTGGTTTTTGTGGGGACGAAGATCTTTAAGTTTAATAAATATACAGATGGCACTTGTGATCGATGCACCTGCCAAAAAGCAGGTGAAAAGTCATAAATGCATAGTTCTCCCACACACCATTGAAATGTTAGCACCACATCAAGTTAGTGACATTTCAAATATGTGTGGAATATATATATATTATATATATATATACACACACTTATATTGGGGTCACTTACATCTCTTATCACAATCCATATATTTATCCAGTGTGTCAAGCACATTTGCACATATGCCGCCATCATCATTTTCAAAGCATTCTCTTCCCAGCCTTTGATATCCACTCCCCATTTCTTCCCCCTGCTACCCCTGCCCACCCTCCCTCATGAACCCTTGATAAGTTATAGATAATTTTTTCCATATCTTACATCCTCCTCCATCGCCCTTGTCCCACATTTCTTTTATCTGTCCTCCTGGGAGGGGGTTCTAGGTTCATCCTTATGATTGGTTCCTCCTCTCTCCTCCCACCCTCCCCTTATCCTCCTGGTATCTCCACTCTCATTGTTGGCCCTGAGGGGTTTATCTATCCTGGATTCCCTGTGTTTCCGGCTCTTATCTGTAGCAGTGTGCATGTTCTGGTCTAATCCAATTTGTAAGGTAGAATTGAGGTCATGATAGTTGGGGGAAGGAAGCACCAAAGAATGAGAGGAAAGTTGTGTGTTTCATCGGTGCTAGACTGCATACTGACTGGCTCATATCTTCCCTGTGACCCCTCAATTGTCTACAGATGGGCATTAGGTGTCCACTCCATGCTCCCCCACACTCACCTTGGCTGTGGTTTTAGTCTAGGTCTTAAATGCATTGGCACATAATTCATATAGCATACAATTCAATAGTTCAATCACATCAAGGAGAGTTGTACATCCTCATAATTCCACTTTCCCATGAACTTTCTGAAGTTGTGTGTGTGTGTGTGTGTGTGTGTGTGCGCGCGCGCGAGCTGCTTGGCTACATCAAGTCAACAGAGCAGCAGAGTGGAACTGTTCCCGAGGGTTTTCAAGACTGTGACCTTTGAGAGTGTATCCCCTGCCTTCCAAGGCACCGCTGGATCGGTTTGTTAGTAAAACTACCCCTTTGGTTCAGTAGTCCAGTGCTGAAGCCTTCGTGGTATCCAGGACTAGATCTGTGAATGAACAGCCTGGCGAATGTGCGTAAATCGCTGAGTTTCTGGTTCTTTTCTTAAAATATGCTTCCAGATGTAGACGACAACATTGAAGAGCCTGCCTAGTTTGAAGGCTCTTCAAACTGTTTTTGGTCTAAGTTTTCAAACACATTTGATGATTCAATCTCACCATTTCTTTTCCTTAAGAATAGCATCTCCATTTCAATTGTGCAGATATGCCGACTGTTCTCACACGTTTCCTGAAGCAGCATGTGCCCAAATGTCCTCCCTGAGCCAGCACAGACGATGTCTTTACCCCAACTGTCAGTCTGCTCTTGGACCTCCTGCCTGAGTGCCGTCTCTGTCTGGTCTGGATGACTCTTAATTTTAATGTCACTCCAAAATGTGGAGTCCTAGTAGAAGTTGAGTGAGTAGCTCTTCACTTTAAGGAACAGAAAATAGGTATATGCAATCCTGGAATTTTTAGTGTCTCTGTGGATGAACCATAATGGACACACATGACTTCCACAAACTTGCCGGACATCGTCTCTATTGGTAAAAATGAGAAGACACTATGAAGTGACGTCCAAGGTCTTTTCATGCTCAGAATCTGAGTCTATCTTAGAGTGAGTGGAGGACTAGCTAGATTAGACAGAATGATTCTATCTCCCTTCCCAGCAGTCCTGGATGGAGAGGTTATATCCTAAATGTGTTTGGGAATAATTCTGAGCTTGTGATTTTCTCTGAAGTGGTGATTGTTATTCATGGTCATCATGGAGAAAGGCCTTGTCGAACTGATTCTAGGCTAAAAGCCTGGAATCAGCGGTGTTGAATATACATTAAAAGTCTAGACTCAATTCTGGATTTGAATCCCAGCTTTGCTATTTATTAGTCATATGAGTCCTTAGGCAAATTACTTAGCTGATTTGAGCCTGAGCTTCTTCCACTGTAAAGAGATGGTAAGAGAGCCTCTCTCTGGGCCCAATTAAGGGGCCAAGTAAAGAAAGCAGGAGGCTGGCACTCAAGAAACACATGGGAACCATCCGTGAGAACTGCTAAATTTACTGTGCACAAATAGTCTTTACTCCTAGTCCAGAGAGCCTCAGAGAGATTCTCCCTTAATTGGAGTCACCCAGCAGATTAGTAATGAAGCCACCTCTACCTTATTACTCCTCCATCACCACATAATTCAGAAAATCACTGACCCAAGACGATGGTTTCTAGCGAAGCTTATACAAAAAGATGCCATTGTTTTTTTAACCATGGTCCAAAGCTTTTGGTTAGTAGTCCATCCAAGCAACAAGGGAAAGTCATCATGGTGTAGTGAGACATGCTGGCCTGCTAACCACAAGGTCAGCAGTTCAAAACTACCAGGTGCTCCTGGGGAAAAAGATAAAGGCTTTGTATTCCTTTAAAGAGATATCATCTCAGAAACCCACAGGGGCAGTTCTACTCTGTCATCTAAGTCTATATGAGTCAGAGTCAACTCAATGACAGCGAGTTTGGTTTCAGGATAAGGATCCATGGTGGTGCAGTGGATTAAGTCAAAAGATCAGCTGTTTGAACCCACCAGCCATTACAAAGATCAAGAGGAGGCACTGGGCTTCCATAAAGATTTATAACTCAGGAAACCCTACTCTGTTCTGAAGGGTTATCAGTTGACCTTGCCTTAATAGCAATGGAGTTGGTATACTGGCTATCCCTGGGTAGAGTAAGTGGTTTATGCAAGACTTCTAACCTGAGCTGATTCAAACCCATAAAGCAAAGCCACAATGGAGAGACCACTTCATAAGACAGACAGCCAAACTGTCCCTCTGAGGCAGTTCTACTCTGTAACCCAGAGGGTCTCTACCGGTTGGAAGGGACTCAACAATAGGGATGATTTGGGTTTGGTACACAGAACAAGGCCTGAACTCTCTGGTATGGTCTTCAAGATCTCTCTTAGCTTGCCTGCAGCTTACAATTCATCACTTGCTCACTTCTCTCAGAGCCCCACCAGGGCCCAGACTTCAACTAAAAATCGAACCCCACCAAAGACCCGCTTGAGCTGTAGTCTCTTTCTCAAAGGCTTTGCCCTGGTGCCAGCTGGCAGTTTCCTCCTTACTCTTCAAGAGTCTGTCCTTCCCGGATGAAGCCTTCTTTCCTTGGCCACATGCATTCCCCTATTTATCACCACACTTTGTAATCTGACTGGTATGTGGGGCAGGAGGTTGGATTTCTCTCCTCAGACAAAAACAGGCTGAGCTTTCCTAAAGCTCACAGCATTCGATACTGTAAGGCCTTGCAAACCCAGGCAGTCTAAACCCTCATGCAACTGGGAGGGGATTCTGCCAAGAGAGGAGGGCAAGGGGAATGTACTGCCATTTTCGCAGCAAAAACAAGTAAGAAAAGAATGGTCACAAATCAATTGGTGTGGCCCAACTATTCTATGTCTCCCCATCTTTTACAATGTGAGTCCATTTCCCCCTCATCTTTGAAGACAAATGCCCATCGAGGATGTAGTAGTACATGTCCAACAGGCCCTCAATGCTCCGCGGAGTGTCTCTAACAAGCCAGTGGCTAAGTCAACGTCCAGTAGTGTGTCCAGTAATGGGCTGAGTGCTGAGATTCTAACACACCTTTTCTGTTAGACCCCTGCTCGGTCACACCACTAAGTAGTTTGTCAAGTGCCGGGACAATCAGTGTATGGGGTCGCAGTGGAGGGCTCAGGTCCCCAGAGGTCTCATTCTGTCTGAGGTCACTCCCTCCTTTCTGCCTGTCTAGGTACCATCATCCCTACGTTGACCTCTCTTGCTTCAAGAAGACTCCCAACCACATCTAACCAGCACATCATTATCATTGAGCCAGCACCAACATGGTGACCCTCTGTGTGTTTGGTGTAGAGATGTGCTCCATAGGGTTTCAATGGCCGTTTCTTGGGAATAAATGACCAAGCCTTTCATTTGGGGCACCTCATGTTGGACTTGAACATCCAGTCTTTTGGTTTACAGCTGAATGCTTAACCATCTACTCTACCCATGGACTCTCCAGCTGTACATGGGTTCTTATTATAAAATGTCTTCTGGTTTACTTTAGTGGCTTTGTGTTTAAATAACGACACCTGGACAAGTGACTCCTCCCTTCATTTAAACTCTTCAGAGTACTTAGCATGTTGCTAGGTACACAATTGGCATTTAATAAATGAACTACCATATTGGGAGACATTCTGTAAGTTTTAACAGATGACATTGGGATCCTCTAATCTTGCTGCTCAAAATATGGGACAGACTAGTAGCATTGACCTTGACTGGAAGTATGGTAAAAAGAAAAAAGTAGATTTGCAGCCTCCACTGCCCTACTCCCCTCCAGACCTACTGAATCATTTTAACAAGATCCACAGGTAATCTATGCATACTTCAGTTTGAGAAACACTGCGAAATGACCAAACAGCAAAACAAAACATAAACCAAACTCACTGCTAGCAAATAGATTCCAACTCAGAATCCCTAGAGGACAGCAGAACTGCCCCTGTGGGCTTCTGAGGCTGTAAGTCTTTATGAGAGCAGAAAGCTGCGGCTTTCTCCCGAGGAGTGCCTGCCGGGTTGAATTGCTGACTTTGCAGTTCATCAGATTTGTGGCCTCTTCTTTCTTTTCTTCTGACTTGATCTTTGATCTTACTTCCTCCCGTTCCTTACCTTCTCTGTTTATCAACTGACACCTACAGGAGCCCGAGTTAGGAATTCATTGGGCCACAAAAATGCGGAATGGACATGAAATCTTAGCTCTTTATTTGGAGGTCCACCTGATTGAAAGACCTAGAGCACTCCAGCCATCTTCTCTAGTGAACCCTAAACTTTCGTCTCGGGTAAAGGTGCACCTCATTGGAAAATAGTCAAGCACAGCACGGCATATTGCTAAAGAAGAAATGCCAGGATTCACTTTTTAAAAACAACATTGTTCCATTTAAATGCTTAAAGACTTAAGTCTCTTTAAGCTGCTAGTGGTCACAGTGATTTTTAAAATTACTTTGTTCACATCACGATAAAACTGCCGGCATCCTAAAATTCAGGGGAAGCTTACCTGCAGTTTGAACTGCTGTATTTCATGTGGAATCCAGGAGGAACAGGGATGGGGCCTGAATTATAGAGAACAGCGCTTCAATTCCCTGCTGCCTCTTGCCAACATTTTTTTTTTTTTTTGTAGCAAGAACTGAAAGTGTTGCTGCTGAAGATCACATGACTTTGGGGCTTACATTTTCTACCTGCAGCTTGATTTACAGTGATGATTTCCTTTAGTCATCTTCCAAAGCAATTGCTCATAAAGGACGAGAGATATATTGGACCGTGACTGCCTTAATGCCAAGGGCCACCAATAATTAGGTCATTTGATTTCTCTTCATTTTTCTTAAATCTCTGATTGCCGGCACAATAACTTTCTCCCCCAATCAATTAGTCTAACAATTCAGATCAATATTTTATTTTTAATGGTTGACTACTCATTTCATTAAAAATGTAAGTGCATTAGCTCTATGTAAAATGAACCCACTGGGGCTTGCTTATTTAAATATTCATAACATAGGAATTAATAAATCTGAGCACAGTGTTTGCATTTTAAAAAGTCAAATTACCGTCAGTTCTAGATGAGATTTACTAAATTAAAAAGGGGGCGCCTCATCTATTCCTTGATTCTTCTTTACAATGAAGCAATGCAACACAAATGCTGGGAGAACCATTTTTACTCTTCAATAATTCGCTGCTTCTCTCAGCTTCTTCCAATTGAAACTCATTTCTCAGTTTCTACTGCCTGCATCTTGGTCACTGTCAGCCTGTTTACAACCAAAGCAGTTAAAGGTTGGACACGCACAAGATTTATTTCAATTTTATTCCATTTCTTTCTTTCCTCCAAACAAAATAAAGCCAATTAATCAAGATGGTGTAGAGCACAAGCTCTCGACTAGACTGTGGATTTTCTCCTTCGTGGAAGAAGGACAAACAGGCTCTTTGTTGTACAAGTGCATGTGTTCAAGAACACACATAGCCTTATCGTCAACTTTGGTAAATGCATTCACCGCGGTCTGAGGTAGAGACATCTAACTAACGCAGGGCATCTAAGGCTTGGGAATGCCCCCCAAAGAGACAGGGACATTGAGGGTGTGTCTTCCTTCCAGAGGCTCCTCATATTCAGCCCCCCAAGCACCATGTTTAGCACAGCCTGACTGTGTTAGACAGAAAGGCCTCTTTTACACATATGAAGGGGTCCCTCCTGAAGAATGAAGAGGGGAGGGGATGCCATTTTGCAAACTCCAGCCGTCCTGCCCCGACTCTGTTAGCAGTAACACTCTGTTTGATTCTGACTCACTGCTGCCTCCTGTGCTTCGAGTCGACCTGGGCTCCATAGGGTTAGCAAGCCTTTTCATCTTTTTGGACGCAGACCATAGGTCAATCTTCCAAGTCAGGGGCTTAACTGGTCACATCATCTCTCAGGGAATCTTAGAATGGATAGCTTATTATAAATAGGTTTAAAAAAGCACAACATTTTATTGGGGGCTCGTACAACTCTTATCACAATCCATGCAGCCATCCATTGGATTGTGTCCAGCACATTTGTACATTTGTTGCCAGCATCATTCTCAAAACATTTGCTTTCTACTTGAGCCCTTGGTATCAGCGCCTCATATTTCTTCCTCTCTCCCTTCCCACACCCTTTTTTTTTCATGCCTTATACTGTCTGATGCCTCCCGTCACCCACTTTCCTGTTGTCCATCCTCCAGGGAGGGCGTTATATGTGGATCATTGTGATCAGTTTCCCCTTTCTCCCCCCACTTTTCCCTTACCCTCCCGGTATCACTACTCTCATTATCGGTCCTGAGGAGTTTATCTGTCCTGGATTCCCTGTGTTTATCTGTACCAGTGTACATGCTCTGGTCTAGCCGGAATAAATAGGGTTCTTGAAAAGAACCCAGAACTCGGAGCTAGGAGACAGGAGTTATAAATCTTGATCTCCAAGTTTTCTTCCAACTCTGAATCAAACTTAACCTGAAGTCCCAGAGCCCATGCTAACTCACGGGGAAACCATGTGTTACAGAGTATACAAGGGAACGTTTTCTTAACTGTTATCTTTATAGAAGCAGATTTCCAGGACTTTCTTTGGTGGCACCTGCTGGCATGGGGTTGAATCACCAATCTTTTGATCGGCAACTGAGCATACACCATCTACACCACCCAGAGACCTTCTCTAGCACTAAAATCATGCATCAAAAGTATAGGTCTTTGCAAAAGAAATCTCAGGGCTGGACTAGCAAATATAGGATGCAAGAGCCATTCCTGCCCCACCCTGTTCCAGCAGGAATCAAGATGGCACGCGTTAATGTAGAGCCCAGGAGAAGCCTCAAACCCTTCTCTACCCCGTGGTGAGCAGCTTCTACAGAACGATCAGAGTCAGCCATGAATTGAAACCTGTAGGTCATCCTGAGAAGAAAATGAGCAACAGAGGAGGGTAAATTCATCTTAACGTGGGTAGAGCATGGAAGACAGAGAGGGACAGTTTCCCCACCAGGACTCAGGGGCCTCGATGAAGCATCAGATTTTGGGGGGATAAACCTCGGACTTGCTGAGAAGCCTAGACGCCATCAGAACAGCCGAGGCTGGCTCCCTCAATCTATCTGAAATGGTCCTTGACATCAAACATGGATAGTCCTCTCTTAAGTTTTCCAAAATGTGGAGAAATGTTTGTGATTCTAGTCATACTATAGAAATTAAATTCTTCTTCTGGGCCAAGTAAAGAAAGAAAACACTCAGGTCTATAGACTATATTTATTTGATTTCCCTGGACTCATATAAAATGCAGTTGTTCTATTATAAACGAGGCACATGTGGAATCCGTACATGCAGCAGGGAGACAGATGGTGTGTAGTCTGTCCCTGAATATATACACAGAATCTGCGAATGAAGAAAATACACAAAGAATCGAATGTTTAGCGATTACGTATACAGTACACAGCTGGAAAATCCTTGTGGCATCTACACCAGAGTTTCTCTGAGTGTGGTCCACAAACCATCTGTATCAGGATCTCCGGAGGTGCCTTTCAAAACTCAGAATACAAGGCCCAACTCTAAACCCACTGAATCAATCTCACTCACACCTCCACCAAGGCTGTCCCGAGGACCATGGTGGCAGGGGGACTTGTGAGGCGTCATTCAGTGGCCCAGTTAACACAGTAACTGCTAACTGAGAAACTGGAGATTTGAGTCTATTCGCAGGTACATTGAAACACCCAAGTCACTTAAGCCAGGGTACTTTCCAGTGTCTCATATGCATGTGGAAGTTGGATATTGAATAAGGAAGCATGAAGACGAATCCAAGCATGGAGAAGACTGTCGAAGGGCCATGGGCTGCTGAAAGGACAAGCCAATCTGTCCCGGAAGAAGTGAGACCAGAGTGCCCCAGAGAGGGAAGATGCCAAGACTTCGTCTTATATCATTTGGACATGTTCCCGGGAGAGGTCAGTTCCTGAAGAAGGACACATACGTGGCAAAGTGGGGGGCATGAAAAAGTAGGTCCTCAAGAGTTGGAGTGACGCAGGGCTATGACAATGGGCTCAGGAACAGGAATGATTGTGAGGATGGCACAGGGCTGGGCAGTGTTTATTCTGTTGTGCATAGGATGGCTATGGGTCAGCGCCAACTCAGTGGCATCTAACAACAGCAATCGCAATCACAACCTTGGAAGAAAGACGCGACGATCTGCGTGGGAAACAGCAGCCTTGGGAACCCACGTGGAACACAATGCTAATCTCACACACAGACAAAATCGACTCAATAGCAACACGTTTGGTTGGGGGCAGGGTTTTCTCATGAGGTCACAATGTTACTTGAGGACTCTGGGGACTTCAGGTATGTGCTTATGGGCATGAACTGTATTTCACGGTCTAGTGTAGATGCATTGTAGGTTGTCCGTGCCTTTTATATTCTCTGCCTTTACCTTTTCTCCTCGCGACCGGCTAAGGGTAGCTTTGATGGGGTTTGTGCCGCTGCTGGCTTTTGGTTCTCCCACCTGGATTGGCAGTACAGTGTGTTTAGCTGTGAGGAAGCACCCCTTGTTACATCTGGCCTTGCTTCTTTCCCCAAGTCAATTGTAGTCTCCTTGCCACTTGCAGGCTGTGATCTCGGCACCACTAAATGCGTTTGAGTCTCTGAAACACAGTAACTAAGTGGGGAAGGATGAGCTACAGTAACAATGGCCATGGCAACGTTGCATATTTATAACCTTCTCTTGTCACCTGGGGGCCGCCCACAGATTTAAGTTAATAAGATGAAAGGGAAATACAGGGGATCGTTATCATTGCAGCAAAGCAGGTCCCTCGGAGCACTAAATTATGGCACTTATTTCGTTGCATTAAAATTGCCACCTAAAATATGTAAGTTGTAATTAAGTAATACACCATAAGTGATGGGAACTGAAGGGAGAATTTCAGAAGTTAAATGCACTGCCGAGGTCTGAACGCGGCTGGGGATCAGAGGATAGAGCCCTAATTTATGGACTCGGGCACTGGCCGTGCATGATCAAGGACTGAGAGGTTGGAGGGCCTTTTAGCATCAGCTTAAGACCAGAGTGAAAGACTGCTGCCCCGGAGCAACTACCTTCACAGATGCCCTCCACTGACAGGTGGCACACAAAGTAGGGACTTATCCCGGGATTCAAAATGCTATGTCGGGCTTTTGAAAATGCTGATGTACAATGACTTGGGGGGCATTGAAAGCCATTTTTCTCCCCTGAAAAACTTGTTTTCTCTCTGCAGAGGAATTCGTGGTGCTGTCTTTTGGAAAAAGAAAGTTGTGAAACCTCTTGTGAAGGGAGGAATCTTGTAGACTTATTTATTTATTTTTTAATCTTTAAGGTTTTTTTGGGGTGATGGTGGATGTATTGCTTTATAGATTAGGTGAGGAGTTTACTCCCCCAAAGCTCTCTCTCATTGGGGTGATTCGTCCTCAGTGCCACACTACAGCACAGGGTAGAGCTGCCCTGTGGGTTTCTGAGACTGGAACTCTTCACAGGAGTAGAAAGCCTCATCTTTCGCCTGCGGAGTAGCTGGTGGCTTTGAACTGCTAGCCTCATGGTTAGCAGCCCAAATTATAATCCACGAAACCACTGGAGCTCCTCACATCTCAGCTATCAACTATGATTTCAACAGTTCAAATCACTCATCACGTTCCCCCACCCCACCCCACTGTATTCTGTCCCGTCCCTCCCCTGAGATCTCTCTCTCTTCAGAACCCCAGCCTCCTCTATGCCCGAGTCCACACCTGTAAACTTTCTAGTCTATTGGCTCATCTGCCCATCCTTGCCCTCCCTTCCCCAGAAGCTTCCAAGGTCTGCTCCCTTTAGTAGGCCCGTCTTTGTCTTTATGTTTGTTCTTGCAGTAGTCATCTCATACAACTTTTGTCCATTTGTCCATCTATGTCGTGAGATCCTTTGTGGTTTCCTAATTTTTTCTTCATTTTTCAGCGATGTATAGTATTCCGTTGTGTGTATGTACCATTGGTTCTTTTTCCATTCTTCTACTGGTGGGATGGTGAGTCGTTCCTAACTTTTTGCTATTGTGGAAAGTGCTGTGATGAACATTGGAGTACATATGGTATATCTATTCATGCATGTCTCTTACTTCTTTATGGTATATACCCAGTAGAGCTGTTGCCGGATCATGTGGGATTCCCAGTTGTTTTACATAGTACCGTATTGCTTTCTACAATGGCTGTACTGTTACAAGGATAAACACCAGTGGATGAGAGCTCCAATTTCTCTGTACACTTTCCAGCCTTGCTGTTTTCTGAGTTTTTGAACAGGGCCACCATTCAAGGGGATATGTCATCATTTTGATTTGTATCTCACTGATGGCTAATGATCGTGAGCATTTCTTAATATTTCTGTTAGTCATTTGTATATAATTTTTAGTGAACTTTCTGTTCTTGTCTTTTGCCCATTTTATTTAGATTATGTGTGTTTTGTTTTATTGAGTTCTTGCAAGAATCTATAGATTTTAGAGATTAGTCTCTTCATTTTGTCACTGCTAAAGATATTTTTCCCCAGTCTATGGGTTCTCTTTTTACTCTTTTGATGAAGTTTTTTTATGTGCATATATGTCTTACTTTTAGTAGCTCCTAGTTTTCTTCTATTATGTTTGTTTCCTTCATTATATTTTATAGTATGGCTATGCTCTGCAATAGGGGCCTTACGTTTGTCGCTATTTTTTCATTGGTACTCTTTATATCTCTCTGTGTTAGTCCAGGTAGACCAGAGAAACAAAACATTAAGAAAACATCCCAGTCCAGATCAAGTCCATAAGTCCGATATTACACCATATGTCAATACTAATCCATAAACAACTCTTTAGATTCACACAGCTATGCAATGATGCTTAATGCAGTAAGATCACAGGATAGTGGGTGGGAAGTCTTGTGGATCCAGTGGTGGTGGAAGCATCTCAGCACTGGCATGGGTCTCCACATGACTCCTCCAGTTCCAGGCCTCTGCTGGCATCAGTGTAGCTCCACGTGGCTTGTCAGCAGGAAGACAATGCAGAGAGAGTGTCTCCTGCTCCTGGGAGTAATACCACAGTTCCCAGAATCCTCAGAAGAAGGCCATACCCAAACAAAAGGCCTCATTTGCTATGGCCTAATTGACAGGTTGGCCTCCACCCCTTTGCAAATTGACCAGAGATTATGTAACTGCCACACTCTGGGATTCACATTTAGGCCTTTGATCCATCTTGAGTTCATTTTGTATGTGGGGTGAAGTATGAGTCTTGTCCCTTTCTTCTGCAGATGGAGATTTTGTCAGCACTATTTGTTGAAGAGACTGTCTCTTTCCCGTTTACTGTTTTCTCGGGCCTTTGTCAAAGGTCAGGTGCTTGTAGGTGGATGGACTGATTTCTGGGTTTTCTATTCTGTTCCTTTGGTCTATGTACCTATCATTGTACCAATACCAGGCGATTTTGACTACTGTGGCTTTGTCATGGGTTTTGAGGGTGGATAATGTAAGGCCTCCTACTTTCTTCTTCTTCTTAAGGAATTCTTCACGTATCTTGGGTCTCTTCCTTCTCCATATATTGTTAATAATTAATTTTCCCACTTCTTTAAAGAATGAAGTTGGGCTCTGAATTGGTGGTATATGTTCTATATAAGCTATGAGCTGTTACACTTCACCCTCAAGTAACAACTTATCATGACTTTTCTGTTGCATTAAAGAGTTAGACAATACAGATAATGTGCTTAGAGGCAGGAAGGCTGCTGAGAGAAGGGTGTGTGGCTGACGACACTGATACTGATGCCCCTGCTTTCTGAGAGCAGCCGTGATAGATGGCAAATAGCAGATAAGGCTTCTGGCTCTGTTTTGAGCCAGATATTGGAAAAGAATTCAGCTGACCCAACTTGATATCTGGGAGAGATATATGGCAGAGATACTTGGCAGAAGATGAGATTTATGCTGTCCCCATCCCAGTTACTGTGAGACCAGATTTTCAAAGTAATTTGCTGCTGCTGCTGCTGCTACTACTATTACTACTCTGACTGATGCTGAATAAATATCTCAGTGAACCTACTCTCTCATGAAATTCCCAGAAGAAGTTCACGGGGTTCACATGGTTATCTCTGTTGTACAGATAAGGGAACTCTGGTTTAGAGAGTCAAGAGACTTAATCAAGGCCTTCGTATAATGATTCCAGAAGACCCTTTCTAACCTCCATTCTACATTCCCTTGAAGATCCCCGGGTAATTAAAACAGGGTGCCCTCTGCTACTCTCCCAAAGCGCGGTCAATCCCATCAAGTGGTTCTGTGGAAGGAAAGCACGGCACCTGGCCTCCGTAAGGATTGCTGGCAAGAAACCTTATGGAAGGGTTCCACTCTTACATCAGGGGTTGTCGTGAGTTTGGAATGCGGTTAAGGGTGATGGCATTGAAGAATCAAAACAGCTCTGTTTGGTGGGTGGACCTTTCCTTCCCTCCCCATTTTAAAATGAGGAAATGGACGAGGTGCTGCCCCAGTGACACTGGCTTAGAGCAGTACAGGACTCACAGTCAAATCGGCCTGATGCTACAGCCCTTGCTTGAAACAGATCATGGAGATGAGGCTGAGGAGGCGGGCCTGCAGTTATTTCAAACACCAGCCTTGTCTGAGAGCGGCCGTAGGTTCTTGTCGAACACTACCTTGGTCTGGAGCTCAGATTTCCTAGGACACCGGACTCTCATCTTTTCAACCAGAGAATAACTTCATACAGAATATAAAGGCGGGACAAAATGTGTGGTTCAGAAAACCACGGATGGTGAAGAAGGGCTGAAGAAATCATTTTGAGCCAATGTGGTTGGGGAAATTTTCTTGGAGGAAGATGATTTGAGATGGGTAGGAAGCAGGGCTAGAATTTGAAGAAACAAAGAATTATTTATCCAATACTACCAAAGGCTCTCAATATGCCCGACATGATGAAGGAGGCTGAAGAAATAGGGACTACATCTTTCAGTCTTAAAGGGGTCTTGTCTAGCTGGTGAAATAGTGCATAAAGGAAGTGGCAATGATCAACACTAACCCACGTTCAATTCAAAGCTAACTGATGCGCCATGCCCGCCTGGTGCGAGTTCAGAGGCCGTGGATCTCAGTAGGGCCAGGGTGATCAGAAAACTGTCTTGTAGGAAGTGGACTTGACCTCCACGAGTGGGTGGAGGGGAGAATGCTTGAAATCAGAGCAAAGACCATGGTGTTTTCAGAGGGCGGTGAGCTGTGAGGCTGGGTCACCTCAGGAACATCCTCTATGTTTGGATGCTGGGGTAAACTGGATCCCCAAAGCTATCCAAATAATTTGGAATTAAGATTGCTCCCCTGAAAGTTAAACGATAAAACTTGGACATGGTGAATCCAAGCAATACATGCAAGATCCTCTAAGAGAGAGTGTCTCTAGCCGTGTAGTACCCTGTAATCGTCGGGACTTTGAAATGCTGTTTCGCTGTAGAAGGAAAGGGCCAATGGCCAGTTACAAAACTAGAGACATCGCAGGATGAGGAGCCGATATGCCCATCTCAGCTCTGTCCACAGAGAATGTGCAGTTTGTCCACTGGCTTAGGTAATCGCAGTAGCCTTTATGAGCATGGCTAGGGTGGTTCCTTCCCCAAGAAAAGTCTATTTCCTTACAAATAAGGACTCAAATCTAACTCAGGTCAAACCCAAAGGGTGGGCAAAATCACCCCTACAAAGCCAGTCTTTGGGGATCAATTTGTGAGTTGGCTGCTTCCCTTGCGTGCCCTCCAACTTCCCAACCCCAGGAACTCATCATGACCTTCACTGGGAAGCACTAACAACTCCAGGGGGGCATCACCTAGCACTTGCCTGTGTGAGTGTACCTGCGTGGCTCCTTAAATTAGCTTCCATTTAGGTGTCAGTAAAGATCTTCTGACGCTGCTCACATATTTTCAATGGCAAAAATCAAGGGGACTTAAGTCAGGGGCCCCTTCTCAGGTGCCAGCAGCTGAATGAATGCAGCCACTGGCAACAGGAATCACGTGCCAATGGGGAATGAGTTTTCCTTCACTACCATCACGGGGGACATACTCAACATTCCCCTCCTATCTTTAACAGAGGCTTGGGTCTGGCAACCATCAGGAAATCACCCGTCTCCCCACGCTTGCACACAAAATGGACAAGATTGTGGGATCAGCTACTACAGACACTTGAAAATTCCAGCCTGTGGTTATCTGGCCCGGCATTGACCTTCTTTCAGAGACAGTGTTGTTTCCTTGGTGGTTAGTTCTGTGCCGGGAAACACAACTGCTTGAGACGTGACTGGCTAACGTGCCTGTGGGAGCAGAGCTGCTGCTGCCCATGTGTGTGCGTACATTGGCGTGGTGGAATGTGAGAGGGAGTGCATCTACTCGATGCCAACCCCTCTCTCCACCTGAATTCAAGATCCATAGACGGAAAAATGCTGGCAGCCCACCGTTGGAGTGCAATATGTCAATGCCATTACAAATGAGTTAGTGAGAGAGAGTGGCTTTAGATGCAGCTGACACTCCATCTCTGAAATGCCTGCATGGACCAAACCAGTGACAGGCAAGGCTAGAGCTGGACAGACCTTCCCTCCACAGAGCTGCGCACCCCACATGCAGGCCAGAAGCCCAGACTGGATCTCCTATGTTTGCAGTCAGATCTGGAACAAGAGAGAACCAGGAAAATGCTGAGCCACGCTGGCCCATATTCTTCCCCAAATACCAGATAATTGAGTCTCTGTAGTGTTGGAGGCAGAAAAGTTACCCTAAGAGATTCTTCCTTGTGAAGGCACAAACTCACAAACAAAGTACTGTTACACCTATGTAAGAGCCCATGTGTACATAAAGGCAAATCTCTCTAATTGCTATCAAGTCAATTCTGGCTCACAGGGACCCTGTAGGACAGGGTAGAACTGTCCCTGTAGATTTTACACTTTAAGGTTATCCTCCTTGTGGGAATGATCTAAATGGACTAGAAATTATATATCTGAGGAAATGGTACAGGGTCCACATTGTACACAAGAGGGAAGGATAATTCAATTTCATGGCTTCCCAGAGGCCAGACATCATCCCTCTACCCTACAACCCATCTTTAGCCTATTCTGATCCCAGTCATCCCTCTCACAGCACTCTGCTTCTCTGCGGGGGTTGATAATCATTGCAGGGGCCATTTGGAACTCATGCACAATATTCATGATCATGGGGTTTATTTGGGAAGTTAACAAGTTGCAAATCAGGAACAGAAATGTTAATGATACAGTTCTTTTGTCTGCAGTGCCTTTGCTAGGTCATGCTGGCAAATATACCTCTGTCTAGATTTCAACTGGTCAGCGACATAGCCCCTCAGTCTCTGCCCTTCTCAGGCTGGTGTGATAAAGCTCCCTTAGTACTGAGAAATGCCCAAAGAGCACCCCACTCTATAAGCCAGCTTCCTAATGTAGGGCACCTCGCTTTACTTGTTCAATTGGCAAGGAAGCCCCCTATTCTATTTCACGCTGCTTTCTCTACTTGTCTGTGCAGAAATCTTTGCTCTTGTCTCCGTTTTGTCGTCCATCTGATTCTATACATCTTTTGTTTGTTTCATTTTTAATCATTTTATTGGGAACTTGTGTGTTAGTCCAGGAGGACTAGAGAAATAAATTCATAGACATTCATATGTGTGTAGTACAGAACTTGATATCAACGAGTACTTGTATATTAATAAAACATCCCAGCCCAGTCCAAATCAAGTCCATAAATCCAATATTAGCCCATATGTCTGATACCAGTCTGTAAATTCTTCTTCAGATTCACATGACACATGCAAGGACATTGAGTGCAGGATGATCACACCCCGGTGGGTGGACAGTTTTGTGCCTCCAGTGGCAGTGAAAGCATCCTAGCAATGGCATGCATAGAACATCTGCCTTGTCAGCAGGAAGACGAAACAGAGAGAGTGTATGTCCCACCTCCCAGAATCTTCAGGAGAAGGTCATGCCCACACAGAGACACCATTGGCTATGACCTGATTGACAGGCTAGACTCCACCCCTTCACAAGTTGACAGGTGATTATGTCACTGCCAAAGAGCTCTTACAGATATCTGATCCCACACATCTTATGTGTATGCTCCCACCCAGTCACTTGGCAGGGGTTATAGAGTCTATGGATAGAAGAGAAGAGACATGCCAAGTAATGGCAAGGCACCACAGTATCGAAGTATCTTTCTCAGTACCCCGTGCACTTGTATGATGTGTACTGGTGACACTGCTGTCACAAGACTTGGTTTTTCAAGACCAGGGATTCCTACTCCAGTTACCAGTCTCAGAAACTCATAGGAGCAGCTCTACCCAGTCCTGTAGGCTTGCTATGGGTCCACTTGGCCTCAATGCTAAGGACTTTGGTTTGAGAGCTTTGAGGGTTCATACATTTGGTGATAAAGGAGTTTGACTAATTAGGTCAGGAGAATCTGTGCAGGTATAAGGGGAACCCTCATAACCCCTGCACTTTTTGTTACCTGGGGGTGGGTCTTGGGTCTTCCTCTAAGCATGACACATCAGCGCTATGAGAGTAGAGCACCTGGGCACTCCTTGTCTGAGTTGTGACCCCCCTCCCCTTTATGTACTCATTGCTCCTTGAGTTATCTTCGGGTCCCCACCTGCCAGCATCTTGACTGAGACTTAGTACCTCTAAGAATATCTTGGGCTGTTCCCAACAATCCTGACCTTGAAAACGACAGGAATAGTTTGAGCTATTCTTAGATCTGTTCTGGCCAGAAAAACTACAGCTTCGAATAGCAATGCCACCAAGCACATCTTGGAAGTCTACGGGGTACTCAGAGAGAGCCCTAATTTCTGGTCCATCTAGGTCAGTCTCAGAAATAGGATAACTTTACAGTGCAACGAGTACAGTTGAAAGGTCCTTTTGTCTAGTTCCCCGTTCCCTGGAGGAACCCCACCAGTCCATTCCAGATGGTTACCATCTGGGATTCCTTGTGGTCCTATAACTGAGGCACCACAAGTAGGTGAGTGCCAAGAACAAGCACATCTGTACCCCGTTTCGAAGGCTAGATGTCTGAATGCAGGGCACCAGCTCTCTGAGAAGGCATTATCTCTTGGTGGGCTTTGGAGGAGGATTTCTGTCTCACCTAGATAGTCTCGATGTACCTCAGTTTCATGACAGCTGTCACTTATACTCCTGTCTCTCCCAGTCTAAGTACGCTGATCTCCATGCCGAGCGAGAGAGAGAGAGAGAGAGAGAGAGAGAGAGAGAGAGAGAGAGAGAGAGAGAGAGAGAGAATCCCAGTGCTGTTGAGTCAAGGGGCAGAGTAGAATTGCTCCACAGGGTTTCCAACGGTGTAAGACCTTTTTAGAGGATCGAAATGCAAGGATGTTACTTTGAGGACAAAGGCGCACCTGACCCAAGTCATGGTATTTTCCATTGCCTCAAATGCACATGAAAATTAAGCACTGAATAAAGAAGCGTGCAGGAAAATCCATGTATTTGAACTGTCGTTCCCGAGCAGAATATTGAAAATACTATGGATGGCTAAAAGGACAAACCAATCTGCCATGAAAGAAGTACCACCAGAGCTGCCATCGGATGCCAGGATGGCAAGACGTTGGACATATTTTCAGGAGCGACCAGTCCCTGGAGAAGGACATCCTGCTTGGGATGGTGGAGCAGCAGCCAAGGAGAGGAAGGCCCTCACTGAGACGGGTTGGCACCGCGGCTGCAACAATGGAATCAGGCCGAGGAATAATTGTAAGGATGGGGCAGGGTTGCTATGGGTGGAAGTTGACTTGAAGGGACCTAACAACAACAACAATTTTGACAGAAGTAGACTGCCAGCTTTCTCTCACAGAGCAGATGGTGGGTTCAAGCTACCAACCTTTCCCTTAGAAGCTGAGTGCTTAACCACTGCGCCACTAGGGCTAACTCGGATGTGATTAGGCTTACGGCAAACTCTGCACTAATGTGGCCCCACTGGCATAACAAAGAAAGCCCTTTTCTCAAGTGGGAACACACAAGTGTAGGGGTCAGGACTCCAATACTATTTGGGGGTCATGACTCAGCCCACAACAGTTGCTTATACAGCTTCTCCCAATCAGCCCCCACCAGAAGTTATCTCCCTGAGTAACTTCACTGGATTCCATACTAGCTTTTAAGGCATCATCTAAGACGCCTGGAGATTTGCAGCAGGATCATGTGTAACTTCAACTTAATGGATGGATGCTTTACTCGGTCTTCGGAATGCTTGTGATGCTGTAAAGCTTCCTCCAACACATTGGCTCTGTTTGCGTATTAAAATAAGGCGAGGCCCTTGCTGCTGAATCACTGTGGTGGGCCTACTCTGCAGCAGGACTGGGCATTCTCAGATGGTGGGTGGAGTGCGGCACGAAGTCAGGCCAAGAGTCCAATGGGCAGCTCCAGTTTGCTGAGCCCCGGGCATGAAGAGCAGAGGTATTGTTGGGAAGGGCTTCCCACGAAGACCCCAAGTCAGCACTCGAAGACACAGCAGAGACGCCTCAAGTACAAAGCCAGCCCTCCTCACTTACCTAGGTTGCGGGGTAATTTTTAGTCCCAGCTCTCTGCTACAAAATGCTGGCGAGAAGATCCTAGCATCCTGCTCTGTGCAGGTGGACACCCCGAAGAGCCTTTCAGTACCAAACAGGTTATTTCTGAACCTACTAGTCTGTACATGAAATGCCCTTGCTCCTAGTTAAGACACTAATTACTTTTTCACAAAGTACTTCCGTGGACAGAAAAATGGTAGCAAAATGCCAAATGAGGTAGAAGACCAAGAATATAGATGGACTGGAATCTTGGGTTGTTGGCATTCAAAAAATTGAACGTTCCATGTCATAATATAGAATCTTCTTTTCTAGCCATCGCCTTGGCCACTGTGATGGTGCAAATGGTAGTTGGACTGGTCTTGTTGCAAATATGTACAGAGATCAGAGAAAATTCTACTTTCTCCCTGTTCAGATAGAGGAGGCCGAGCTGGCTCTTTTGTGTGCGGTTGGAGGGTGCACAGGTGAGGGAAGAGAGCTGCCTATGACTCTCAAGGCTTGAACATTCACCAGTGTAAAATAAACATGGATATGGAAATTAGATCTGCGAATTACTGCTGTTTCCATCTCCCTCTCTCCGCCCTTTAATATAGTTGAAAATGTCTCAGCTTGATCTAGAGAATAAGGCTGTGTTTGGAATGAAATCCAATTGTATGGGCATTTCAGTGTTCATAAATCCTCTGAATTTAGTCCACTGCAATTTTCCCAGATTGAAATCAAACACACACACTCCGCCTCCGCAGCTCTCAAATTCCAAGTCAGCAGCATCTACATTGCACACAGTGTGTATGTGATATTTCTTGGGGAGGTTATCACGATTTAAGGACTGTGTGAGTACTCAAGGCTTATCTAATCAGGTTTTCTTGACACTTGTTTTATTGAGTTCAAATCTCACTGGCTGATCAAGGGACTGGACTGTTTAGTGAACTGTAAGAAAAGGGAGCTGCCATGCACATGCTCGCCCTCTTTCTAAACCCGTCCCTCCTCAAGCTGAAGGAGCGTTAACTGATGGCTTGGACTGCACGCATCTTGGCTGATCATTGACTCAGAAACCTGGCTCTATCACTCTCTCCTTTTAGCAAACATTCCTGAGTAGGGAGGGTGTTTGAACAAGGTGACTCTTAAGTTCCTTCCATTTCTCAGGTTTTGTAGATTCTAAAATCTAATTGTCAGAGCATTTCCTCCCAGTTCCCTACCACTGACATAGACATTCAATAAATATCAGGAAAGAAAACGAATAAATGAAAGGATGATGCAGGAAGAAATAAATGAACTAATTGCCAGAATTATTAAGTGGCTATGTCCCCAAGCCCTCTTCATAGTTCCTCTCTGGACAATAACTTTGGACAAAACCACTTGCAAAAAGGACTTCAGGTGCCTGCTCTGATATGCCATCGTTCTGGTGGTTGGCACACAAAATCACCTCCTGTTGGGTTTCTCACCACATGACCATATGATGAGTATCCCTCGGAACAAACTGGGGCAAGTGAAGAACCAGAGGTAGAAGAAAGACAGAGGTCACTACAGAAGTCATACAGGCACACGTTTATAGCACTGTTTCCATCCTTCCAGCATCCGTGGGACATCATGTGGCAAGATGACTAAATTGAGGCTCAAGGGTGCTGAATCACCCAACATCACATCAGCAGTAAGCAGCAGTGACCTGAATGCATTTCATCACACTCTACAATTTACTGAGTGTGGAGGTTTCCCCACAGCTGTCCCCGCCGGCACCCCAAACGTGGTCACCGTTTGAATTGCCAACATGGACCTCACTACCTGCTATCACTGATGAAGGCTGATGGCTCAGAGAGCTGTGCAGACACTCAGGAAAACAACGTGGCTCACAAATCCCCAGCTGGTCTCAATCTACCTCCTGGGCAAGAAGGAAGGTCACAAAGCTCATTATTGATTTGAAGGCAGGCGATGGATTTGCATGGAAGAGATTTTCTTCATTTTAAAATATACAAAACCACATGGCCCCAGTCCCCCTGCTTAAACCTTTCACACACAGGGACTCGAAGGTATTGATCTCAGTACCTTGAATCTTTTGAATATCAGCCTCCAGTGCTCCTCCCACTGATCCACCAGGGGATCTTTCAAGAAAACTTTTCTCTAGTTTGGCATTTGAACCCAGCATCATTGGCAGGAAATCACAATTTGCAAGTGCCCCACCTGGTGAAATTCATACGCACCATTCTCGCTTTGGATGTGAGATTAATCTCTTCAGGGTCCCATTAAGTGCAGAGAAAGCCATATATCGTCTTATTTTATGGTTGCAGAAGTTACTACATCAAACCATCCACCAGCTTTCCCAGAGCAAAGCCATTCATCTGTGTAATTAATGTAGGCCACTGTCCTGCCAAGACGGGAGGCTCAGCTCTGCCTGTGCTATATCAATAGCAGCTTGAAATATGGCAGCAGAGGCCCCTGGATTCTGATTTTCAACCCCTTGTCCTCTGCCCGTGGAGTTCCTATTGTCATTGGCAGTCTTGCAAGTGTGCTGCCAGTTACACTTCCCAAATTGTTATTTCCAGACAGTGGCTGCCCCAGGTGTCAAGGGCAGTCCATGTGCATGCTGCCTGCTGTCCATCTGTCATTGTGGACTCTGCCCGGCGACGGTGAGCCTTGTGTCCCCATGCCCAGTTGTGTGCTTGTCCAAATAGCCAGCACTGCAGAGGAGGACAGGTAGGTTAGGAGCATGGGCTCCAAGTCAGAGAGCCTGGTTTCAATCCTGGCTCCCGTCACGTTGGTAAAGCCTCTTTGTGTCTCTGTGTCCTACTTTCCTCATCTGTAAAACGAGGGTGGTGAAAGTAGACCCACTCACTAAGTACCTGGGATTAAATAGGTCATGTAAAGTTCTCACGGCCTTTGAGGTTACTCTAACCCATCGAGACCCCATAGGACAAAGTAGAACTGTCCCTGTGCGTTTCTGAGAGAATGTGAATCCTTACGGCAGTAGAAAGCTTTATCGTTCTATCTTGGGGTGACTGGCGGTTTCTAACCACTGACCTTTGGATATCAATGCATCAAGAACTTAATATGGGGCTTTCTACTCCTGCAAAGAGTTACAGTCTCAAGAATCAACAGGGGAAGTTCGACCTTTCCTATATATAGGGTCAGCATCGACTCAATGACAGTGAGGGGTGAGGAAGCACCTAAGGTTGTACCTGAAACAGATTAAGAGTTCAGGAGGGGCTACTTACTACAGCTCTCTACTCCTCGGTGTCTGCCAGCTTATCATACTCTGGTGGCTTGATGTTGCAGTGGCGTACATGTTCTATGATGCTGGAGGCTAGGCTAGTCATATTTCAAATTCTTACCAGGTCGCCAATGCTGGACAGGCTTCAGTAATGCTCCCAGACCAGGGCAGACTAGGAAGAAAAGTATGGCAACCCTCTTCTGAAAATCAGCCCTTGAAAATCCTATGGGTCACAAGGAAATATTGTTTAACACAGAGCTGGAAGACCAGATCCGTAAATTAAATAAAAAGTATGCTAAAAATTCACAGTGGCCACAACAGTGAACTCAGACATGACAAGGCTCATGAAGAGGATGGAGGGCCGCACACCCTTTCACTGTGTTGTGCATGGGGGTCCCATGAGTCAGAGCAGACGCCATGGCAACCACCAACAATAACTACCACGTGGCAGAGTTGCTGCTATGAGTTGAATGGGCTTGATGAGTTTGGCTTTTGATTTACAGTACAGTTCCCCAAAATCCTAACCTTCTTTTCCTGGCAGCCCCTTATCAAACCCATAGTTGACAGGCTCCAGGGAAATCATGCCGACTGATAATCCTTGGCCTTCCCCAATTTTCCTATAAATCTTTATATTTTGGCAACAACTTGGAATCAAAGATTATGAATCTCCTGATGTCTGAGTTGTTCAATCAGTTGATCCTCTACCTATTATCTAAAGCACACTTTATAATTCACAGAGGAAATTTGTCTTCTGCTACCTGACTCTGTCTTCATGAGAGTAGCCTACCGCCATATTGGTGGATCTTGGCTGTCTCATGAGTGGTGTTGCTCCTATGCCTTTGTGCATGACTTTTCTCTTTTATGGGATGGTCCCTTGGAGGATATTTCCACCTTCCCCTCTTCTGCATCACTCCTTGCCTGGTTCACATTTTAATTCTCCAGCTGTCAGTCTAGGCCTTTCCTACTGGTCTCAGGAGAGTCAGTCTGCATCAGGCCCCTTTCCTGCGTCCCCAGCACCCTGGACTCCTCCCTGACAGTCCTCGCCTCATTATTGTGGGGCTCCTTTAGTTTTCTGTTTCTTGAGGGCAAAGACCACCCTGTTGCTTGTGGTCTATCTGGTCCTTAGCATTGTGGTGGTTGTTAGGTGCCCTTGCACATATAACAGAATATAATACTGCCAGTCAGTCCTGTGTCAGCTTCACAAGTGTTCCTATGTTTGAGTCCATTGTTGCAGCCACTGTGTCAGTCCATCTCCACCAGGGTCTTCCCTTTTTCCCGCTGGCCCACTACTTTACCAAGCATGATGTCCTTCTTCAGGGACTAATCTCAGCTGATAACATGTCTAGTATGTGAGAGGAAGTCTCGCCAGACACGCCTCTCAGGAGCATTCTGGCAGGACTTCTTCGGAGACAGGTCTGTGTGTTCTTTTAGCAGTCCATAGTTTTCGGTGTTCTTGGCCAGCACCACAATCAAATGTACCGATTCTTCTTCGGTCTTCCTTACTCAATGTCCAACTTTCACATTTCAGTGGCTTTAGCTATCTGTCATTTAGGGGTGTCTAGAAACAAATGAATCTCTAACTGCAGGAGAGAGGATGTGCTAAAGAAAGGACTTGGGGGTGGCAAAGCCATTGATATGACAGCTATTGGAAGAAAGCTGCCCACGAGCTGGGTCTTGAAAGATGAGGATGGTGTGGACAAGTGCGAAGGAGGAAAGCACGTGTCGGCAGGCCGAGGGACAACCAGGAGCCAAGAAACGAGCCCTGCAGAGCTGTGGTGGCTAAAACGGGGCTACAGGGCAGGAGGGCGGTGCAGGGAGCAGGGGCACTGGCCGAAAAGAAAAGCTCATTTGGAGAGTAGCTTGTGAATGATATTTGGCACCAGGAAGAAACTGGACTTATTTTTCAGAAAACCGGTCTATTTTAAGGAGCACAGTGTTTTCTAAAGAGTTTTCATCTAATAGCAAAGTCCAGGAAGTGCCGGATGTGCTTGCACCTGGGCAGCAAATAGAGACTTTGGCTGATCTCGACACAGATTAGCTTGGGATAAAAGCCCACTCTAGAACATGGCTCTGTTGGTGGTTTGTCAAGGAACATTTGTCGGTCAGGGGTGGGATGATGACTCATTTCATGTATCCCTTTGTACTATTTCAACTTTCTCCATGGGTTGGCATCTTGTCTATGAGTCCATATTTTGAATAACTTTGAAGACTCTGGAAACAAGGAATGAAGAAGTAGATAAGAAGGTCACTCTGGCCTCTGGGAATGATGAAGGTGGTGACCACTGTCTCCCAGCAGAGGCTCTCTTTCCCAGGGACATCTAGCCACAAGTCTGGGGCGCTCTCTCGCTTTATTTTTTTATATCCCAGCTGGAAATTTTTAATGATCAATCCTCTTATTTTATACTAGAAACACAACTTCCCATGTGCTGTCAAAGGAGTAGTTTTTCTTCCTTCGTTGACCTCTCTCCTTGGATTTGATATCAAGCCTGCTCCCCTGCCCCCACAAACCTGTCCCAAGGGTCCTAGTTCTGGCTCATCAGCTAATGGTAGTGATGGGTACAGGAGATATTTCCCTCTTCAGGATGAGAGTGTGTGGGGAGAGAAAGAAGCTTGGTCCCCTGGCCTCCCCCGCTGTTGTTCTGCTTTAAAGATTTGGAGCATGAGGAGGAAGAAGAAAGAGTAGGTCACGTTCAAAGTGTAAATTCAGACATAGCAAGACCAAGTAAATTACCAGCGAGCCATACCTAAGTTTTGTGAATTAAAAATAAAATGGCTTTGGGATTGTGAAGGAAGGCCATCTGTTTTTCATTCCCAGATAGAGAAATTTCTAGAGAAATAAAAATATTTTTCAGCAGAAAATTTTAATGTAATATACTGGCTATTGTTTTTTGACGTCCACTGGTGTTCATACTGAGCCACCACAAGCCCGCAGGACAGAGTGCAAGCGCCCATGAGTGTTTCCTGGGCTGTAACCATCATGAGAGCAGGTCCATGGGCCTCTCCTCCCTGGGGCCCACTGAGTGGGTTTGAGCTCAAGGTTAGCAGAGGGGCACTTAATCGCCATGGCACCTCACTTTAGGAAAAGCCAGTCACAAAAATTGGACTTCAATTGATGCTGGATGTCAAAAATGTAATGAATAAAAATTTAATCCAAGCTGCAGCAACATTTCTCTGGCATGATCAGGTTGATGTTGAGCAAAAATCGTCTCTCATTTGGACTGAGGATTTTCCCTTTATAACTGCGAGATACACGTCCATTCTCTCTGTTCAAGCAGCATGAAGGACACTTTGGAATGTATCTCAAGCTATCCATCGATGCCCCGTGACCTTCCTTGGTGCTGTTGTCAGATGATCTGAGTTGACTGTGACTTGTGGTGACTTCACATCCATGGGACAAAACACTCCGCAGTCTTGTTTGTGATGTTGGGCGTGGTTGAGCCCATTGTTGCAACTATTGTGCCAGCCCATTTCACCAAGGGTCTCCCTCATTCTTCCTGTGCCTCATTTACACCAAACATACCCTCCTCTGACAATTGATTCCTCCTGATAACTTGCCCAAGCCAGCTCAAGTGGCGTAGTACGTTGCGTGTTGGACTCCTATTCTCAATGTGAGTGGTTCAAACCACCAGCTGGCACTAGGGGGGAAAATGAGGGTTTCTACTCCATAAAGAGTTAAGTCTCAGAAACCCACAGGGGCAGCTCTGCTCTGCCCTACAGGGTCACTATGAGTAGGAACTGACTTGATGGCAGTGAGTCTGAGTGAGATGACTTGTCCAAAGCAAGTGAGTCGGGGAACCTGGTGCTGTGGTCCATATTTCCGTGGACGAAGTCTTTCTTCCTGTACTATCTGAGTCTGGAAGCTCTACTCACACCTGTCCACTAGAGGTGACTCTCCTGGTATTATACACAGCAGTGAAATGGCTTCCACATCGTCACAGCATGCAAGCCATGACTGTCTGACAAGCCAGCTGGTGGTGGGTTACCATCCTTACAATTAGAGGTATCTTAGAGAACTTCAGCATCATTTTTCCAGATGCTGACAGGTCCCTGAGGAGGCCAGTAGGTGGGAGGCAAACAGGAATAATCAAGGCGCTTGATGTCACACCACCCACGGCTTTAGACTTTCAGGTATTGGAATGGATGAAGGCAACTTTTACTTTGCTTTAATAATACATCTAGAGCTGGCTGTCATATGACTAAATGTGACACTGCAGATGGGGACACTGCAGATGGCATCAAGAAAGTCCTCTTTCTGTGAATTTGCTGATATGAAAATCAAGCTCTGATCCTACTATCAAATCAGCACTTGTGTCTATTAATTCTTCCATAGCTTGTGTTGATAGGACCCCAACTCTTGCTCACCAACAGGGATCTGAAAGTGGTTGGAAATAACGTGAACAAACTTTTTCAAGATGGCCAATCTTTTTAGGAGATCCAGGAAATAGTACATATCATTAAGATTAATGGCACCAAACTCGCCTCTACGATTTAAATGGAATTGTCCACTTTGCATAATAAAAGGTGAACATTATGTGCTATATCAGGAATAAAGTTAACCTGATTATTTGCCTCAAAACTAAAGACTGAAGACCAGTGAACTTACTTCTTACTGTGCTTTCCATTGAAGCGTGGCTGTGCTTGGGTTCCTTTACAGTGGAGCCAGGTTTCTTTAAGTTGTGAGCTATCAATTTGTGATCTCTGGTATCATCTACATCACCAAGATGTGGAATGGTCTTCGATGTGACTTGGTACTCTTGTGAAATGAGTATTGCCAAGATTTTTCTCTCTTCTTATGCCATTTCACACTCTTACTTGAACCCTCCAGGACGTGACTGACCCAGAGAGCACATTACAGTCCTGCTCTTCTCCTCACTCCCTTCCGCTAACAAACCTCCTGAATCAGGGGCCATGACTGCTCAGGATTGGGTGTCCTGCACTTTTAATAGCTCAATATGGCAACCCAACCATGTTAGGATGGGTACATTAGAGAAACAAATCCACAGAAACTCATATGTATAAGAGAGAGTTTTATAGAAAGGGTAAGTGTACATTAAGAAAGCATCCCAACCCAGTGCTGTCCAAGTCCATACGCTTAGCATTAGCCGAAATAGGTCCCACACCGATCTACAAAGACCTCCTCCATCTCACAAAACACACACAATGACGCCGACTGCAGGAGGAAAGCCCAATCAGTGAGAGTGTAAGCTTCACAGTGCTGGCGGGGGTCCATGCAGCATGCAGGGCTGCATCGGGGTAGGTCCATGCAGTTTCTCCTCCGGGATGTCTTGCAGGAAATGGACCTTGCCAGCTAAGGCAGCTACACACTGGTCTGACCATCAGAGAACAAGAGACAAGAGAACAAGAGGACAAGGTTCACTGAGCCATTTATCTCTCCGCCCTTCAATTAATCCCACATGTGTTTATCGGCCAGGCTTGCACAATGAACCTTAACTATCTCACCAATCCTAGAACCTTCTAGCATTCCCAGACCTCTGCAAAGTCTGCTCTACAGAAACTCCACAGCCAGGTCCACCTGAGTGTCTACTGGCCTGCAAGAGTCTGCGCCTCCCGTCCACATTTTCCCAGGCTGGCCTGCTGGGCTGATGCACAGGTGGTCCCTCCCTCCTGTGGGGGCATGTCTGTAGCCTTGGGTGGCTGAATGGCCCTCTGACTCTTTGGGTTCCATTTTTGGCCAAGTGTTTCCCATAGTACTCATGCCCATGTTCTAAGCTCTCTGGCAAGACGAACTCACCCTGGCTCTATGACATTCTTTAAGATGATGACTGACCAAGCATATCGTTTATAGAAACCTCATTGTGCTTAAAGGAGAGAAATAAAGGGTTATCACTCTGTGGCAGGTTCTTAATGTCCATGAACTTCTTAAGGCGATAACTGAGGTTCCACACCAAAATTACTGGTGTGTCTACAAGACCATCTTGATAGAGGTATGGGTCCTGCTTCTTCTTCCTGAGCGATTATCTCATTAAATGAGTAGACTTAATAAGATACAGAAAGCAGCAATATTGTCCTCTGAGCACTTAATTGGACAGTTCTTTGTTTTAGCATGAAGTGTCAGATGGTTCTGGGGATTTAACAAATAATTTTACAGGTGATAAATATGCCCTGTCCAATTCAATATAAGAACTCCAATTTGTCGTCCAGTTTCTTCTTCACACCACACTGGGCCTGATACAAGACTGGAAGTCTGTAATTAGGCAGTCAAGATAGCTTTGTATTATGTTCCCTCCTCTGCCCCCAATCCCTAAGCTAACCTGGGCTTCCCCAGGACCAGGGAAGGGTGGGTGGGAGAAAGAAAGAGAAGATTCAAACAGGACTCGCTTGGTCGTTACCATTGCAGTCTGGGGTCAAGATGATTCTTTTGCCAATGCAGCACTTTTGTGAGTCCTTTGGGGTCCCCTTCTGTGACCTCAGTATCCCCTCAAGAAAGTCTTCAACCTGCAGTTCTGTTAAAGTCTCCTCTAGTGAGGTGCTTATCCCCTGAAGGTTCACTTTCTGGTTGTCTCTTTCCACTCTGATCCCTAGCAAGGACAGCTCCCTCCACAATCTCTTTCCTTCAAAAATTTCACTGCCGTCAAGTCAGTTTTGATCCTAGCGACCCAGTAGGGCATAGGGCAACTCCTCCATGTGGTTCCCAGGCCGTACACATTTATGATAGCAGGGTACCTCATGTTTTTCCCTCAGAGAGGCAGACAGTTTCAAACTGTTGGCCTTGCAGTTAGCAACCCAACTCATAACCCACTACGCCATCAAGGCTCCTTTTGCCACTTCTGTAGGCTTTATAAAGAGAAGTCCAACGTCAGCTTCTGGGCTGGACACAAGATGGTACCCACCCAATTCTGGTTACACAGGTTGAGCTCTTTGAGTGGTTTTACAAAGTTTCCCGTACTTTGCTGAAGGTAAGGGGGGCATACCCACTCCACTTCTCCCATGCCAGGGTAGAAAGATGCCACCACCAACTGTTTTCCAACCATCCATGGCCTCTTCAACCTCCTGATGGGTTCTTAGCCACCTCTTTCAAACTCTTTTTTTTTTTTACGTTTTATTAGGGGCTCATACAACTCTTATCACAATCCATACATACATTGATTGTATAAAGTGCATCTGTACATTTATTGCCCTCATCATTTTCAAAGCATTTGCTCTCCACTTAAGCCCTTTGCATCAGGTCCTCTTTTTCCCTTCCCTCCCCGCTTCCCCCTCCCTCACGAGCTCTTGATAATTTATAAATTATTATTTTGTCACATCCTGCCCTGTCCGATGTCTCTCTTCACCCCCTTTTCTGTTGTCTGTCCCCCAGGGAGGAGGTCACATGCAGCTCCCTGTAATCAGTTCCCTCTTTCCAATCCACTCTCCCTCTACCCTCCCAGTATCGCCACTCACTCACACCCCTGGTCCTGAAGGTATCATCTACCCTGGATATGTGATTCCATTCTTGGCAACATTTTCAAACTCATCTGTTTGTATGGATTACAGCATCTTCATTTGTTTTTACTTTACCTCTTCTACATCAACAAATTGCTGTCCTTTCATGTCCCTCTTCATTTGAGGAAACAAAAAGAAGTCACATGGAGTGAGGTCAGGTGAGTAATGTACACGGGGCAAGAGAGGCATGCTGTTTTTTTTGCCCAAAACTGGCGCACTGAGAGGGCTGTGTGAGCAGATGTGTTGTCATGGTGGCAAAACCAGTCCGTCTGCCACAAATCAGGCCTTTTTTTAAATCCCACACTGTTATGCAATTCTTTTAGAACCTCTACACAGAAAGCTTGATAAACAGTCTGATCTGGTGGAACAAACTCCAAATGCAGTATCTTTGACATTTTTGTCCATTCAGGAAGTTGATGGACATCCAGAAAAAGGTTTGTCATCAATCGACATTTCACCTTTTTTTTGAAATGAGAAAACCACTTGTACACTGGAGTTTTTCCCATAGTACTGTCCTTGGAAGCTGTGTTCAACATTGCAACAGTTTCTGCAGCATTTTTCCAAGCAGGAACCAAATTTTCACAGCCGCACACTTTTCTCTTAAATTGGCCATCACAAAAAATGAGGTTTGAGCAAAACTGCTTTCATGAAAAAAACTCACTGACCAGAGAGCACTTTCCAAGACAACACCACTGGGTGCACTAACTCAGTGAACTGCTCGATGCTTAGCTAGCGGGAAAAATGTGTACTACAAAACCTTGGCCCAGCGGAGCTTTATTCTGATTTTTGGGGGGGTACCCCCTCATATATTGAACATTTAGGGATGACCTCTGTGTTCTCTCAGCCTGAACATAAGGCAGACCTTAACCAATGTTACTGATGGAGCGTCTCGTCCTCAGCACAGTCTTCGGGGCTTAAGACAATTTGTCTGCTTCATGTGACATCAGTAAAATAATGAATGGACTATTTTACACCAGTAAGTCTTGGAGCGGTTTCTTAAGACAGCTGAGAGAGGGGCCACATACATAGATGAACGTTTCCAGATATGTTAACTATCGAATAAAAGGGAATTCACACTTCTAGAATGGTTCCTCGGCACGAAGCAGGTGAGCAGCTTTCAAATAAGATAACGTTACAAAGATGAGCTTAAATGTTTTATTATGAAGTTTTCTTCCTTCCTAACTCTCTTTCAAACTCTTGAGGTGAGTGGCAGAACAAGTTTTGGACCACTTTCTTGCCATAGCCATTGAGTCAATTCCGGCTCGTTGGGATTCATAGGGCCGAGTAGGACTGTGGGTTTCAGAGACTGTCAAACTTTACAGAAACACAATGCCTCCTCTCTCTTCTGTGGAAGAGCTGGTGGTTTCCAACTACTGACTTGCTGTTTAGAAGCCCAGTACAAAACCCACCAGTCCACCAGCTAATCTAGCACCCCCTGTAGGTTATTCTCAGCCTTGGCACCTTACCTACCTTTCAAAAAAGAAGAGGATCATTTTAATCTACCGTTACATTTACTACTTATGAAGCTTCCATAAAGGTTAAGTAGTATTGAAGAGTCATTTTTAGTTGGAGAACTTCTAGGTATCTAATTGTGCTAAATCTTGATTTGTTTTACTCTGAATTTTATTTCTGAGGAGAGAAACCACGAGAGGCATATTATGCTGAACTCAGTATGAATGTTCTGAAGGGAACAAACATGGGGCAGAATTTAATGTATTTTAAGAAATGAGACTTTAAGGGGTTGTGTGCATTTCACATCTACCTACTGAGAAACACTAAAGGGAATGTTGTGTATGAGGCTGTCTGAGAAACAGAAAGATAAGGGCAAATGTGCTGAGCCAAAAGATAAGGGGTAGGTCTCTAAGGAAAGAGACTGGCTGTACAGGGCATTCTGGCTAAACAGGGCATTCTGTTCAACTGGGTACTGCATGGACCTGAACCTGGAGGTGAAGTTAGAGCCCAAGGTACACTGAAGCTTGTGAAAAGAAAGCACACTCTTTTGTGTAGATAATGCTACTAAAATGCTAGGGTCTCTTCAAAATACTTACATAGTTTCACTTGTTTAATCATCACGAGAACCGTGTACTATCATTGCACTTGGAGTCCAGGTGGTGCAGACTGTTAACACACTCAGTTGCTGACAGAAGGAGCAGAGAGGCTCAAATCCACCCAGAGATACCAGGAAGAAAGACCTGAACCAATCCGCCTCTGAAAACTCTGGTGTGGAGATCTGTTCTATGGTGCACGGAGTCGCTGAGGTGGAACTGGCTTGGTTATTGGGATCTCCATTGTACAGTGGAGAAAGCAGAGGCAACAGAGGGGTAAAATAACTCACCCACAGATCTCTATTGTCCAGGGGAGAAAGCAGGGCCCAGAGGGGTAAAATAATGTGCCCACAGGTCAGACAGTTCATGAGTGGCAAAGTCAGAATCCCGACCCAGGCAGTGAAGCTCCACAGGCAGCCATTCATCTCTGCCGTGCTACTTCTCTAGTGGATCATCCACTGGACTGCTACCAGTAACTCTGATCCTTCGAGAGGGTGGATTCTACCTTGATAATCTTTCTAATCCTAGCACTGAGGCTGGCACTCAGTGTTTGTTGATTGAATTGTACTAGTGTAACAGAAGTAGAATGAAACTCCTCTTAGGTCTGTCTTATTTTGGCTGAAATCTCCAAATAGAAACAATAGATGGTCACCACCTTCAATATTCTTTGGAGAGAGATTAGTCACATTTGTCCTGAATTTTTTTTTGCATATTGTTTATTTTTTTAATATTTTTTCTTGTGATTTGATGAAAGTTTAAAGAGCAAATGAGTTTCGCATTCAACTGTTCAATAAATTTTATGAGATTGATTGCAATCCCTTCAAGGCAAAATCACTTTCTGCTTCTTCCGGGGGCTATCCCGATTCCATTCATCCTCCTTCCTGCCTTCTCAACTTTCTCCCTGGCCTAATGATGCCGTTTTGATTTCATGTGCTTGATTGTTCTAAATAACGTCAATCTACCCTGTGTTACTGTAGACTCAGTGCTTGGCTGAAAGTTGAGCCACCATTCCAGGCTTGAAGGATGTGGAGGGCCTTAGTCTCATAGGCTCAGTGGCTCCATCAGTCTCTATCGGGTCGATTAGCCTGGCTTTTTGTTGTTGGGGTTGTTTTGTGGTGATGATAGCACAACTCTTCCCAATGTACTCAACCCCCTGGCATGTATGGCATGTGAATTATATGCCAGCAAAACTGCACATTTTTAATGATTTTGAAAAACTACATCCACTGGCCAAGGACACTAAGTCCATTTTCCCAACGCATGGTGTAGGTTCTTTTCTATCCCAAGAAGAGTATTTTATGACGAATTTGGGGATTTTTTTCTTTTTCACAAATGACTTGTTATCATTTAATCTCTTATTTCATTACGGTGCTTTTCTTTTTATCTACAATTCATCATAATCATCAAGGCATGTATTTACCTCTCTGTGTTCCTTATAGGTCACTGTGCACTTGTGAAAGGCTCTGCTCTTTTTCTTTTTTTTTTTATGAGCTCAAAACTGCAGCAGATATTAAGGGCTCAAGTACAAAGCAAATGTTTTGAGATGGTGAGGACAACAAATGTACATATGTTCTTGACACAATGGATGGATGGATGGATTGTGATAAGAATTGTACGAGCCCCCAATCAAATGATTTTAAAAACTAATAATAATAATAAAACTACTGCTGTTTGGTGATGGGAGTGAGGCCTTGAAGTCCTCAAGGAATCCCGACTGTAGACTGCTGAGTCTGGGGAAACATTGGCACCTCATCTGACCTGGTTGGGGACTCCCCACAAGGGGGCCACACTGAAAGTCTAAAGGGGTAGCTGGGCATGGTGTTGAGCATGGGGGCACCAGACCACTCCATCCCTGTCTGAAGAAAGAGTGATGGGGACTTGAGGGATATGCGCCTTTCGGACATGAACACTGAGAACTAAAAGGGTATAGTGCTGCTAGGGAAGCAGGTCCCAGGATATGGAACCCTGAAAGACAAGGGGATCAGATGGAGGGACTACATTAGGTCCAGCTCGCTCTTTAACGGAGAGATTCTCATCTATCCTGGGTTAGGGTACCAGTTAGACGTGGACGTATTTATGTGGTCTCTTCCACTCTTGCTTTCTCTTTTTGTCTCTATCTATATAAAATATGCAGGACAAACAATCTCATGGAGACGGCTATGGGACCGATGGTTCCAGGTGGGCATGGGAGGTGAGTGGGGGGAGGTGAGTGGTGAGCCATTAATGACAGGGACAAAGGACTAGAAAGGGTTATAAAATTGACAATGAGGAGGGTGTAGTGTTCCTGGTCCTGTTTGAACAATCAAAGTGGCTGAAAGGAATTACTGAGAGGTGAACTATGGGCAACATGACCCTGAGGCAGGAGGAAAGAAGAATGTGTGTATATATATACACATACACACATATATATACACACACACATATGTATAAATATTTATACATATATATGTATGAATATAGGTGTATATAAATGTATAAATATGGGTATATATAAATGTATACATATAGGTGTATATAAATGTATAAATATAGGTGTATATATATATGTAAAAATACAAATATAGGTTTATGTGTTCATGCATGTACATCTTTGTAAATACATTAAGGAAGCTGATGGACTTTGGGCCCCTACTAAAATCTTACCTAAGTATATTATTAGAATGGTTTGTTCAAATAATCTGGCACAGCATAATACTCATCTTTCTGATACAGTTACTGAAGACAACATGGGTACACAAGCAAATGTGGTGAAGCAAGCTGGTGGTACCTGGTATTTCATGGGGCAGGGAGGGCAAAAAAAAAAGAGGAGCTGATACCAAGGGCTCAAGTAGAAAGAAAATGTTTTGAAAAAGATGATGGCAACATATGTACAGATGTGCTTGACATAATGGATATTTGTATGGATTGTGATAAAGCTGTAAGAGCCCCCAATAAAACTAACAAACAAAAAGTAACTTGCCCAAAGTTGTACACTAATAGAAATATTCACATAAAATTGATTCTTACATTTTCTCCCTTAACGGGAAAGTATTTCAAATAGAAAGGAGTAAAACAAACATAAACACCTCTCCACCCCCACCCCACCCCCAAATAAATCTGTATCTGTCAAGTATCAACCTGCTCATGATGACTCGATAGGTCATAGTACAACTGGCCTGTACGGTTTTTAAGGCTTTAATATTTATGTAAGCAGACTGCCTCATCTTTCTCATGAAGAGCAGCGAGTGACTTCAAATCACTGGTGTTTCCCTTAGCAGTTGAATAAGGGCTTAAAGCCTTCTTTTAAAAATGTGCTTGAAGGAATTTTAAACTTAGAATAATTTACAAAACAGACAAACAAAGCATCCCAAACTAGCTCTATACGGAAAATACTGAATTCATGTGCAGCCATTCTTCTTGGGCTAATGACAGGCCCTGTGACTGCATGGTGATATTTTATTTTGCTGAACCTAGGTATGGTTTAAGAATCGCATACAAGCTGGTGCTTCCCCGAGCTGTATGCAGAATAGAACCATGTTCTATGGTCGTTTCCATTTCCCAGTAGAGATGACACCTTACCATGTCCTCTTAAGAACCTAGAGTTGGATCCCACAGCTCTTTCCATAACCTTGCGACATCATAGAACACTACTATGTTGTTAAGTTGGTTGTGATCATGGCAACTCCATCTGTGTCAAAGTCAAAGCTGTGTCCACAGAGGTCTCAATGGCTGCTTTTTAAAACATTTTTTAAGAGATAGGTCTCTAGAATTTTTTCCCAGGTTGGCACCTCTGGATGAAATTCCAACCATTTGGATAGCAGCTGAGCACTGAACAGGTGCTTCCAAATTTTTAAAAGGTGAATTTCAAAATTAGGACAGATGGGTTGTTATTCCCTAGCAAAATTCCAGAATGGAAGTATTAAACAGAAAAATCAAGACTCCTTAAAAAATGAGGTTTAAAGAGTGTGCAAAAGCACATTGTGTAACAATAGTCTCACTCTCCCCCTCCTGGCACTAATATCTTAGCATGCAGGGGGAATTTCATATCAAGAGAAAGTCATTTGATAAAATTCCTTAAAACGGGCAGAAAAACATCAAGGTCAATTGGCATAACATAGCCTGAAAAAAGTAATGTACTATATCCAACTTAAGGCATATTAATCCTTCATGGTTTTTATACTTGGTCTGTATCCTCTGAGTATGATTTCTTGCATCAATTCCCTTCTCACTTATCAATCAATATCTCAGACAAGGTTTTGTCACCTGAGAGCCTTGTAGAATTATGTTCAACGTGATCTAGAAGCTATCCTTCTATTAAACAATCTAATATCATATCAACTCTTTAGCATATACCTCATACATTTTGACCTTATGGAGCTTATCATCAGCCTAATTTCTATGTCTTTGTTTTGAAATTGCTGCTGAAGTGTCCTCCATTTTATTCCTAAGCTGTTGATTTTTTGGAAGCTAAGGAGATGGTTGTACATTTATTATGCTAAATTTCAACATGTTAATTTTAGCTCATTATAACAGATAGAAAATGTTTTGTGTTGTTGTTTTTACTTTTTAACTTAAATGTATCACTCAGTGTATTAAGTTTGCTTGGCATCATTAACATTCATTCAACACAAATCTGAGTTCCTACAATAGGCATAATCAACAAACATTGAAGTATTAAGGTTCAAAGTGTGTAATCTAATTTCTTTTAGAAGAAATGATCTCATTTCTTTTCAAAGGAAGAAATTGTAAACAGCTGGAAGTCATTGCATGCTTTCTGCAGATTTCTTCTCAAAGTATTGTTTTGGGGGTGCCAGAGAAGAATTGTCCCGAGGAAAGACCACAGAGCCCCTTCTTGCCCTTTGATAACCAGCTCTCAACTAAATTAGAAAGATTTTATTGTCTTCAGATTCATATTTCTTCATAGTCCAAACAAATTCTTCAGTACACTGAACCCCCAGAAACTGGATCTTCAAGTGATTCCAGTAATTTTCTGGCTTTACATGTCACTTCTCATCCCTTTGATGCCAGTGGCCTGAACTTTTCACCCTTCAATGAATTCTTCACTTCTACAGAGGGAACAGTAAGGTATTTATTTGGGGGCGGGGGGTGGGCGGCATAGCAAGAGTAAATTTATCAGAGTGAGGAGACCTGGTTTTTCCTAAAATAAGATAGAGAGCAAGTCACATTACTTCTCTGAACCTTGGCTTGTTCTGTCAACTGAAACCCTGAACTTGCAGTTTGGGTGTCAGGACTGCAGGCATTCTTTGTGCTGTGGGGACACCAGAGTACTCTGGTTGGGATGATCGGGGAAGGGATGATCCACCTGATAGGATGATGACAATACCTGGGCTTGGAGATAAGGAAGGGAAGAGAAGGCACAGGACTCAGGAAGCTTCTGCTCTTTGACTGTGACCCTTGAGAGGCTCCTCTGTACACCAAGCTTTCAACTAATCTTGAAACGTGTGACCCTTCTCAGAAGAGCTTTTCTCTGCAAGAGACAGTGGGAAAGGTACTTGAAATGTGTGCACGTTGATTACATCTTGAGAAAAATGATTAACAAAAAGAACATTTGTGTAGTCACTGGGCGATCCTCTATAAATTGCTTAAAATGACCAGTCTAAGGTTAAAATTATTTCATAATTTTTGTTTTTGTGGTTGAGAATATACACAACAGGATATGTATCAATTCAACAATTTCTACAGGAAAAATTATTCAAATTGTGCACCCATTCTCACCAGGGAAGACTCCCAATAAGCAAGGTAAGTATGGGCCTACTTGTATTTACTAATCTGCAGTAAGAAATTTCACGTGGATTTAACCTCAGATATGGTATTCAGTGCAGACTAGTCAGTAAGGACAAGTAAGCCCATGTTTATCTTGATCCTGAATACTCGGTTCCTGTGAGGGATTGTAAATTTGAAAATTATGATTCTGTAGGAAGGTGCTATAGTGTTGGGAGAGAGACACACACCAGTCAGAAGAAGAATTTTTGATGCAGTGAAAAATGTCACTACAGATTAGTACTTAAGCACAAAGATGGAAGTTGTCAAGAATTTTGTCTTGTGGAGATCCATAATCAAGGATCAGGGAAGACCAGCCAAGAGATCAGAAGACACTTCATTGGGCAAATCTGCTGCACAAGACCTCTTCAGAGTGTTGAAAAGCAAGGATGTTATTTCTAGGACTAAGGTGTGCCTGACTCAAGGTATTTTCAATAACCTAATATATATATATATATATATATATATATATATATATATATATATATATATATATATATATGAAAGTTGACAATGAATAAGGAAGACAGAAGAAGAATCAATACATTTGAATTATGGTGCTGGCAAAGAATATTAAAGGTACCATGAACTGCCAAGAGAACAAATAAAAGTGTTTGGAAGAAGTACAGTCTGAATGTTCCTTACAGGCAAGGATGGTGAAACTTTGGGGATGGTGGAGGACTGAACAGTGCTTCATTCTGTTGTACCTGGGGTCTCTATGGGTCAAACCAACTCTATGTCACCTGACAGCAACAAGCTTGCACTTCCTTTGTGTATTGAGCAATCCAATCCTGATACTCACCCTCCTTTTCTGAACCACTTCTCATTCTCACTCCTGAAAAGAAGTTGGAAGAAAAACTATCCAGAAAGAGCAAGAAGAACAAGGACTGGTTTCAGCACCAGCAGGAACTATTTGTTGCTCTGCAAAGGGGATGAGGTAAGTTTAGGCTCCAGCCAGGTGCTCAGCCTTTCCAGTTGTCTCCTTTCCTATCAAGCCTTGCTGGGCTCCCAGCCAAGCCCTGTGGAAAATTGTGAAATGGGGACGCATACCTTTGGAGCCCTCCCAACCATCTCTCTGCCTCCTTGCCTCTACCTCTCCAGCGCTGATCTAATTGTCTTCTTACACATAGACAAAATCCACCACCACCAAGAATTCACTATCTCACCACACACCAATCCCTCCTAAATAGTAACCGAGAGTTAGCAGATAAGGGTTCACAGAGAAGTGCTCAAGTATTTCCTGCCAGGTGTGAAGATAAGAAATGAGGAAGTTGGAGCTATCAGCAGAAGAGTACAATGTCTTTCCTTTGTTTCTCTCTCTTCTGCTCTGCTTAGATTGCACCTCGCAGGCCTTACAGTACTATTGTCTGAGGTAACCTACAGTCTCCCCTTGCCATTTCCTCCTGTTAAGCCAGGTCTTTCTTATAAAGCCCTGAAATCTATTCAGAGCAAAAACAAAACAAAACCAAGAAAAACCCAAACTCACTGCCATGAAGTTCAATAGGATGCATAGCAACCAGGATTTTTCATCTGATAAAAAAGAAGAATATTTCTAAAATGAAAGTTGCCTGCTGTTCGCTACTCAGTGATTATAAATTCACGGGTAGATATTGGTGAGCACAACATGTACATAAGATATTTCTATGAAATAACCAAGCATTGTTCATCATCATCTTCACCAATAGCCATTTACTATCACATCTTCCTGAACAACACTCAGTCTAATATAAAGAACCTGAGTTAATTGCTAGAATCATGAATACCATTGAAAAGGCAAAGGGTGGAAAATGGAGACGGAGTGACACATAAGAGAGGGACTCTGCAGAATCCAGCCCAGGTTAGTTGCTTAGACGGAACTTTAACACAGCTGGAACGCAGGAGGAGCATCATAAAGATAAGTAGGCACAGACCCATGGGGTTTTCAGGGGCTGGGGCTTTTGGCTTACCTCAGTGGAAGCCAGCTGGGGCTTAACCTTGGCCCTGTCACTGTCTGTGCCAGAGCTGGGACCATTTGGAGCCTGTAGGGAGGCTTGGTCCCAACACAGCCACAGTTTGCCCCCCCCTGCCTCAGGGCAGGGACAGGACCCTTGTCGCTCCATGGGCAAGGATGGGGGGGGGTTCAGCTACATTGTTGCTTCTGTTTACATCTCTGCTCTCTGTTCCCCCACAGTCCTGGAGGTCTGCACAGGGGCTTTTTCTTGGCACAGCCACAGCTTTCCACAGCTGCCTCATGGCAGGGACTAAACCCTTGCAGCTCCACAGGCAGGGATCGGAGTTCAGCTACACTGTTGCTTTTGTTTATATCTCTGCTCTCTGTCTCCCCACAGCCTTTGAGAGCTGCACAGGGGCTTTTTATCGGCTCAGGTGCTGCTTGTCACCTCTGCCTTGTGGCAGGGACTAAACCCTTGCAACTCCACAGGTGGGCAGTGAGACTCAGCTATAAAGTTGCTTTTGTTTCCCTCTCTTCCCTATATTCCCACACAGTCTAAACAATCTTACTTTTACATTTTCCTCCTCTTTGTCTCTTTCCTGTTCTCTCACTCTCCACTGCTGACCTCCAAACCACTCCTCTTAGCTTAGGGCATTTACACCTGCACTACACCTAGTTAGGTGAGCTCCACCCTGTGTAGCTATCCTGAGGCTAAAGAAAGCCCTGCTTTCCCTCCAGGGGATACTCTGCCCAACTTCTCACCCAAGAATTCCTGTCTGTGTACCCTGGGGGAAAAAGGCAGCTGGCCAACACTCATCAACATTCCAAGCTGTTGCAGGAACCTCTGGTCAACCTCTACAACACCAAAGCAGGCAACCCACCAGGCTTCTGGGCACTCCCCTGATAGGGAAGCTACAGGAGGATAAAGTGGTAGGTTAATCCCATAGTAAAATGAGTTGTAGGCAGTTTGAAGAAGCATTCCCATAAGTCTCCCAGAGAGAGCCAGTGCTCTTTGGTTCCCTGGAAAATGGCACCTGGGACCTCTAAAACAACGCAACACACAGACTCATCAGCCCCAACTACCTCAACGAAAAAAACAGGAGAAACAAAAGACAATGGCAGAAGATGTCCCGAACATAACAACATACATGGAAGAAGCAGACACTGAGCTGCCACAGAAAGAAGTTTTCAGAATGCTGCTTGGAATCATACAGGATATGAGGGAAACACTCCAGAAAAAGAATGAAATGATAGAGGAGATAAAGGCCATACACCAAAGAGAAATACAGGAGCTTAGTGAGGAGATAACAAAAACCAGTAGCAGAGAATCGACAGGAGGAATGAGAGAATCACATTAGTGACTTGGAGGACAGCCAATCAGACTTTAATAAACGTGAACAAAAATCTATTAAAATCATCAGAGAAGCTGAGGAAAACCTCAGAGCTTTGTCTGGTGCTATGAATTAGAACAACATTAGACTTATTGGCTCACCAGAGGAAGACACAACAAAGAAGTCAGCTGTAACAGTAGTGAGAGAATTCTTGGAGGAAAACTTCCACAGCTTAATGAATGAAAACCAGGCAACCATTCAGGAGGCTGAAAGAACTAGTCTGAGGTTGGTGAACTAGCCTGAATCCCAAAAAGAAGTCACCAAGGCACATAATAGTTAAACTATCCAACTTTGAGGAAAAGGAGAAAATCACGAGGGCAGCCAGGGAAAAACAAGCAATCACATATAAAGGTTTCCAAATAAGAATATGCTCAGACCTATCACAGAAACTAAGAAGAAGAGGAGAGAGTGGAGTAACGCATTCCAAAAATTGAAGGGAAACAACACAAACCCAAGAATACTCTACCTAGCCAAATTATCGATCAAGATAGATGGAGAAGTAACAGTCTTCCCAGACAAGGAAAAACTCAAAGAATACGTTAGAAGAAACCCAGCCCTACAAAATATCATTTCCGACCCAGTATGGGCAGAAGAACAACACTCAACAAGCATAAATAAGAGACATAGAACAACCTCACCCAGAGGGCAACAAGGAGAAAACAGATCCCAAGATAGCACTGGCTTAAGGTGCAAAGAAGTCAAGAATGATACACACACATACACATGCACAACACACTGAGAAAGGAAAGCAGGAAAACTCCCAACACAAAAGGTATAAGATGACATCACAGAGTCCGCAGATGGAGATAATAACCATGAATATCAATGGACTGAACTCAGGCATTAAAGACTGAGACTAGCAGACTGGCTTAGAAAACACAACTCATCAATCTGCTGCCTACAGGACACACCTCTCAAGGTTACAGACAAAAATAGACTGACAATCAAAGGCCAGAGAAAATCATACCAAACAAACAGCAATTCAAAAAAAGCTGGGGTTGCAATCCTAATCTCGGATTAACCTCAAAGTGCAAACAATAAAAAGAAATAAAGAGGAACACTATATAATACTCAAGGGAATGGTAGACAAAGAACCACTAAGCATTGTAAACATATATTCCCCGAATGAGAGACATGCTGAATATGTCAACCAAACACTCCAAAAGATTAAAAAATAAATCACAGCCTCAACAATTATAGTGGGTGACTTCAACACACCACTATCTGAGAAAGATAGATCACAGGGAAAGAAAATCAACAAGGAGGCTAGAGATCTAAACAACACAATTAGACAATTTGACCTGATAGATACTTACAGAGCTTTTTGCTCAAATACCAAAAAAATCACATTCTTTTCAAGTCCACATGGCACATATTCGAAGATATACTGCATTATGGGGCATAAGGTGAATGTACATAAATTTATGCACATTGAAATCATACAGAACTCTCTCTCTGACCACTGTGACAACAAGTTGGAAATCAACAAAAGTAAGACAAAGTAAACAAGAGCAAACAATTGGAGGATGAATAACTGTACTGCAAAAGGAGTGCATACTGGCGCAGATCAGAGATGAAATTAGGAAATTTATAGAAACCAACGAGAGTGAGCACACAACGTACCAAAACTTATGGGACACAGCAAGGGCAGTCATCAGAGGAAGTTTCATAGCAATGCATGCACACCTGAGAAAGGAAGAGAGATACATGATTGATATGCCGGCACAAAATTTACAACTAAAGCAGAGTCAGCAGGACAATACTACTAATAGCAAAAGAAAAGAAATGAAAATCAGGGCTGAGTTTCAGGAGAGAGAAAATAAGAAAGTTATGGGAAAAAATAATAGTGCTAAAAGTTGGTTCTTTGAAAGGCAAAATAGAATCGATAGACCACTGGCAAACCTAACCAAAGAAAGGAGGGAACAAATTTCAATAGCAAGAATAAGGGACAAAAGAGGGGACATTACAACAGACCCTAATGAAATCAAAAGGATAGTTAGACAGTATTATGAAGGATTGATCTCCAATGAATTCAACAATTTGGAAGACATGGACAAATTCTTGGAAAAACTATCCCTCCCTAAACTATCCTCGGTGGATGTCAAGAATCTCAACAGACTCATAGCAATAAAAGAAATAGACAAGGTTTCCAAGGGATTACCAACACACAAAAAAATCCTCTGGACCAGATGGCTTCTCTGGAGAATTCTACCAAGCAATTAGGGAAGAATTAACTCCAATCCTACACAAACTCTTCTAGAACATAGAAAAAGATGGCAAACTTCCGAACTCCTTCTATGAAGCTAGTATAACTCTGATACCAAAACCGGGAAAGGATCCCACAAGAATTGAGAACTACAGACCAATATCCCTAATGAACATTGATGCAAAACTCCTTAACAAAATACTAGCCAACAGAATACGAAAGTATATAAAACAAATAATTCACCATGACCAAGTGGGATTCATACCAGTGATGCAGGGATGGTTCAACATATGAAAGACCATTAGTATTATTCATCACATTGAATTAAAAAACTATAACAATCACATGACAATATCGATAGATACAGAAAAAGCATTCGACAACATCCAACGCCAATTCCTGTTTAAGACACTTGAGAGAAGAGAGGAATGGAAGGAAAGTTCCTCAAGACAATACAAGCTACATATGAAAAACCAACAGTCAAAGTGATAGTCAATGGAGAAAAGACTAACACAATCCCACTGAAAAAGAGGACGAGACAAGGATGCCCCTTGTCCCCTCTTATTTAATATTGTGCTGCAGGTTTCAGTTAACAGCATAAGGCAAAGAAGAGATATCAGAGGTATTGATTTGGGGAAGGAAGAGGTGAAACTATCATTATTTGCGGAAGATATGATTTTATATATGGGAAATCTGAAAAGTTCCACAAGGGGAGTATTGGAAGCAATAGAGGAGTTTGGCAGAGTGGCAGGATACAAGATCAACAAACAGAAGTCCATTGGACTGTTATGCACATCAGATAAAACCACAGAAGAAGAGATCAAAAAGGTGGTACCCTTCATAATAGCCAAATACAAATGGAAATATCTAGGGATATACCTGATTAAAAGAACAAAAGACCTATATCGGGAAAACTACAGAACACTATTACAAGAAACCAAGAGCTACCTCAACAAATGGAAGAATATCCCATACTTGTGGATTGGAAGACTCAATATAGTCAAGATGTCACTTCTGCCAAAGGCACTATATAAGGTTTATGCAATACCGATACAATTACCCTCATCTTTCTTCAAAGAAATAGAAAAACTAATTACCAACTTCATATGGAGAGAGAAGAAGCCCAGAATTAACAGAAAACTCCTCAAGAAGAAGGGCTTGCTTTACCTGACTTTAGCATATACTATACAGCCATAGTTGTCGAAACCTCATGGTATAGGTACAATGATAGATACTCAGACCAATGGAAAAGAACTGAAAACCCAGAAATAAAATCATCAGCCTATAGACAACTGATCTTTGATAAGGGCCCCAAAAATATCAAATGGGAAGCAGATGCCTTCTTTAACAAGTAGTGCTGGAAAAGATGGATATTTACCTGCAGAAAATGAACCAAGATCTCCATGTACAAGAATAAACTCAAGGTGGATCACAGACCTTGAAGTTCAACCCCAAACTATTAGGGCCATCAATGAGGGAATTGGGACCAACTTGAGAACTTTGTCACAGGGAATATATAGACTATCAGAAATAGAAGGACACAAACACAGAGGAGGCACAATTTGACAGATGGGATATAATGAAGATGAAACACCTATGTACATAGAAAGAATTCACCAAAAGAGTAATAAGAGAGTCCACGGACTGGGAAAACATCTTTAGCAATGACACATCAGACAAAGGTGTTATTACTAAAATCTACAATACTCTGATAGCTTTCAAAAAGAAAAAACGAATTGCCTACTTGAGAGGTGGGCAAAGGACTTGTACAGAAGTTTCACAGGGGCAGAAATTCGAATGGCCAACAAACATATGAGAATATGCTCCCGATCTTTAGCCATAAGAGAAATGCAAATTAAAACAACAAGTAGGTACCACATAACACCCTCAAAGGTAGCTCAATTCAAAAAATCATAAAGCAACAAGTGTTGGAGGGGCTGTGGGGAGACAGGAACTCTCATTCACTGCTGGTGGACCTGTAGGTATATACGACCACTATGGAAATAGATCTGACGATACCTAAAACAGATGGAAATCAAGTTACCATACGACCCCGCAATCCCCCTACTGGGCATATGCCCAGAAGAGGCAAGAAACAAACCAAGGCCAGACATCTGTGCACCAATGTTCATTGTGGCACAGTTCACAATTGCAAGGAGTCGGAAGCAACCCAAATTTCCATCAACTGACGACTGGATTAAAAAACTGTGGTATATACATACAATGGAATACTATGCATTGCTAAAAAGCAGTGATGAATGTATGAAGCACATCGCTGCATGGGAAGAACTGGAGGAAATCATGCTAAGTGAAGTAAGTCAGGCACAAAAGGACAAGTACAACATGAGTCCGCTGAGGTAAGCGTTAAAAAAAATTGCAAAAGGAGCATAGGGAAAAAGCTAGTGTATACAAACATTCTTGTGGTGAGGACTGTGTAGTATGGCAGGGACCTCATGAAATGCAGGGATGCACATGGTAGACAACTGGGGAGGAGGCAGAGAAAGAAAAAAGGATGAAAATAAGGAAGAAATGGTAAGGGGGTCACAGGACACTAACCCACCGAAGGGGGTGGGTATTGTTTATATCTCTACAGGGAAAGAGGGCCCATACTTCAAACCAGTGCCCCAAGGTGTGAATGCAACATTCTGTCATGGAGTAGGGAATCAGTGGAGAGGTCTGGGGGCTGACCCCAGTCCCAAATATTAAGTGGATGCCTGCCCCTCCTCCCAGAAGAATTTATTTCAAAGGACAGCTTTGAATCTGCAGCTCCAGGAAAGGGACATATCTGATCAGAGCACACGAGAGAAGATGAAGGGGGAGGAGGAGAGAGTGGAGCACATCCTGGCCCACCAGGCCTAGAGGATGATGATCCCAATTTAAGGAGCCAATCCACAGAGAGGACCACATGGCGAGCTCCACTATGATACATGATGCACCTCACTGACCCATGTCCCTGTGGGGGACAGCACCGAAGACACAGTGTGGGAATTGTGCCCGATCTGATCCCACCACACCGAGGCAAAGCACTGGGGGAGTGCAGCCAAACAGCAAGGGAATGGAGCAATAAGGTCCCCAGGGAATGCTGAAAGTGGACTTTGGGGCCAGGGCGTGGTGCCCCAACAGACTGGACTGGAAAACACTCCTAAAGGCCAACAAATGATCCTTGAACTAACTACAAGCTTTTCTTTCTTGTGTTTTGTTTTGTTCTTTGTCAGTGTTTTGTTGTATATTGTTGCTTGGTTTTGCTCTGTCTTGTTTTTGTGCATGTTATTATTTCCACAGGTCTGTCTAAATAAGACAGGCTGGATGAACAATCTGGAGGAGAAAACAACGGGACCGACAGTTCCGGGGGGACATGGGATAGGGGGAGGTGTGGGGAAAGGAAGTGGTGTTAACAAACCTAGGGACAAGGGAACAAGTGATCCAAATTGGTGGTGAGGAGGGTGTGGGAGGCCTGGTAGGGCATGATCAAGGGTAATGCAACCAAGAGGAATTGCTGAAACCCACATAGGCACTGAGCATGATAGTGGGACAGGAGGAAAGTCAAGGGACATAGAGGAAAGAGCTGGGAGGCAAAGGGCATTTATAGAGGTCTAGATAAAGACATGTACATATGCAAATATATTTATATATGAGGATGAGTAAATGGATCTATGTGCCTATATTTATAGGTTTAGTATTAAGGTAGAAGGACATTGGGCCTCCACTCAAGTACTCCCTCAATGCAAGAATACTTTCTTCTATTAAATTGGCATTCTATGATGCTCACCTTACCAACACAACTGCTGAAGACAAAGCGGGTGAATAAGCAAATGTGGTGAAGAAAGCTGATGGTGCCCGGCTATTAAAAGGTATAGCATCTGGGGTCTTAAAAGCTTGAGGGTAAACAAATGGTCATCTAGCTCAGAAGCAACAAAGCCCACATGGAAGAACATACCAGCCTATGTGATCACGAGGTGCTGAAGGGATCAGTTATTAGGCACCAAAGAACCAAAACATCATATCATTGGGTGCACACCTCCATGATATGATCGCTGAAAACAAATGGGTACATAAACAAATGTGGCGAAGAAAGCTAATTGGGCCCGGCTCTCAAAAGTTATAGCATCTGAGGTCTTAAAAGCTTGAAGGTAAACAAGCAGCCATCTAGCTCAGAAGCAACAAAGCCCACATGGAAGAAGCACACCAGCCTGTGTGATCACCAGGTGTCGAAGGGATAAGGTATAAGGCATCATCAGAACAAAAAAATCTTACCATAGTTAATGAAAGGGGGAGTGCAGATTGGAGACCCAAAGCCCATTTGTCCGCCACTGGAGATCCCCTTGCAGAGGTGTCTAGGGGAGGAGATGAGCCAGCCAATGTGCGATGAAGCAATGATGAAAAATACAACTTTCCTCTAGCTCCTAAATGCTTCCTCCCCTCCCCACCCAACTATCATGATCCGAATTCTCCCTTGAAAGTCTAGCTAGACCAGAAGATGTACACTGGTACAGATAGGAACTGGAAACACGGGAAATCCCTTCAGTACCAGTGGTGTGAGTGGCGATACTGTGAGGGTAAAGGGAGAGTGGGTTGGAAAGAGGGAACTGATTACAAGGATCTACATGTGACCTCCTCCCTGGGGGACGGATAGAAGAAAAGTGCGTGTAGGGAGACGTTGGACAGGGCAAGATATGACAGAATAATAATTTATAAATCATTAAGGGCTCATGAGGGAGGGGAGAGCAGGGAGGGAGGGGAAAAATGAGGACCTGATGCCGGGGGCTTAAGTGCAGAGCAAATGGTTTGAGAATGATGAGGCCAGTGAATGTACAGATGTGCTTTACACAATCAATGTATGTATGGATTGTGATAAGAGTTGTATGAGCCCCTAATAAAATGATTAAAAAACAACAACAAAGGGCACCTTTTCTCCCCAGCCCCTCTGGCTTTTAGCCAGCTTTTCTATTCAAAAGCAAAGATGCACTTGAGAGGATGTAATCACATTTTCTCTCATTCTATTTTCTGATAATCATTATCGTATAGGCCATTAGACTTCTTACCCTTCGCTAGCATTGGTGAGTTTGAGAGAGCTCAGGTTTCTTAAAAAGCAAAGATATTACTTTGAAGACTAAAGCCTAATTGCAAGCCGCATGTGTTAGATCACGTTTCAGTCCGGATAGACTAGAGAAACAAATTAATAAACACATATATGTATATAAGAAAGAGCTTTATATACAAGAGCAATTGCATATTGAGAAACCATCCCAGTCCAGTAAAGGTCAAATCCATAAGTCCAATATTAGACCATATATCTGATACCAATCTATAAAGTCCTCTTCAGACTCATGAAACACATGCCATGACGCTGAATGCAGGAAGCTCACAGGCCAGTGGGTGCAAAGTCTTGTGGGTCCATTGATGGTAGAAGCATCCCGGCACTGGCAGGGGTCTCCACATGGCTCCTGCAGTTCCCAGGGCACAGGTTCTATCAGTGTAGTGCCATGTGTCTTGTCAGTATAGCATCTCTCAGGGAGTGAGTCATGAGAGAATATGTCTCCTGCATCCACGGAGGAAATATTGGAGTTCCCAGAATCCTCAGGAGAAGAGCCCACACAGAGGCTTCATTGGCTATCCAATAATTGACAGACTAGACTCCACCCCTTCACTCATAATCCTCTCAAATTGACAACAGATTATATAACTACCACAGGCCAGGTTGACGAGAGAAACAAATCCAGTGATACTGATATATGTGTAAGAAAGAGCTTTACATCAAGAAGTAATTATGTATCAATGAAACATCCCAGCCCAATCCAACTCCAGTCCATACATCCGATACGAATCCATAAGTGCATTTTTAGATCAGGTAGCTACTGGCAAGGATGCAGAATGCAGGAGCACCACTGGCTGGTGTGTGCAGTCCCGTGGATCCAATGGCGCAGTTCATGACAGGGCCTGTCACTCTCTGAGTGGCTCTCCAGGAGGAAGGTGAAAGCCAAGAGGGGCTGGGCGGGGGTTCCCCAGACCCTCCTTATGAGGCAGTCACGTCCACAAGGAGGCACCATCAGGCTGTGACCTGATTGACAGGCTAGGCTCCACCCCGCCTTTCAAGTTGACACAAAATTAGGTAACTACCACACCACAGTGTTTTCAATCACATCTTACATACGTGAAACTGGACAAGGAATAAGGAAGACTGAGAAGAATGGATACTTTTGCATTATGGTGTTGGTGAAGAATATTAAATATCTCATAAAGATGGCAAAACTTTGGACGTCTTACCAGGAGGGGCCAGACTCTGGAAAACACATCATGCTCTGCAAAGTAGAGGATTAGTGAGATAGACAATGACTATTAGTGAGATGAATGGACTCAGTGGCAGCAACAATGGACTCAAGCAAAGCAAGGTTTGGGTGGAGGCTGCAGGAGCAGTCATGGTTCCGTCTTGTTACAGGTAGCGTTGCCATGAGTTAGAACCTCCTTGGAGGCACCTAACAGCCTAACGACAGCAAGTAGAGGATGCCTTTAAAATGCCACATGGGTATCTCTATGTGGGTACTTAATCTCTGCTGCAGATATACCCATGAATGTTATGATGAAACATACAGTGGGCGAGTTCTTGGGCACAAACGCCTTGAGGGCCTAAGTCACTGGCAATGGGAGCTCAGGACCTTAGTATAAGGGGATATTAAATTCACTTGGAATAGCATAGTCCACAAAGACAATTTTCTACATCCTTCCTTGGTACATCGTGACTAGAGACTTATGAAGTAATGAAAGATCATGTGAGGTTCAATTATTGGTTTCTTGCTAGAGGAAAGATGAGTAATAAAAATAAAAAATATGTGGAAACAATGGACTACCTAGGTGTCAGCATCCAGGACCTTGAGATCAGAAGAACTAGATGGTGCCCTGATACCACTGCCAGCAGCTCTGAAATAGATCACTTTAGTAGGTCCTGGACAGAATGAGAGGGAAATCTGTAAGAAAAAAATCATAATTTTTTTTTAAGACCAGGCTTACTTGTTGGATAGAGCCTGATGGAACCTCATAGACCATGGCTGTTAGTCACCCTTCAGGTCTGGAAAGGAACACACTCCCATGGTTCCATTTTCAGCCAAACAGTAGAAAGTTCTACAAGAGGAACACTGACACGAGTGAGGTGCACACATCTTAGAATAATCAACCATTTGAAATCAAAAGGTAGCATTTACCCAAGGAAAAAGTTTAAAAGGGTTAAGGAAGAAAGACTAGAAGGAGAAAACACAAGGAAGCCTTGTATAAACTGTTGAATGGAAAACTTTATCTGCTCTGTAAACCTTCACTCAACTTTGCAATAAAAAGCTTAAAAAATAAATGAAAGGGATTCTATTTAGAATAGTAAAAAAAAGAATAAGTCACCTGGGAATAAATTGAATGAGAAGTACAAAACTAATCCTTTACAAACTGTAAAAACTGTGAAAAGAAATTGAGCAATAAATAAATAAATGATAAACAAAACCACCACTGTAAGGTGTTCCCCATCTGTCTTGTGGTAAAAGCCTGCCCCTCTATTGATGTCAACAAGGCCTGACATGCTCTCTCAGCTACCGACAGCCCAAGGCACGGCTCTCCCAACTGTCTGTGCCACTTCACAGCACCTGCCTTGCTTTGTCTCGGTGATATCAAGTGACCTCGAACTTTAGGGTCTTAAGCACATTTCATCCGACTGAAATGCTCTTCTCTGAGGGAAGGCCATAACTCGCCTGTTCACATTCTTCAAATGCTGCCTTATCAATGTGGCTTACAAAAGTAAGACCCCCATCTTACACACCCGGTCTCCCCAAATGCTTTTATTTTTTCCCATGGCACTTGATACCTCCTGATAAGATATGCATTTGCTCTTTGTTTATTTGGACATGACTAGGCAGCTCCTACTAGAATATGTGATAGGCTTTATGTCAGCTTGGATGGGCCAAGATTCTCCCATGATAAGATTAAACAGTACCATCAACTCCAAGCAGTTGTGGGAGGAATATTGGGGAGTGTGAACTTCTTCCAGCACTTGTCTGTCAGTTTGTTATACCATGGGGCTTGGGTCGTTGTGATGGTAGAAGCAATGCCACTGGCATTTCAAATAGCAGCAGGGTCACCCCAGTGAACAGGTTTCAACAAAGCATCCAGACTAAGAAAAAGGAATAAGCTGGCTATTTTGCAGGAATTAGCCCCTGAAAATCTTATGGATAGTATGGAAGCATTATTGGATACTGAAGACCTAATGAATAGAAACAGGACACTGTAAGAGATGGTGCCAGAAGATGAGCCCCTGAGGTCAGAAGGTACTCATATGTCACCGAGGAAGGGCTGCCTTCTCAAAGCAGAGTCACCCGTAATGCAGTGAGTGGAGTCAAGCCAGTGGGATTAAAGGCTTTGGGACCATCATTTGTTGATGGGGCATGGCCCCAAATAAGAAGAAACAGTTGAAAAAAATCTACTAATAAGTGGATCTTGCAATATATGAAGTATGAATTGAGAAAAATGCAATTAATCCAAAATGAAATCTAATGCATAAAGATTCATATCATAGGCATCCGTGAGATGAAATGGACTGGCATTAGCCACTTTGAATCAGACTATCATATGGAAATTACATAATCAAGAGGAATGACTCCACATTCACTGTACAAAAGGGCATGTCAATATCTATCTTGAAATACAATGCTGTCTGTGATAGGGTTGTAGCTATCTGCATTAAGGAATGTATGCAAAATCTGTGGAAATTAGTGATGCAGAAATTGAAGAATTCTACTATTATCTTCAGTCTGAAATTGATCAACATGCAGTCAACATGAATTGATCATTATTGATGATTGGAATGTAAAAGTTGGAAGCAAAAAGGAAAAATATTTGAAAAATATGGTCTTGGAGATAGAAACAAAGTGGGAGATTGCATAACAGAAGTTTGTAAAACCAATGATTTGTTAATAGCAAATGCCTTTTTCAACAACACAAATGGTAACGTGAACTTCTCCAGATTGAATACACAGAAATCAATTGGACTATATCTGTGGGAGGGAATGATTAAGAAGCTTGAACCAGGACAGGGGCTGACTGGACAGATCATCAAATGCTCATATGTAAGTTCAAGTCCACTAGAACCAAAATGTGACCTTGAGTCTATCTGACCTGAAAATAGATTTGATCCATTGAAGACTAATGACTAATGACTAAGACTGATGAGCTGTGGAAGGACATCAAGAACACCATTCGTGAAGAAAGAAAAAGGTCATTAAAAAGGAAAGAAAGAAAAGATCAAAATGAATGTCGAAGAGACTCTGAAGCTTGTTTGTAATTGTCGTGCGGCTAAGGCAAATAAGAAGAAACGAAGTCAAAGAAGTCAACAGAACATATCAAAGGACAGCTCCAGAAGACAAAGTAAAACCTATCATAAAATGTGCAAGGACCTTGAGTTAGAAAACAAAAAAGGAAGAGCTCACCATACTAAAACTGAGATCGCTAAAAAAAGAAGAAAAATTCAATCCTTGGGTTGCAACATTGGAAGAATCGATGGGCAAAATATTGAATGATGTCAGAAGCATCAGAAGAAGATGGAGAGAAAACAGAGTCACGGTACCACAGAGAACTTGTCGATATTCCACCATTTCAGGAAGGAGCATGAACAAGAACCAGGAGAGCTGAAAGAAGAAGTTCAAGTTGCTCAGAAAGCATTCACCAGAGATCTACCATCTCAGAACTCCTACTCAGGGTCGGTGAGTGTGAATTGACTCAATGGCAGTGTCCTTTGGGGGTTGTGTTGCTGGTGGAGTGGTGACATGTACCTATCTCACATCAAAGAAGTGGATCATTAAACAGCCCGAGCTCCAGGTTTCAAAAGTCAGTGTTAATGGCAGTCTTTGTAAAACTGAGGAAGCCTCTTTTGGTGTGTGGCCTGGTCTTAGGACAGTGTGCAGAAGCCAGTTCACTTCTACTGCTGGATATTGATCCTGCTTTTGGTTCCCTGACATCCTTTTTGACACTGGATTCCAAGAGACATCAGAGGACTGCCCACCTCGGATTCATTCTGCTAATCTCAGATTCCTTCAGCTCTGTATCCATCTGCTTCTGGTCGGCCTGCTTCCTGTTCCTGCTTTCTGTTCATCAGCCCCTGCAGTTACAGGAGTCAGGAGAGGCTCCCATCTCACATCTGACCCGTGGCCTTGAAACAGACTGGACTTGTCCATGTCTAGGGTTGTGTGTGCCATTTATTGATATAAATCTCTTTGTATCAAGTGTCACTCATTTTGCTCCTCTAGAGGACCCAGCCTAATGCAGAATGTCGTCCCCATGAAGGCAGAGGCTTTGTTAGGCTCAATGTTGTATCCCTGGAGCGGACATCTGTAATCAGCATACTGGAGGACTGCCCTGAAGATCTACCAGTTAGTTACTTTCCAGTGGGATTAGTTTATTCAGCTTTCCCCCTCCAAACTGTGCATTGCTATCAGTCTGTACATAAGAAGTGAGTTTTGCTTGGGGTGGAGGAAAGATTGAGGCCAAGGCACTAGAAAGAGGAGGAAACAGTGGAGGCATTTTTGCATACATACGGACTTCAAAATGATAGTGTCAAGCGGACGGGAAGGTGGAAAATTGAGGCTGAGGTTTGGATCGAAAGCAAATTTCTTCCAGATGAAAACCAAGCAGCATTAGTGTTGACTGCATTCATTGTGTGAGACCAGGAAAATCAACACTCACAACTCTATTCCAGGGCGACGTCTTGATGCTAATTCAGCTGGGCAGCTGGGACTCCAGGGAAACCTCTGTAAATGTTCCTCAAAACGGATTTTTTTTCCCTTCTCTCTCTTCATTCCTTTGAAGAGTCTCAGTTTACAAGGCCGGTCAATACTCACACGATCCAACGAAAGCCTCTAAGTGTGCAGCACTTGGCCTACTCCCTCCTACTTGCACAGGGGCTTCGGAAAGCTGTGGGCTGGGCCTGCCAGAGATACCACTGCTGGTTCTTATCTACTAGGAGCATGGCTGACTTTTACTTGAACTTTACAAGCATCTGCTATCCTGCTCAATGAGGGGGACTGCAGAGAACCTCATAAATAAAATCGTATCCAGGAACCAAGGTAGGAACCCATTAGAGGAGAGCTAAAATCTGATAGACTGGGAGCCTTGTTTCCATTGTTAAGGAGCCCTAGTGGCCCGGGAGTGAAAGTACTTTGTGACTATCTAAAAAGTTGGTAGTTAAAATCCACCAGCCACTCTGCAGGAGAACGATGTGCCAGTCTTAGTCCATAAAGATTCACATCTCAAGATGCCACCATACAGCAAGCACGGGAAGATCTCAGCAACTACCAGACAGGTTCCACTCAGAGAGATGGCCTGCATTTCCTGGCAGTGAAAAAAATCAAATTTTGTTTGAATGCCAGTTGAGATATTTCAACAAATGAATGCAAACCCAGACGAGCTCACTCCTCTATGCCAAAAAGTTTGGAAAACAGTTACCTGGCTAACAGACTGGAAGAAATCCATGTCTGTGTCCATTCCAAAGAAGAATGATCCAACATATTGCAGAAATGATTGAATCATATCTTTACTATCACACACAAGTTAAGTTTTTGCTGAAGAGAATTGAAGAACAATTACAGCAGTTGTGGCAGTTACATAATCTGGTGTCAACTTGAAAAGTTTAAGAGTGAAGGGGTGGCCTTTGTCTTGTCAATCAGGCCACAGCTTAATGACCTCATTTGGGGGTACTAAGGAGATAAATATCTCACTGGAGAAAGGACACACACTCTCTGCTTGGCATTCCTGATGACAAGACACATGGAGCTACACTAGATCCCTGAAGCTAAAGGAGCCACATGGAGACCCATGCCAGTTCTGAGATGCTTACATTGTCACTGGATCCACAAGACTTTCCAACTAGTGACCGGTGATCTTCCTGCATTTGGCACCATTGCAGGTATTTCATGAGTCTGAAAAGGAATTTACAGATTGGTATCAGACATATGGACTAATATCGGACTTATGGACTTGATCTGAACTGGGCTGGAAAGTTTTCTCAACATTAAATTGCTCTTGTATATAAAGCTTTTTCTTGTACACATATGGGTGTCTATGATTTTGTTTCTATAGTCTACTCAAACTAATACATTTTGGTACCAGGAGTAGGGTACTAGAGAAACAAACCATAAAGATGGAGAGTGGATGTTTGTGTGATCTCTGCCTCATGGTAATTTTTCTTTTGTGGCTAGCCAGAGGTCAGATATAACCATGCACTTTACTGGGTTGTTTCTGGAAAGAATATGGGAAAGAATAATTAAAGTTTTGATTATTTTCTTTAAAAAAAAGGGGGGGGAGTGGACCAAAGTTTCTTAAAGTAGACAAGCAGCAATGCTGGCTGGCAAATTGCCCTAGACCACTGATCAGCGCGTGAACCGTTCCTGTGTGCTCTGCCCCTCGCTGGCATAGCCAGATTTTCTTGGTGCCTGAAGCAGCACAGCTAGCCAAGCTCTTTGCGCTCATTGGATTCTGGGGTCCCGGTATAAAGAGCAGGCCGTGTGGGCAGCTTGGTCCAGACATTCTCAGAACCTGAGCTACACTTTTCACTAATTTTTAATTTCTCTTGCTCCTTTTCCTCTGCTTGCTTGTCTGACCCCACGCTCTATAGGGTCTCTCTGCTCCACTCAACATACATGTAGAGGCAGTAACACACCAATGGAGCACAAATCCCCACCCAGACAGCAGTTTCCTTTTTACTTTATTTTCTTCAGCTTTTGTACTTTAGATTTATTACAATACTTAACAATTTTTTTCTAGCTCTCCCCAATGTCCTCTTACAGATTGACCCCATCTTCCTGAGTATACCCATTTCCCCCACCCGGAGAAAAACAGGCAGGCCTGTAGAATTGAGCACACCCATACAAACAAGAATCAATCAGTCTTTCTTTCTCTCTCTCTCTCTCTCTCTTTCTCTTTTTCTTTCCTTCTGCTCTGAGTGCGCAGAGCCGCACACAGTCACACTGCTATAGCAACAGGACGCCAGCGCCCACACTTAATCCACCTGTGAGCCTTGGGACTCACCTTCTCTTCTCTGCACAACCACACCTTTTTAAACCTTATTTTTCCTCTTCATTTTTTCTTCTTTTTAAAAAGCTTCACTTTTCCATTTTCCTCCCTTCACTCTTCTCTCTCTTTCCTTCTTTAATTATACTTCTTCTGCTAAATATATGCATGCATAAATCGTTTTCTTCTGGTCTGAATATTTGCTTATACCCCTTTGTGGTTTCTCTTTTTCATCGAGAAATATATTTCCATGAGACCTATTAATTCTGATTACTTCTCTTAAAATATCTTTCTATTATTTTCACAAATTTGTTGTCTTATCTAGATGGCTGCTCATTATTACTATCAATACTTTTATTTTATTCTATCCCTTCTTGCTCCCTGCTTTCCCCACTTATTCATTTCTTTCCCCTTTTCTCCACTCCATCACCATGTGTTTCTTCAGTACCTGTAAGACCTCTCCTACATCACTAGAGAGAGTCAAATACCCCTACACGACCCAGTAGCTCACATACCACAAATATATGCACCAAGATACAGAAGAAACAGCAGTCAATCATAGTAAGCCCCCTGAATTAAGAAAAACTAACATAAATAACCCCAAATCACCCAAATACAATAGAGAACTCTGAGAAAGAGGGCCTGGAACTACCATAAATATAATGAAGAATAATGTTTAGATCCTTTCAGGAGATGTGGGGAATATCCATGAAGACTACAGCAGAAATGGAAAAATGTAAAGTCTTAAACTAAAAGGAATCACAAAAGATAAACAAAGAGAAAACAGATTTGGGCAACAACATAGTAAAAGAATAGAGGAAGAGGAAAACGGAATCTAAGAATCACTTTGATTACAGTTGGCGAGAGAAACAACTAACAACGAAAAGGGAGGGGTGTTTGCAGAAAGCTTGGGAATTATTTGAGACACTATCAAAAGAAATTGCATATCTCTCCTCAGGACTCTAGAGCAAGAAGAGACCAACACACACAGAGAGAAAAAGTATGAGAATTCATGAAAGAAGATTTCTTTAACATCACAAAGGAGTAGAAAATACTATTCCAGAGGCCAAGGAAATTCTAAATAAGATAGACGCCCCCAAAGAAAAATGTTATGACATATAGTACTCAAAATCTCTAATTTCAAGGTCAAGGATTGAGTCCTAAGGTCAGGTAGAGAAAGGGACAACCATGAAGGGCAATTTTGGACTTCTCAGCAGAAAATATGCAGGCAAGAAGACAAGGAGTGACATATATAAAATTCTGAAAGAAGAAATCAACTATGAATCCTATGGCCAGCAGAATTAGTGCTCAAATACGAGGGAGGTATAAAGGTATTTTCAGACAAGGAAAACAATTCAAGGAATTCATAAAAAAAAACAAGATTGGCATTACAAAAATCAATAACTAGACCACTGTGGGTAGAGTCAACAACAACAGCAGACAAACCCAGAGCATTACCGATGTATGAGTACACCACCAAGAACCAGTACAATCAGAGCAAATCAAACAGAACTAGAGGAGGAACAAAGGCACCGATGAAGCCATAAAAACCATCCAATGACAGAAGAAAAGAAATTAAACCGATTAGAGCAGTAACAAAGAATGGGAAAAGAGAAAAACAATGGGAAAAAATGAGACAAGAAAGTTATCATTTTGAAAGAATTGACAAACTGCTGGCAAACTTAACAAAGGGAAAGAAATAGAAGAGGCAAAAATCTGGAGTTAGACATGAAAAGGGCAGCCTCACAACAGGTCTAAAAGGAATAAAAAGATTAATGACAGAGCACTGCACATGATTCACAGGCAGATGTAGAAAACCTGAACAGGCCCATAACTAAAGAAGACGCAGAGAAGGTAATAAGAAACTGCCAAAAGAATAGACCAGATGGACTTCACAGGGGCATTGTACCAAGCATTCATGGAATAGCTGTCCACGGTGCTACAGAGACTATTCCAGAGTACAGAAACGGACAGCAAATGCCAAAACTCATTCTATGAATGATCATAACCCTGATGATCAAAACAAGCAGAGACCCCATAAAGAAAGAAAACTAAGACCAACCTTCCTCATGAATGTAGATGCAAAACTCCTCAAAAAGAAATCCTGGGCAGTAGAATCCTGCAACACATCTAAAAAATTATTCATTATGACCAAGTGAAATTCCTACCAGGGATGGTGAGATGGTTCAGCATTCAAAAAACAATGTAATTCACCACATACACAAGACCAAGAGTAAGAACTACATGATCATGTCGGTAGATGCAGAAAAAAGCAGTTGACAATACCCAACACCTATTAAGAGCCCTGGTGATGTAGTGGTTTTGCATTGTACTGCCGACCAGCAGTTTGAAACCACCAGCTACTCCGAGGGAGAAAGATGGGGCTTTCTACTCCCAGAAACTGTTACAGACTTAGAAACCCACAGGGGCTGTTCTACTTTGTCATATAGGGTTTGATGCATCATCATCATCATCATCATCAACAGCTGGAAGTGAGTTTGTTTTGCTTTTTGGTAACACCTATTTCTAATAAAAAACATTCAATAAAATAGAAATAGAAGGGAACTCTTCAACAAATACAGGCCTTGTATGAAAATCCAGTGACTAACATCATGCTCAATGGGGAATAATTGAAAACATTTCCCCCCAAAATGGGAACTAAACAAGAATGCCCCCATCACTACTCAATCAGCATCATGCTGTCTTAGCCAGAATCATTAGACATGGAAAGAAGTCAAGGTAAGACAAATGGGCAAAGGAGAAGTGAAACTCTCACTATTTGCTGATGATATGATTTAATAGAGAGAACCCCAATGATTCTACAAAAAGATTCATGGGAAAACAGAGGAAGTTAGTAAAGTAGCAGAATAGAAGATGAGCACAAAAAACAAACAAACAAACAAATGGAATCCTATATACCAGCATAGAGAACTCAGGAAAATAAATTAAGAAAACAATACCTTTTCCAATAGTCATACAAAAGATTGAATACTTAAGAATAAACTTAACCAAAAGGGGGGGGATCTGTACAAAAATTACAGAAAGTTATTTAAAAAGTGACCCACACAAATGGAAGTATATTCTTGAATAAGAAAACTTACTATGGTGAAAATGGACATATTACTTAAAGCAATGTACAAATACAAATACAATGCAATTCTGATCCAAATCTGTGTTAGTCCAGGTTGACTAGAGAAACAAATTCATGGATACTATATGTGTAGCTCCATTGTGTCTTGTCAGCAGGAATGTCCTCCAAGGAGTGAGCCTGCGTCCCACCTCCAACGAGCTATTTATCTTCTTAGCACAGTGTTTCTCAACCTTCCTAATGTGTAACCCTTTTATACAGCACCTCATGATGTGGTGACCCCCCCACCCCCCGCAAACCATAAAATTATTTTCATTGCTACTTCCTAACTGTAATTTTGCCACTGTTATGAATCGGGAGACCCCTGTGAGAGGGTTGTTTGACCCCCAAAGGGATCGCAACCCACCATTTGAGAAATGCTGCCTTAGCACCTTCAAATGAGGTAATGAAGCTGCGCGATCTGATTGATGGGCTAAACTCCACCCCTTCACGCTTAATAGTTTCAAATTGACAACAGATTGTGTAACTACCACAATATTCCAGCTTCATTTTTTAAAGAAATAGAGAAACTAAACTAACTTTAGATTGAGAGGTAAGAGGCCCAGGATAAGCAAAGAACAAAGGAGGAGGCCTTGCAGTACCTAACCTCCAAACCTATTATGCAGCCACAGTAGTCCAAACAACCTGGTACCAGTACAATGACAAACATTGACCAATGGAACAGAATAGAAATCCCAGAAATAGAGCATCCACCTATAGACTACTGATTTTTGAAAAAGGATAACAAATTAAATGGAAAATAGACAGTCTCCTCAACAAATGGTTCTAGAAAAATTGAATCTTCATTTATATAAGGATGAAATAGGATCCACACCTAATTCTATGCACTAAAAATGGACTCAAGATGGATTACAGACCTAAATATAAATCCAGAGCTATAAGGATCATTAATGAAAAAATTTGGACAAACTGAAGGGCCCTATTGCAGGGTTTACATAAACTACCAAGTATAATAAAGGAAGCACACACCGTGGAAGATAAAATAGATGACTGGGATCTACTAAAAATAAAACACTCATGCACAGAGAAAGACCATCAATAGAGTAAAACTAGAGTCCACAGACTGGGGAAAATATTTAGCAATGACATAATGGACAAGAGCCTAATTACTAAAATCAATTAGAAAAATAATTAGAAAAAACCCAACAAATAATACAATTAACAGTCGTGCAAAAGACATGAATAGAAAATTCACAAGAGATGACACTTGAATGGCTAACAAATATATGGGAATGCTCTGGTCACTAGCCATTAGGGAGATACAAATCAAAACATTAGTGGAATATCACCTAATATCCAGAAGGAGAGTCCAATAAGTTTAAAACAAAAACATAGAACAACCAATGCTGTAGAGGGTGCAGAGAGATATGCACGCTTATTCCCTGCTGGTGAGATTGAAAACATGTATAACCATGCTGGAAAGCAATATGGTGCTATCTAAAACTACTGGGAATAGAAATAGCATGTGACCCAGTCACACCTTTGTTGGGCATTTACCCCCAAAAGTAAGAGACAGAACACAGACATGCTCTGCCATGTTCATTGACACCGTTCACAATACCCAAAACCCAGAAAAGCCCAAATTCCCATCCACAAAAGAATGGACAAAATAACTGTGGTACGCACGCCCAATGGAACGTGTCCTAAAAGAGAGCATTGAAACCACGAAACACCTCATAATCTCGAATGACCTGGAAAAGATGCTGAGTGAGGGTGCTCACTCCCAAATGCACAAGTATTGTACGCCTTCTCTGTTATAATGATACACACCGAGATAAAGGCAAGCTTCTGCTCTCAGGTCGTGCAAATTAATCCAGTCTCCCAATCACTGAAATGAGAGAGAGAGAGCCTGCCTAGCACCTCTGAACCCGTACATCCTTCCCCTTTATATGTCTATATTAAAATCCACTTCAACAGAGGAGGCATTACCTCAGCTGGGGTCAGTTTCATAAGATAAGAGGAGAGGGAGAAGACCATTTATTGGTGACATACAACACTTGAGCTCATCCCAAATCAGCAAACACTGCCACAAGTGTGATAAGCAAACCTTAGTAGAAATTCAAGTCAAGAGGGGGAAGGGTATGACATTTCTTTTGGAGAAGGTGATTACACTTCTGTTGGTGATAAAGAAGGTGATTACACTTCTGTTGGTGGAAAAGCACTTTAGGGGGAAACTTTAAACAACACTTACATAGAACTCAAGTTACTCATAGGACACCTGGTACCATCTTCCTAAGTGGACCTATTGACCTAGTTCTTACCTAGACCTTGGTGACCGAGGCCACATGCTATAGACCACTGGGACTTTACACTGTCCTTCTGCGGCACACTATGTCCTTCATAGGCCACACCAGAAGGATTCCATTTGGAAATCCCACTGAACCCAGAGGGCTTTGCCTCAAACTCACCAATAGCAGCTTTAAGGAACCGACACATTCCTTTGGACTTAAGGCTGAACCAGCCTCGTGTGAGAAGACATAGATGACTGCATTCTCAAGAATGCAAAATTGGTGATCATTGGACTTTCATCCCTATCTCTTGTTTTGAGGGTGCCCAATGAATAGTGGCCCAGGACTACCACGTATTTACTATTTTAATGCTCTACTTATTTTTGTTTGACATGTACTAGTCTGGTAGGCATGGCTCTGCCTTTGTGAATGAATGAGATTTAATGTTTTACCTTATCAGCAAACCCCATTGTCCTTACAAACACTGCCAGACATTTAAGTGTTTAATCTGTACTAGTCAACAGTTCATGTATTGTAGTCTGAAAAGTCAACCTATGCATGGATAATTTCCACCTCCCAACAATGTTTTAAGTTCTATGTCATTGGCTAAAACAACGACACTGTCAATATATATAATGTTCACTATCATAAAAATGTTATCTTTAAAGTTAACTAGAAACATGTAAACTTTGAATATATGAATGGACTGGGGGGCTTACACTTAATTCTAGCCCCAATTTAAGAACCATTATTTCTTATGACATGGCCCTACTCAATACTCGCCCTCATGAAGACATCACTGAATATATGAGTGCTGTAGCAAAGTGTGGCAGAGAAATCAGATGGTGCCCAGTTATTAGGAAGAATAGTGCCTGGCATCTTAAAGGTTGTCTGCCAACAAGCAGCCTTCTAAGGGAGATGTCATCTAAATCCACATAAAAGAAGCACACCAATCTGTGTGTTCCAAGGATTATAAATAATAAAATTCAAATCTGAAGGAGGAACATTATCAGACTTTAAATTGTGAACACTTGGTTTACAGAAGGCTATTGATAACAATGGAACACCAAACTCTATTTGCAGGGTCCCCACATGGGTTAAACCTCTGGTGAATTCCGTCTGGCTATTGTACAGGGATGTCAATAGCCTCGTTATCAGACAGAGAGCATGGAAAGGTCCGTTATGGCAGATGTGGTTAGGTTAAAATGCATCACAGTTTAATCTACCTTTGACTCAGTGGTTTCAGTTTTTAATATTTTCTGCCTTATTTTTGATTGAGGTTTGCCTCTGTTTTGTTGTATTTTTGTGTTTGCTTCCTGCCTTTTGGGGTATGATTTTCTGAATATGAAATCCAGGATAGGTGAGTCTATAGAGAATGTAACTAGATTAATAATTACCTATGGGTGTGGCAAGGGGGTTGCAGGGCAATAGGGAGGCAGCAGTGAATATGAAAAAGAAGAAAATGTTCTGAAATATATTGTGGTAATGATTACACAAGTCATCCCAATATGAGTGAACTATTAAATTGTATGGTATGTGAATTGCATGCCAATAAAATGATTTAAGAAAAGATTTACAGCCTTAGAAGCCATGTGGGATAGTTCTACTCTGTCTCACAGGTCTTCTCTGAGTTGGAATCAACTTGAAGGCAGTGAGTTTGGTTTGAATTTGGTTCTCATGTCTATTTATAGGTCCTTGATTATCCTGTGAGTATTCTGTAGGACCAAAGAAGCTTGAAACAAAAATAACAAGTTGCCAGAACTTCTGCAAGGTCTATGATGGACATTTGAAATCCCATGGTCTGTGCATTTTTGGAAACATTAAAGCCATCAATTCAAACCATTATTTCGAGACTTCTTTACAATGTATCCAGTTCTCCCTGAGTTCTGTGAGTCAATTTCAGCTCACAGAGACCCTAAGTGACAGAACAAAACTGTTTCAGAGGGGTTTGCTTCATCTCATTGATCGTAATGCCCACAATGCAATTGTCCACTTCCTTCCTGTGTTTCCCTCTCTATTCCTCATCCGTCCCTAACTCCTTTAAACCCAGTCCTGGAGAAATGCCAGTCTTTTGATTTAAAATGGTTGATTATTCTAAGACATATGTACTACACTAGTATTACTGTTCTCCTTATAGACCTATTGTTTGGCTGAAAAATGAGTCCAGGGGGTAAGTTCATTTCCATACATAAAGGGTGACTAACGACCATGGTTTCATGGGTTCCACTTGACCAATAAGGCAGGGCTTATTTTTAAATTATGAGTTTGTTCCACATTTTCCTTCCATTCTATATGGGACCTTCTAATGTGATCCCTTTCAGAGTTGTTGTTGGTGGTAGCTGGGTACCATCTAGTTCTTCTGGCACCAAGGTTGTGGAAACGTATATTCATAAGCCTAATTATTTCATATGTTATAGATGATTTCACTTACCTATAAACTCAAATATAAGCCAACCTGAATATCAGCGGAGGCACCTAATTTTACCACAAAAACTGCATTCAAAACTGTGCTGAAACACTTGGCTAATACATGAGTATATACTGTATCTTTCCTTGGGAAAAGAAGAGACCAATAGCTGCACCTTACATGGCCCCTCTTGCTACTCACCAAAGTAAGGTGATTGTGACTACGTTATGTCATACAATGCTTTCTCACTGAGCAACTCAAATGATTGAGAATGTAGATTTTATTGTATAGTATTAGAAGGTTTGGCCTAAATAATTCTAGTTTAGTTATTGAGAATCAGTGACTGTCTCCTCTGATAAAAACACAGCCCTGGGAAGGTGGGATAGAAAGGGGGACTGATTACAAAGATCTACATATAACCTCCTCCCTGGGGGACAGACAACAGAAAAGTGGGTGAAGGGAGACGTCGGACAGTGTAAGATATGACACAATAATAATAATTTATAAATTATCAAGGGTTCATGAGGGAAGGGGGCGTGGGGAGGGAGGGGGAAAATGAGGAGCTGATACCAAGAGCTCAAGTAGAAAGCACATGTTTTGAGAATGATGAGGGCAACAAATGTACAAATGTACTTGACACAATGGATGGATGGTGATAAGAGTTGTACGAGCCCCCAATAAAATGATTTAAACAAAAAACACAGCCTTATGTCTATAGAAATGGCTTTCCAATCCTGGACCGTAACTATGAGCTTTGCCACCGGCAGAAAAATGTAAAGTTGTTAACCGTGCTACTTCCACAGTTCCTGGTGACAGTACTTCCCATTAGATGGACACTGTATCAGGCGTCATCACACAGAGTTATCATTTCATGTCCACAACAGCCCTACAGAGATGTCATCGCTTCCACTTTTCAGATGAGGAGCCTAAAAGATTCCTGTAATATTGCAAGTCCTTAGCCAAGTGAGGAAAAAGAGGTGGTTCAGTGATAGAATTCTATTGCTTTCTATGTGCGAGGCCCAAGCTTGATTCCCCGTCAGTGCACCTCATGCATAGCCGACCACTATCTGCCAGTGGATCCTTGAATATCATTGTGATGTTGAACAGGTTTCAAAGGTGCTGCCATAGCAAAATGTTCTAGAAAGGCCTGGCAATCAACTTTCAAAAATTAGTCAGTGAGAGCCCTGTGGATCACAAGTCTCCAATCTGTAACCAAGCAGGGGGCCGACACAGGAAAGCAAAGTTGTCCGGGTGGTTGCTGTAAGTAATGGCTGACTCAGGGGAAGTTAACAATAACAGCCTAGCAAGTGATGACTTACAGGCTAGCAGCAGAGAACAAATGTGACATCACAGAAGACAATGTGATTCCCAACTATCAAAACCTGAAAGGGGCTCCCAAAAAATCACTGATAGACAATGCCGTTTCTGGCTTCCTTAAGATCTGTGGCACATAACTTTATTTATCACATGACAATGACTTCTATAATGACAGAATTACAGAAGCTCAGAGTTGGTTGGGACTTTGGCCATGATCTCGTCTCAGTTTTCACAGTGTATCTGTAAGGCACGATCTTTAAAACAGAGAACTTAAAATGTGTAGGAAACTTGAAGAAACTCAGGTTGCAGGTCTTGCGCTAGAAGCCAGCCTCTTTGGGAAAGAGAAGAGTTCGGAGGACAAGCCCATCTTGCCAACAACTTGAGGAGTGGGGAGAGCACCACTGTTTCTCTCCACCACTGTTAGTTTGTTGTATGTGTAACTTATATGTGGCATGACACTTGCATGAACCTATGCTACCAATACCTAAACCACAAGCAGCATCACTGAAACCAGTGCGCTGGCTCAACAGAACCTCAACCTGAAGGCTAGGATGGAAGGCCTCATGACCTACTTCTAAAAATTAGCCAATGGAAAACTAACTCTATAGATTACAACAGAATATTCTTTGGTATAGTGCAGGAACAGAAATTCCATAGATTGAAAGGCTGTAACACTGGACTTGAGCATACCAATGATCATGAAGATGGGTAATGTTTTGTGCAGGTTGCCCTGAGTTAAAGCCAATTCAATACCTACAGATAATGACTGATTCTCACCACTGAAGTTCTTATGGACAACTAAGGCTATGTAATTATGTAGATTGAGGAAGAGGATTAACAACTATCTCTGCGGTCAGGGTGCAGTATAGCACCAATGAAACACACAACTTTCCTCTAGTTCTTTAATGCTTCCTCCCCACACTATTCTGACCCCAATTCTACTTCACAAATCTGGCTAGACCAGAGCCTGTACAGATAAGATTTGGAAACACAGGGAATCCATGACAGACAAACCTCTCAGGACCAATATTGAGAGTAGCGATACCAGGAGGGGAAGGGGAAAGTGGGGGGAGATCACAATGATCGACATATAACCTCCTCCCAGGGGGACAAACAACAGAAAAGTGGGTAAAGGGAGACAGTGTAAGACATGAAAAAGAAAATCAAAGGTTCATGAAGGAAGAAGGGTGGGGAAGGAAGGTGGGGGATGAGCTGATACCAAGAGCTCAAGTAGAAAGAAAATGTTTTGAAAATGATGATGGCAACAAATGTACAGATGTGCTTGACACCGTGGATGGATGGATGGATTCTTGTAAGAGTTGTATGAGCCCCCAATAACATGATTTTTAAAAAAAGAAATATCTCTGATAGACATACTTGAGTACGTATGTATATAGTATAGATGCGTGTATATATGTATATAGTATATATATGCATCTATACTATATACATACATATAATATATCATAGATATTTTTAAAAATTATTTGTTGCTTTGTTAGGTGCCAGGAAGTCAGCTCTGACCCATACCGACTACAGAAGGAAACACTGACTGGCTCCTGCCATCTCACAGTCGTTGCTACGGCTGAGCGCATGGACCAAGCTCCCGTGTCAATCCATCTCGTTTAGGGCCTTCCTGTGTCGCCCCCTCTGTTAGCTACATGGGACGAAGAAGGCAGGTAGCTGGCTTAGTTATTAACGTAGCTGCTCTAACAGAAATGCCAAAAGGGAATGGCTTTGCCAAGTAGAATGCTATTTTCTCAAAACGGAGGAGGTTGGACACCCCGATTCAGGATACTGGCTCTTGGGAAGATTGTCCCTTTGTGTTGGCTCTGAGGGTCCTTGTCTCTTCTGAGCTGCTATTCTTTGATATTCAGGTGGCTTGGCATTTCTGTTCGGCACATCTCTGCTTTTCTTGCTTGTTTATTCTCCTTGATATCTCAAAAAGAGAAGGCACTCTGGTGTTGTAGTGGTTACAGGTTGTGCTGCTAGCCCAAAGCTCAGCAGACACTGCAGGAAAAAGATGGGGCTTCCTACTAAACAGTTGAGTCTCAGTCACAGGGGAGGTTATTTCCTGTCCTATGAGGTCACTATGAGCCAGTATCAACTAGATGGCCATGAGTGACTTTAGGCCTCAAAAAAGATTGATTTAAGAGACACCAACACTAATCTGCATAATTAACATAACAAAGACAACCTACTGGAAACTGGGGTCATAAACGCAGCTGTAGATGTTAGGATTTTAAACACACATTTTTGAAGGACATAATTCAATCCATAACGCTAGCCATTTCCCCAACTTTTTGTAAAGCAATGAAGGTTAAGAAGGGTAGTCCAAGAAGGATCCCACTGTACAAAGTTGCCAGCATAGATCCTAAACTGTTGAGATGTTGTACCTCCCTACAATGAGCTACTGTCTGGCCCATGTAAATGATTTTCCTCAGCCCCCAAGGACTAGCAAGTGCATCTTCCTTCTAGGATGCTGAGGATTAAATGGGATAATCTCTGTAAAATGCTGATAAAATGTCCTGGTAAATAAATATTAAGCACTCAAGTCACAATGCCTCTTTATTGGCCCTCTGAAGGAACCCTGGTGGCATAGTGGGTCACCTCTAACCACACGTCAACAAGTGGGAACCACCAGCCACATCAAAGGAGAAAGACAAGGTTTTCTACTCCCATGAAGGGAGATGGCGCTCGGTGTAAGACATGAAAAAAAAAAAGAATTTATAAATGATGAAGGGTTCATGAGGGAGGACAGGTGGAGGAGTAGGGAAATGAGCTGATACCAAGGGCTCAAGTAGAAACACAATGATGATGGCAACATGTGTATAAATGTGCTCGACACAATGGACGGGTGTATGGATTGTGATAAGAGTTGTAAGGGCCCCTGCAAAAAAAATGATTTTAAACAAGAGAGAGAGTGCAAGTTACAGCCTTGGAAACCCACGAGGGCAGTTTTACCCTGTTCTACAGGGTCACTCGCTGTGAGTCGGGATCGACTCGATGGCAGTAAATTTGGATTGGTTTATTGTCACTTTATTTGCTGACAAAAGTTAGATGCTTGGGGACACACTTTTAGGAAAATAAAGAGGATAGGGGGAGTTATTGCATTTAACTTTCTCTCTTTTAAAGTTATATTTCAGTTTTATTTCTGCTTGTCTGCCAACCCCACCCATTGATGCTTTTTAAAAGCATGTGCATGCACCCCTTTGCATAGCCCAGTGGCCTTAATGAAGTGGCGGGTGTTGACCACAAGCTCAGCAGTGGGAAGCCACCCTTCACTCGGCTAGAGCAAGACGAGGGCGTCTGCGCTCAGAAAGACCTCCAACCTCGCCACACCAAAGGGCCGGTCTTCCTTGGCACTGTAGGGTCGCTACGCTATGAGTTGGAATCCACTGGGGCCGTGGGTAGGGTTTTGGGGTTTTCACAGTTTCTTCTTCCAAAAATATTATTCCAAACCATATCCACCTAGTCAATTTCTTCTCATCCTTGCTCTTAAATCCAATGCCATTTAGGGAAATTCATACATTCCGCAATGCAAGTTCAGCTCCTGTGTTCTACACATTCATTTGTTAACGTTATCTTTTAAATTGTATTTAACCAACTAATACCTTTTTTAAAAAAATTCAAGTCATGCAATCATTAGAGCAGTGCTGTGATCGAACCTACCTTGTAGATGTACCCCTCAGCCCAAGGTGGGGGCACGGAGGGAGTATGGTTGCATGGACACACAAAGGATCTTTTGGGGCCTCATTTCCGAGATGGCTGCAGGTCTTTATTCTGGAAGGAAATTCATAGATAGCATCTAGTTAACTTTTAATTCTCTTTTACTGACTGAGAGCTTCATTTGATTAATCTTTACATGTATTACCTCATTCAATCCTGACAACTACAAGTTGAGGTAGGCTTATTTGTACCGTCCTCGAATGACATGCTCAGATCTGAGAAGTAGCAGAGCCCGGATTTGAATGTATGGTTGTTGGACTCTTTTTTTGTTTTGTTTTTTTCTGTACGCCAAGACCCTGGCTCATAACCACCATACTAAAAGTTCACACACAAATTCACTAGATGGTCACCCCAAAATGTCATTGGGTCTGTGACCCATCTTCAGACTCAGTTCAGGGCAGATGAGAAAGAAAGAATTTCATTATTCCTTAGAAAGCCCAGGGTTCTTTGAGTAAGTCCTTCGAGGACAGTGTTTTGAAGAAGTGGAGTGGCAGCTAGGTGATTCTGAGGTCTTGTGGGTAGTTTAAGGGGCAGCCTCTGATGGGAAGATCACTGAGAGGGACTTTGTAGGAGAAAAACCAGAGGCAATTTGTTCCTAGTAGCACAAAGGCACATCTTAGCAGCTTCTGAGGTTACCAGTTCCTGAGAACCGCCATCCCTGGATGCAGGGTCGAGCATGGCTTAGCAAATGTCTTCAGTCCACAGCCTCAATCTCCATCAACCCTCCAAACCACCCCCAAATAGAAACGATTTTAAAAAAACATTGGATAGGGACAAGTAATATATTCTTAATCTCCTGTGCAGAGTAAATAAGATCATCTTGGAAAACGTCATTTCAAGTGATAGAAAATCTAAATTTTTAAAAGGAACTTGGAAAAGAAGACTCGTGGTCAAGACCCCTTAACCCCTACATCCAGCTACAACCCTACAACCCTACAACCCTACACCCCTACACCCCTACAACCCTATAACCCTACAACCCTACAACCCTACATCCAGCTACAACCCTACAACCCTACATCCAGCTACAACCCTACAACCCTACATCCAGCTACAACCCTACAACCCTACAACCCTACATCCAGCTACAACCCTACAACCCACCCTAAGCTCCTTCTATATAGAAGTTCTGGAGCTGAACCAAGATGAGGCATTGCTGAGCATACATAAAGAGATTTGCTGAGTACCTGAAGGGTATGGGCCATACTGGGGAGGCAAGACCTTCAGGAGAGAGAATTATTGGGTTAGTGGGCCAAGAAATTCTGGGCAGATGCTAAAGTTAATCACAATACCCTCGCAGAGATGTAGCATGAACCACAACCCGGGAAAAGAAGGTTCTGGCAGTAACTCAGTGTCAAATCTTGCTACTCTGTATTTCCAGTGGACTTCTGTCATAGATTTTCTTTATCTCTCTCTCTCTCTCTCTCTCTCTCTCTCTCTCTCTCTCTCTCTCTCTCTCTCTCTCTTCCTCCTCACTCTTGCTATATTTCTATCTCTAACACACACACACACACACACACACACACACACCCTGGCTGAATGAAACAGTCGTAGAAATGTTTGGAATGAAAGGAAGGAGGAGTGGGAACATGGGTGTGGAATTACAGATGAGGCCTTGTATGCTAATGCTCCATATTCGGGACGGGTGGGCTTTTTGAGTTCTCTCCTCTTTCTCTCCTCCTCCCTCCCCCAGGAAGGCTTGTCTGCAGCCCCGGCCACTCTAAGAGAGTCAAGAGGAGAACCCGTTACGAGGACACACCCAAAAGAGGACATGTAGGAAGCAGCAGATGAGACGTGTCTTCAGACCTCGATGCTCAGGGTGAGGAGATTCCCAGTGGCTGGACCCTGCCTGCAGCTGGGACTCATCTTTCAATGGAGCAAGTGTAACTGCTGGAGGGCACCAGGTTCTCTGTGAACACCAGTTGCCACCGAGTCGAAATCCCACTGTGTCAGAGTCTAACTGAGCTCCAGAGGGTTTCAGAAGTTGAATGACAGCCCCTTCTTGGTGATACCTGTGGGTGAACTTGAATCTCCAACCTTTTGATTAACACCTGAGCCCATTAACTACGGCACCAATCAAGAACTCCTTTATATAAATACCAAAACAAAACCAAAACGCCCACAGTCACTGCCATTGAGTTGATTCCAACTCATAGCAACATTACAGGTCAGGATGGAACAACCTCTGTGGGCATTCAAGGCTGTAACTTTTCAGGGAGATAGAAAGCCTTGCCTTTCTCCCAAGGAGCGGCTGGTGGTTTTGAACTATTTGCCTTGTGGTTAGCAGTCCAATGTGTAACCCACCATGACAGCAGGGCTCCTTTCTCTATGAATAGATCCCTGGAGATTCCAGAGACTTAGTAAAGCTACCAAAGGCATTTAGAAGACCCTTGTAAGCAAAGTCAGATGCTAAAGGAACGACAGACCTATAATTTTAAGGGAAACTGTAGGAATGGAAAATGTACAAATGTTTCTCTAAATAGAGTTTGCGGCCAGGATGCTCCCTAATGAGTTTGTCACGTGTGGCTGCTGGTCCACTTTGAGAGTGGGTTTGGCTTTCATAGGAATGCATTTGGGGAGCCCAATTGCCCTCCGGTTATTCCTTGGTCCAGTCTTGTAGCCAAAAATCCAGGGTGATCGTCTGGAAAAAGCAGCAGTGAAAAAGTGGCACTAACCAAATCTGGCAGGCTAAAAAAGGTGCGCAATTATTTTTGAAAACTGCTTATCAAACTGAATGGGACTGCTTCAAAATAATATACTGTGTTTGTTGAATCTGCACAACCCTTTTCAGATTGATGGCCTGCTTGCCAGGACTGGTATTTAAATATTGTTTTCTGAACACCCCACGTTACATTGTTGGCACGGAGAGAATACCAGAGTAATTTGCCCAGACCACCTCCATGGTTGTCCTTGGCCTCCTGCTGCCACCGTAGATGAGCTAGGTGTTACACAGAGGGGGTGCCCACATGATCTGGATTTATGGTTCCATTCATCCTCGATGACTTGGCACTGATGACTTTAATTCTGAAAAGGACACTGGAATTGCTCCCAGTTACCAGTGTTAAAGAAGAGTCTTTGAAGTCATTTGTTCAAAGACCTAGTTAGAGCACCTGTCATTTTCCAGGCACCTTGTAGGCTCTGGGGGTGCTGTGCTGACAAGGTATTTCATGTTCTAGCAGAGAAGACAAGCTAACAACCAACAACTGCTGGGCCGTGGTAGCAGTTGTTAGATTGGGATGGGATAAGGGGGTGGGGCACGATGCTCTGAATTGCAGAACAGCTTCCCAGTCAGACTGCAGGGCACAGTCAGACTGTGAGTTGACAACGGAGCTGAACAAGAGAGATAGTTACACATATAACAATTGCTTTGTTCTACCACACATCTGTGAGCCTGTCCTATGTGGTAGCATGCCTGTTGGTGTGATGCTGTGGTGTTTTTCAAATGACAGCAGACTCACCCATGGTGGGCCTGTTTTGGCAGAAAATCCAGACAGAATAAGAAGAGGGGTCTGGCCGGACAGGGCAAGATATGACAAAATAATAATTTATAAATTATCAAGGGCTCATGAGGGAGGGGTGAACAGGGAGGGAGGGGAAAAAAGAAGACTTGATGCAAAGGGCTTAAGTGGAGAGCAAATGTTTTGAAAATGATGAGGGCAAATAATGTACAGATGTGCTTTATACAATTGACGTATGTATGGATTGTGATAAGAGTTGTATGAGTCCCTAATAAAATGTTTTTTTTTAAAAAGAAGAGGGGTCTGGCCATCTACTTCCAAATATTAGCCAATGAGACCCTATGGATCACAAGAGAGCTTTGTTCCACTCGCTTGCTCTTGACACACCATCAGGAGCAACCACGCTCTGGAAGAGGACACTGTGTTTGGTGAAGCAGAGGGTCAGCAGGGTGTGGGGGAGCCCGGTGAGAGGGACTGGAGCAGAAGCCACAAGGACAGATTCAAGGACGTGCTAGTGAGTGAGGGGACGAGTCTGGACCCAATGGTGTTTCACTGTTGTCTGTGGGGTTGCTATGGGTTTGAGTTGGTTTGACGGCAGTTCTCAAATTCTCTCCAGTTAGAGTAGGGTGAGGGGTGTGGTAGAAAGTTCCAGGAACAAGGACCAGTACGTGACAGCATGACCTCATAAAGTCACATCGCTCATAGGAGAAGCTACATGCATGTGCAGGCAGGTGTGAGTTTTACCTGGAAGAAAAGAGACAGGTTGTGAAAGAACGTTTGTCTCATTTTGAACTTAATCTTGAAGACAATGAAGAGCTGTTTCAGGCTGTTAAGCAGGGTTGTGAGCAGATTGGATTTGTGTTTTAGAAAGAACTCCCTAGTACGGTGTGGAACATGGATGGAAGATGACCATGAATAGACTCAGAGTGCACTTCCCTGCTAAGTGTCTGTCAACTTGATGTTGCTTCTACAACAGTGTGCACTATCTGATTCCTTGAAACTGCAGTGGGTTTTAAAATGTGTTCTTTTACCCTCAAATTTTATGGTTTTTGTGTCCCCACATTGGACCCATTTACCAAGGTACAGAATTCCACATTGGAAATCAATTTCCTGAAGGTCCTTGAAGCCTTGTTCCATGTCTTCCAACATCCAGTATTGCTCCTGAGAAGTTTGAAGCCATTCTAATTCTTGGATTTCCAGAAATCCAAGTTGTTTTCTGCAAACGTGCAGGGTCTTCTCTTTATTCCCAGTTTGAAAGTTGACCGTAGGGTCTTTTCATGAGAGGTCCTTTTCATGCATTGGCTGGACATTGGGTAGCTCCTTCCCATCTGAGTCTATATGTTCTTCAATGCTGGGAAATATTTTAAAATGATTTCCTCTGACTGGATCTCTTATTTGAATCTTTGTTCTCTTGGATTGAATATGTGTCAGTCTGGGTTGACTAGAGACACAAATCCAGGACACTCATAAGAGAAAGCTTTATATCAAAGGGTAATTGTATATTAAGAAAACATCCCATCCCAGATCAGATCAAGGCCCTAACTCTGATATTAGCCCATATGTCCAACCCCAGTCTATAAATTCCTCTTCAGACTCACGCAACACATGCAATGGCATCTAATACAAGATCACAGGCCAGTGGGTGGAAAGTCTTGTGGGTTCAGTGGTGGTGGAAGCACCTCAGTGCTACTGTGGGTCTCTGCATGGCTCTCGCAGCTCTTGCTCCATCAGTGTAGCTCCATGTGGTTTGTCAACAGGAATCTATCGCAGAGAGAATGTGAATTTGTACCACCTCCTGGGAGGAAGACAGGAGATCCCAGAATCCTCTGGAGAAAGCCATCCCCACATAGAGGCCTCATTGGTTATGACCTGGTTGACAGGCTAGATTCCAACCCAACGCAAGTTGAGAGATTATGTAACTGCCACAGATTCTCAGTCTCCTTGATGAATCAGATTTTTCTCATTTGTTTTTATTTTTTATATTTTGGAGTTTCTTTAAATCTTCTTTTCTAGTTATTTTGTCATTTTACCACCCTATTATTAATTTTCAAATGTTCATTTAAAATGATTTTATAGGATCACTTAAAAAAGAAATATATATATTTATATTCACAAGGAGAGGATGATGTATTTATCATCAAGAAGCAAATGGTATATATATTTTCTCCAGCCTAGCCATGTGGTTTTCCCCGAAGGAAACTTGGTGGCACAGTGGGTTAGGGGTTGGGCTGCTAAATACGAAGTTGGTGGTTCAGACCCACCAGAAACTCCTTAAAAAAAAGATGTGTAGTTTTGGAAAATACATAGTGTTTTAGGCCCCTATAAATGGTCACTATGAGTCAGAATCAACTTGATAGTAGTGGGTTTGTTTCTTTGTTTTCTGAAATGGTTAAAACCTCTCAACCTAACAAGAAATCACACCGTGTGTGCTCACCTTCCCGATATGATCGCTGAAGACAAAGCGGGTGCATAAGCAAAAGTGGTGAAGAAAGCTGATGATGCCTGGCTATTCAAAGATATAGCCTCTGGTGTCTTAAAGGCTTGAAGATAAACAAACAGCCATCTAACTCAGAAGCAACAAAACCCATATGAAAGAACCAGCCTGTGTGATCATGAGATGTCAAAGTGATCAGGTATCAGGTATCAAGAACAAAAAAATCAAATCATTGTGAATGGGGGGTAGTACAGAGTGGGGACCCAGGGCCCATCTGTGGGAAATTGGACATCCCCTTGCAGAAGGGCTGCAGGGTGGAGGTGAGCCAGTCAGGGTACAGTACAGCAACGATGAAACATACAACTTTCATCTAGTTCCTAAATGCTTCCTCCCCACCCACACCCACCCCCAAGTATCATGATCCCAATTTTACCTTACAAATCTGGCTAGAGGATGTACACTAGTATAGATAGGAACTGGAAACACAGGGAATCCAGGACAGATGATCCCTTTAGGATCAGGAGAGGGGCGATACTGGAGGGTAGAGGGAGGGTGGGGTGGAAAGGGGGAACTGATTACAAGGATCTACATATAACCTCCTCCCTGGGGGATGGACAACAGAAAAGTGGATTAAGGGAGACATTGGACAGTGTAAGATATGTCGAAATAATAGTAGTTTATAAATTATCAAGAGTTTTTAAGAGAGGGGGAACTGGGAAGGAGGGGAAAATGAGGAGCTGATACCAAGGGCTCAAGTAGAAAGCAAATGTTTTGAGAATGATGATGGCAACAAATGTGCTTGACACAATGGATGCATGTATGGATTGTGATCAGAGTTGTTTAAGCCCCCAATAAAATGATAAAATAAAAACAAAAACCTCTCAACTGTCCTGGTGTAGGCACAAGGTAGTTCTTCCTCTGGGTAGTGTAAGGTAGGAGATCTAAGGAGCCAACTACTTCCTAAACAGATCTCAGTTGAACTTGTGATATTTATAGCTTCACTTTTACCCACAATTACCAGAACTATCAATTCCTGAATACTTGGGGAAGAAAGGCTTGGTGATGTACTTCCTAAACCAAGCCAATGAAAGCCCTGTGGATCACTACAGTTCCACTCCATCGGGCATGGGATGCCTGTGACTGCGGGATAGAAAGGCAGCACAGAATAATGGTGTCCGGGGGTGCTGAACACTGTTACCTTTCTTGGCTGTTAACCAAAAGTCGGTGGTTCAAATACACCTGGAGGTGCCTCGGAATAAAAGCTAGGTGATCTACTTCTAAAAAACCAGCCATTGTAAACTCTAGGGAGCACAAGTCTACTCTAGCACACTCATAAGATGCGGAATAAGTCACAAATCATAAGAAATAAATCACTCATAATGTGTGTAATCTGCCCTGAGGAACTGAGTTTGGCATACAAAAGTTTCGTCCTCACCTCCTACTCAGCCAGCCTAGGAGTCTGCTTCGGCAGGGTCTGCCAAGTCAGTTGTTCTCGCCCTCCTGCTCCTTGATTCCAGGATTGTGTTTCTCCCATCTCCTACTCCCTTCTCCGTGTCCTTGTGGAGTGTTACCTTGTCTCAACCCTCACTCCAGTGAGGGTTTCCAGAGGAACGGGAGATAAATGAAAATGTCCAATCTGCTGTACCAAAAGTCCACAACAGTCCTATAAAAAGATTTTATTTCGTGTTAATTGAAGATAATTTTAAGCTACTTGTATCTATAAAGACAGATGTAGCCTCAATGTAACTATTAAAAGTTTATGGTATATATATATATATATATATATATATATATATATATATATATATATATATATTTCTGCTCTAAATGAACATTCTTTTTCAAAATAGTGTTGCATTTTAATGCACCCCCAGAAGAAAACACTGGAGACCTTCATGTTTTGAGCTTTCCCGAGAAGCAGCAAAGCTCTAAATCACGTTCATCCCAGTATTCGATGTAACATATTCAACTTGTCAGAATTTTTACAATGCTTCTAATGAAGGGCTCCGTATAATGAATTGCACAATTACAACGGAAGGGGGTTCTAACGAGCAATTATCATTCCAAGCAAGAACATTCCAGCTTTTGCTTTAGTTTTTATTCACCGTCTCTCAAACTCGAGGCTAACAAGTAATTGTCAAAAAAAATTAATGGGGAGGATGTGCAAGAAGCACAATGCTCAGCTGGAATGATGGTCGGAGGCCCCGTTTCCCTGAGCGTGTAGGTGGTGAACACAGTGGAGGAAATGCATTCTCTGCATACGCATGATGGGTCTGTAGAGCCTTGGGAGCCAAGCATGAATTAGGGATCCACTGAATGTAGCTTCACATTGAGTCTGATCCCCAGAATTTCTTTTAGTTTTTGTCCTATTCCTTTTATTTATTTCTGATCTCAGGTGACAGCAGGGGGTAGATGGACCCAAAGTTCTTCGCAACTGTCAAAGATCTCTGTGAGAAAAAAAATCAATGAGACCTTGCATAGTTAGAGAAATACTGCTCTTCAATGAAGGCCCATCTGACGTGAGTCAGCAAGGCCTAGGCTCGGGGAGGTGTGTGGTTGGGTGTTGCTGAGTCACGGTGACCCCATGTGCAGTGGAACCGGATGCTGCTCAGCCCTGTGCCAGCCACATGATCCTTTGTGGATCAGGCCACTGGGGGCTCCATTGGCTGATTTTTGGCAACAGAGATAGATCCCCAAGTCTTTCTCCCTAGCTTGGAGGTCCCCCTGAAACTTGTTCAGCATTATAGCGACACGCAACCATCACTAACGGTCAAATTGACAACAGCTTATGGAACTACCACAGGTGCCTCAGCTGGGCATTGAATCGAGGTCTACCACACAAAAGGCAAGAATTCCACCACGGAACTACTGATGTCCTCCCCTCCCTCCCTCCCTGCCAGGCAATGTACATGCACTACCTTGCTTGCTTAAGGAGCCCTGGTGATGCTGTTGGTCAGTGTTGGACAGCTAACCAGAAGGTCGGTGGTTTAAAACCGCCAGCCGCTCTCCAGAAGAATACGCTACCTGCTGTCTGCTCCCATAAAGTCCCACAGTCTCCAAAGCCCTGTACAGGGTTGCTATGAGTTGGAATTGACTCAGTGGCAGTGGGTTTGGTCTTAGTTCTTATTTTGCTTCCTTACAACAACCTGCAACGTATGTCTTTTACAAATGAGAAAAACTGAACCCTAAAGATGCTGAAATAAAGTGGTCAAAGTCTCATCTAAAAAGCATCAGAACCAAATGGATATTTGGCTTCAAACTTGAGCTGGGCTTCTAGGAACGAGTCACTATCTTGCCTTGTGGGTCACTCACTGATGACTTGAACAAGTGGTTCGCTCATTGCTGCATTTCTGGATCTTCTGTGTACAACTCCAGGGCCCCGGGCCCCCGGAGTTACGTAAGAGGAGGGCTCTGGGCCATCTGCTTCCTTTGCTGGGATGGAAGGAAATGATGACATGATTGTAAGCGTTATTGCTAAAGGTGCTGCAGCTACAAGTAAAAGAAACCCCCGATTGACCAGTTTAAAGAAAAAGAATCCTCTCACACGAGAGGTCCCAATGAAGAGCTACTCAGGGACTCGGCAAAGCTGCCAGAGCCCGAGGTTCTACCCAGCTTCCTGCTATGGCATCCTCACGCGCGGGCCTTGCCTCAGCTGGTAGCCCTCATGCCTGCAAGGGGGCTAATACTGTCCCAGGCATCACATCCTGATTCCCCACTAGTGAGACAGGAGGCATAAACGCTTCTCTTACCACCTTTGTTGAAAGCAAGGTAACATTTCCAAGATGACTCCAGCAGGCCTCCTTCATGCCTCATTGGCCAGAACGGATCACTTCTAAACCCACTGCAGACCAAGGGCACAGGTTAGATTAGCTGATTTGGATTAGCTGATTTGGATTTGATCCTAAATCAGTCTTGTGGTTTGAACTGACACCACTACCTCCCCCACCAATCTACTAACATCCTAGCTCTTACATTTGTAAATGGGTCTCCTAGGTGGTACAAATGGTTGAGTGTTCAGCTAGGAAATAAGAAGCTGGGGGTTAGAAGCCACCCAGGCAACCTTGAAGAAAGGCCTGGCAATCTGCTTTCAAAAGGTGGCAGCCATGAACAACCTATGGAAATGCTCTATTCTGGCACATGTGGGGTCACCGTAAGTTTAACTCAACAGCAATTGTTTGTATTTGGGTATACCAGTACACATGATCCTGCTTGAAGTAGGATTTTCTTTGTTCCATTAAGTAGGTTAGACCTGAGTAGGATAGATTCTAACTCTAATCACTCCTGAGTTACAAAAGAGCAGAAGAGACAGAAACAGAGTCACCTACTAGGATCACTGGCAGCTGCTAGGAGCCCTGGTGATGTAGTGGTGATGTAGTGTACTAATTTGGTGATGTAGTGTACTAATTTGGCTGCTATCAGCCCAGTCAGCAGTTTGAAACCACCAACAGCTGTGAGGGAGAAAACCTGGGCTTTCTACTACAATAAGCAGCTACAGTCTCAGACACGCACAGAGGGTCGCTATGAGACAACATTGACTCACTAGCAGTGAGTTAGAGCTAGAAGCTGAAATGGGCAATGTAGGACCTTCCACTAGAGCCGTCCTCTGAATTCACACTGCTAGCCTCTTGAACTGTGCGAACATAAAATTCTGTTCTCAAAAGACACCCCTTCTGGTATTTGTGTTGTCGTGACTAAGACCGGTCAGGGGAAAGTAGACAACTGGACACAATGAGGGTTCTGACAGGGAGGGGTAAGGATAGAAGTAACCTTTCATGGGGAACCAACAGTGACTTCTACTCAAGTCAAGAATGTCCAAGTCCGATAAAGAAAGATCATAGAAAACAAGGTGCTTTGTGCTGCTATTTTCTACTGTCCTCCAGAGTGCAGATGTGGGGATGAAAGGGTTGATTTGAGTATTAGTTGAAAAGGTATAAAGAAACTCCATCTATGTTAGGACTCATCCCAGATTTCCATACATGTATGCAAATATTTGAATAAGGCACACATTTATCTACTAATATTACAAGCACCAACAGATTTGAGATTATGTGTAGAAAAAGCTATTTAGCTTTTGGGTGAAGTTTAAGAAATGGGCAGTTATTAGCTGACCAGAAAGCTGTGATCTAAAGGTGTTACTGACAACATGTGGCAGGGGTTGCTGTGAATTTCTGCAGTCAGATCAGCTTTTCCTGTGGATGCATAATATTGAGCCGGTTCTCCCAGGGGTATTGGAGCATGATTCTCTGTAAGCTACCAGATATGATGCAACCCACAAGTCTCCTTACATAGCATCCTATGTCTTTGGCATGAGGTTTGCTCAGCTCAATCCTCTAAGCCATTGTTTGTCTTGTTAGGTGTCACTGACTCTGTTCTGGATCATAGCAACTCCAGGTGCGGCAGAATGAAACACTGCTTGTGTCACCTTCACAATCATGACTGTGCTTGAGCCCATTGCTGTAGCCGATGTGCCAGTCCGTCTCGCTGGGGGTCCTCCTCTTCTTCACTGACCTGCCACCTTACCAAGCATGAGTTCTTCTCCAAGACTGGTCCCTCAATAGCGTGTTCAAAGTATATGAGACCAACTCTTGCCATCCTTGCCTCTAAGGAGCATTCTGGCAGTACTTTTCCAAGACAAATTTATCCAACCTTCTAGCAGTTCATGGTATATGAGGGGGTAACTACCCCCCTCAAAAAAAAGCTATGTATTTAAATTTCTTTTTACAAAACAACCGTATCACCTTCATAGTACTAGCCATTACACTTAATACATTTGTCAAATCTGCAATTCCGTTCTTGGAAACATTTTTCAACCTCTTCTGTTTGGATGGCTGACAGCACCTCCCTCTTTTTTTCTTCACATCTTCTACATTGTCAAATGGCTATCCTTTCATGTCCCTCTTCACTCACAGAAACAAAAAGAAGTTGCATGGAGCAAGGTCAGGTGAGAAAGGTATGTGGGGGGCAAGAGCGTCATGCTGTTTTTGCCAAACAATGGCACACTGAGATGGCTGCATGAGCAGGTGCATTGTCATGGTGTCAAAAAACAATCCCCCCCCCCCCCCCGCTACTACAAATCAGGCTTTTGTTGTGCAAATTGTTAGGCAATCTTTTCAGAGCCTCTAAATAGAAAGCTTGATTTCAACAGTGTGACCTGGTATAACTAACTCCAAATGCACGATGAGTTGACAATTTTGTTAGATCAGGAAGGTGACAGATGTCCAGAACAAGGTTTGTCATCAATCGACATTTCACCACTTTTGAAATGAGAAAACCACTTGTACACTTGAGGTTTTCCCATAGTGCTCTTCCTGTAAGCTGTGTTAATATCACAACAGTTTCTCCAGCATCTTTCCTGAGCAGGAAACAAAATTTCACAGCAGCATGCTGTTCACTTAAATTGACCATCACAAAAAATGACGTTCGAGTGAAACTGCTATTACAAAAAAATTCACTCTCCCCAGAGAGAACCTTCCCAGGGGATGCCACTGGGTGCACTACCTCAGAGTGAGTTTCTCACCTAGTGGGTGGAAAATGTGTAGTAAGAAAGCTCCATTTCACCCATTGCAATTCCATTTTTGGGGGGGGAGGCTGTTACCCCTCGTATTGGATATTCTTCCTCAGTGCTATACTTCAAAGGTGTCAATGTTTCTCTAGTCTTCCTTACTCGTCCAGTTTTCATGCACAAATGAGACCATTGAAAATACCATGGCTTGGGTGAGTCATACCTCATTGGACAAAGTGACATTTGGGGGATTTTCTTTTGAGCACTTTAAAGAGGTCCTTTGCAGCAGATTTGCCCAATGCCGTGTGTCATTTGAGTTCTTGATGGCTTATTCCATGGGCATGGGTTGTGGTTCTTAGTAAAATGAATGACATGATAACCGATGTAGATTATTTGTTGAGTTTGAGAATTTTTGTTTTCTGTATGTTGAGGGGCAATTCATACTGAAGGCTGTAGTCTTTGAGCTTCAGCAGTGTTTCAAGTCCTCTTGCCTTTCAGTAAGCAAGATTGTGTCCTCTGTCCTCTACTGGTTTGTTAATGAGCCTTCCTCCAGTCCTGCTTCTCCTATCCAGCTTCTCAAATCATTTGCTTAGCATATCGATTGAATAAGTATGGTGAAAGGATAGAAGGCTGACACTTTCTTGATTTTAAGTCACAAAGTACTCCCTTGTTCTGTTTGAATAACTACAAGTTAGTAGTCATCGGGGATGTTTAATTCATCTCTGTTACTTCTTGGAGAAAATGAGGATTAATAAACTCCTCAATATATACAAAATATTCTAAATTTCTTCAAAGAACTATCTTCTGTGGAACAGTATCATCCTTCAAGTTTCCCCCGACTTTCACCAACAATCTAATAAGTGGAAAAGAAAGAAATGTTGGTTTTTTTTCTTATGGACAAATCTGATTGTTATTACATACTCCAAAAGCATTCATTGCATCCGCTGCGGAACAAGATCCAAACCACTGGACAAAGCATCAAAGGCCCCTCTTTTCCTGCCCTTCCTCCATTCTCCCGTGCTATCAGATCCTTCACTGTTTCTGGCCGGTATACAGTTTCAGTGTTGTGCCTTTGCTTAACTTCACTCTTTCATTTCCCTCATTGAAATACCTATTTATCCTTTACATCCCTGTTGAAGCCCGCTTCCTCTAGCAGCCTTCACTTACCCTTCCCATCAGAGGTAACCAATACCATCTTTGTTGGTGCCCACCTTTGTTTTCCACCTATGCTCAATGGTTTGGGCAGTGGCCTGCATATAGAGGTCTTTGCTGATCTTTTGGACCACTGAATCAAGAGCTTCCTAGAATGGAGATTAGTCTTCACAAACCTCTTTATTGGAGCTCTGGAAGACCTCATTTCCCAGTCTCCCTCACAGTTAATTTGAGGACATGCTGGGTTCTGACTGGAGCCCTGGTGGTATAGCAGTTATGCACTGGGCTGCTAAGTGCAAGGTCAGCTGTTTGAAACCATCAGTCTCTCTGAGGGAGAAAGACAGGTTTTCTCCTCCTGTAAAGAGTTACAGTTTCAGAAACCCACAGGTGCAGTTCTACTCTGTCCTATAAGGTTTCTATGAGTCAGAATAGACTCAATGGCAGTGTATTTGGTTTTGAAGTTTGGGTGCTGGCTAATGGAACAGGGTAGAAGTGATGTCATCACCTACCATATTTGAATGAACCCCTACTTCTCTCTTCACCTTCTAGCCATAGAGGTCAACATCACAAGATAACGGGACCCTGTAGCCCTGGGCAATTACTTATGGAGGAGCTGCCCATCCGTGGTGGAAATTGCTTGGGTAAGAAATATAAACTCTAATTTATATTTGCTGCATCTTAGTTGAGTCTACCTTGACTAACGGAATCCTAAGTTTGAGGAGATCATATCTTATCGTTTCTTAGTTTTCAACAGTGCCTTTCCATCTGGCAGATGGTCATTAATACTTGCCAAATTGAGATAAACAGTGAATACGATTTCTGCCACAAAATCATACGTTTTTCTCCTAAGAAGGCATTGTAAGCTCCTTAGAAGCAACAGCTTGTTTTTGAAAAATGAGGTTATTTATTTAGCAAACACGTGTTTGTGGCATTTGCTGGCAGTCGTTGGTCCTTCTGGATAGGAGTGAATGATAGAAGGATAACAAGGGCAAAGCAGGCTGGATAAGAGTTGCTCGGAGAAGCCAGACTTTCTTTCCTGGCTTAAGTGTCACCTCCAAGGAAAGTCCTTCCTTGCTCACCTTTGCCAAGACCGTCCACTCCCCTGCATCGTTTTCCTGTATCTCAGCCCTTAGCTTCACAGAGTCCGCCTCAAACTGAAATTGTCTGCTGGGTGTGAATTACAGACCAGACTGGAAGTTCTGTAAGGAAAGAGACCACATCTACTGTGGTAGTCACCTAATCTGGTGTCAATTTCAGGATTAAAAGTGTAGGGGTGGAGTCTAGGCTGTCAATCTGGAGATAGCCAATGAGGCTTCTATGGACATGGGCTTCCCCTGAGAATTCTGGGTAATCTTGTGCTTCCTCCTTGGAGGTGGAAGACACCTCCCTCTCTCTGCTACTCCCTGGGAGACAATGCAGAAGACAAGCCACATGGATGCAACCAGATCTCTGAAGCCGGAGAAGCCACAGAGAGACCCCTGCCAACCCTGAGATGCTTACAATGCCGCTGGATCCAAAGACTTTCTAACCACTGGCTTGTGATGGCCCTGCATGACTTCATTGCATGTGTTTTGTGAGTCTGAAGAGGACTTTATAGATTGGTATTGGACATATGGGCTAGTATCAGACTTATGGCCTTGGACTGGAATGGGTTGGGATGTTTTCTCAATGTTTAATTTCTCTTGTATATAAACCTCTCCCTTATATACATATCCATTGAGTTAGTTTATTGTGCCAATCTGTCCAATAAACATATGCAGGATTAATTGAAGGGTGGAGGGATAAATGGCTCGGTGAGCCTCACCTTTCGAGCTCTCGGGTCTCTTGCTTTGTGATGGTAGCACCAGGGTGCAGCTGCTTTAGAAGTTCCCTGCTTCAGCTTGCAAGACTGACTTCCTACAAGTCATCCCCAATGAGAAGCCACATGGACCTACCCTGATACAGCCCTGGGTGCTGGAGCACCTGTGTGGAGACCCCTGCCAGCGCTGAGATACTTACACATTGACTGACTCGGCTTTCCTCCTGCAGTCGGCATCATTGTGTCTGTTTTGTGAGATAGAGGACTTTGTGGATTGGTGTCAGACATATGGGCTAATGTTGGACTTGTGGGCTTGGGCCACACTGGGGCTGGGATGTTTTCCTGATGCGCACTTAACCTTTATATAAAATTCTCTCTTATACCTGAGTTGCTGTGGATTTGTTTCTGTAAAGTACCCAGACTAATACATGCATGTTTATGAATTTGTTTCTCTAGTCTACCCAGACTAACACACCTAGTTTATTTGATGTTCTTTCCAGACACCTAGAGCATGTGTGACTGATGACAGACACTTGGTCACGGTGATGGGCAAGGTAAGCGAGGAGACAGAAGCAGCCCTGAATAAGATAATTATTATCTTGAGGGCATATAGGGCAAGTAAAGGGATTATACTTCAAAGTCATGGTTGTGCAGAGTAAAATAATCAGTGCTTCTTCGCAGAAAGAGTAAGATTATGCTCAGGAAAATGTACTTAGAGGAAAGGGAAGTGAACGCTGCAATAAAAAAGATGTTCATCTAACGTGGTTAAAACAAGATATCTTCACACTGAATTGAAGAAGAAACAGAGGATTCAATCCAAACACAATTCTTTAAAGGCTCCAGAATAAATGGGATATTACTAATCATGCTTCCAAGCATTCATTACTTTGTTTATCAATAAATATGTACTGGGGCTTTGTAGAATGCCTTTTGTACATATAACAAATACACACTGAATACTTTCCTAGAGGTTGCTGTGTATTTTGAGAAGTCATCCTCCAGGGCTGATGTGAGTAGTTCAAAACAGAAGTAAAAGTGGCCTTATGTGCTTGATACTTTATCATCTCCGTACAGAATCATGTGCATGATCCCTCCCTCTCTAATCCCCATCCTGAGTCCACCATTGGACCAATGGTTTGACATAGAGTCTTGAGTGAGGGACTTGTGTATTCAGTATAACCCCTCTGCTCCAGTCCCCCTAGCTACCCACCCACGGCTCCTTTTACAGTGCTTCTCGTGAGAGGCACAATGCCTTCTATCCTCCAGATAGTCAGCAAATGTTGGTTATAGAATTAAGCATAAACACACCTACACAGTTTACTTTTCTGTGGATTTTCCTGATGGTGATACTATACTCCCCAATTTTGTTCCTACCAAGGAGAATGGAGTGTGTCCTCATTATCATTCATTTCTTGCAAGTGTGCCAGCCATAAGGCGTCCAGTGACTTCCAGGGGCTCTAGGACCTATGAAGGTCATCTCCAGCTTGTCTTTCAGCCTCGTCAAAACTCCTGCCACTTTCTCATCTTCTACCCAGAAATGATTCCACCCAAGAAATTGGGATACAACTAAGTTGAGTTCGGAAAGATGGAGGCTTATTTTCCTTGTACTGAAAAATGCCTATCTAAGTGGACAAGGGAGCTTCAAACACTCCGTGCAACAATGGAATTAAAAGATAATTGTTTTTTCTTCCATTAACTTTTTAAAGCCTTCTCATAAAGCAAATGGAATGTTCTTTTGACTTCTCTTATAAGCACAAATAATTCAAGAATGCCCCCTACGAAGTGGCCCAGCGAAGTGCAATGAGCCCTCCTCCGGAATCCAGAACACCTGGATGCTCTTCCTGTGTCTGCCCCTAACTCCCTGCATCATCCAGAGAAGGGACCCCAACCTCTCAAATGGCTTTTTAAACACTGAAAATCACACGAGTATGCTTTTCACCCTCACAGTATGGGTGTTATCAATCAGTTTATGATACTATTTATTGCTGGGGGAAAATGCGGATATGGCAGGCATTTATAAGTTCTGCCTGCTGAACTGCCATCAAAACCAGGCGAGCTGTACAGTGGTCGGTTCCCAACAAGGGTCTATGAAATCGTCCAATCTGCCAAGGTGTGTCTTTGATAGCTCTCAGTCTCAGCATCTGCTTACTCTTAGATTTTTATTCTCATGAAGGCTTCCCTGTACCATGTGACCAAAGATCCAAACTCACTGCCATCACATCGATGCTGACTCCGGGTGACCCTGTGGGACAGGAGAGAACTGTACCTGTATCTGGGACTGTCGCTCTTTGTAGGGGTAGAATTTCCCGCCTCTCTTCTGAGATGCGAATCATAGTTTCAAACTGCCGACCTTGCAGACTGTAAACCTATGTAGAACCCCCATGCCACCAGGGCTCCCTACACCAAGAAGAATGATTAGAGGCGCAAGTCCTATTGCATTGTGACCTAAACGATAGCCGCTTTGAATGGAAGCAGATTTGAATAGCTAGAATGTATTGGTGTGTGGCCCAATTATCGGCATCATTTCCACTTCATTCAGGTTGCTGCTGGAGTCCTATGTCCCTAGACCATGAGTAGAATCATTGATCATTCAAACGGCTGTCGAAAAATCTCTCCATTTTCTTCTGGGCATGGGCATTTTTGAAAGGCTTCTTTCCCCATGTTTCCTGAATATAAAGCAACAGCACTTAATTTTTTTTCTTAAATAACCATTTTAGCTACCAAAGTCATGAAACAATAAAATGAAGCAACCCATCAATCATTTAACGGTGGCTTTCTTTTAAAGCCACGTTCATTGTAGCTGTTATTACTACTTCTGTTAGCAGGAAAAGGTAAACACTACCATTTGATTTCTTTCTGTCAAAGAAAAAGTTGCTTTTGTGGGCTCTGGGTCTAGGAGTCAAGAATTTTTAAGAAGTTAGAGGCTGGTGTGGAGCACAAACTCCCAGCAAGAAGGCTGGCACCTGGCCGGGAGCAGTCTCTCTCCTAGTCCTTCTCAGATGGATGCTGTGTCTCTATTTGCTCAAGAAGATTGGTCTGGTGGCATATTTGGGCAGCCAGTGAGCCTGGGCTGTAAGTTATTTTGTTTCATGAACCAGAAGTCCATAAGCTGTTGATGATACTGGACCAACCGGGGGAGAAATAATTCCCTCTCCATCAGTTCCCACCAGGCAAAATGATCAGACATCAATTACTTGGCTGAGTGAGGACAAAATAATTGAACTGGAACGTGTCACTGGTACAATTTTTCTAGCTTCAAGTTGGCATTTATCTAGCCCTCCAGCAGTGAGCGATTTCCTGGTGAACAGTTGTTAATTAGAATGGGTTTGTTTTCTTTAATGGATTGATAATTCATTTTACTGCATTCAAAAATAGTTTTTAAAGTTTGCTCCCTCCTGGGGGGAAATGGCACATAATGGAACAGATAGAGGTCAAGGTCAGGTAGTGGATTTCTCTGATGCAGGAGGGATGTTACTCTATCTCACTTCAAGGTACTTCACAATGGTGTTTCAAGGAATCTTACCATCTACCTATTTTGCAGGCCTGGTGAATTCCTCGGCAATGCTTCTCAGGAAGCAGAGTCGGATGCTGTGCTGCTGTTCATATATTGCCCATATGCTGTGTAATGACTACCACAGTCCACCTCCTCTTCCTTCCACGTTAGGTGAGAGAGAGAAAGAGAGATGACCCAATAAGCGTTCAATTGTTTCCAACATAAGAGACAGGATCCACTGAGTTCCAGGCTTTGCTGAGGAGACACACCAAAATGTCAGGACAAGGTGAGAACTTGTAAGGAAGTCAGGGCTCAGGAGCTGTAATATGTTGTCCCATTCTCCCACTTGCTCCTCTTCCTATTGGAAAATATATCTTTTTAGATTTAATACGTGCCAAAAATTACTTTGAGGCTTTGACGTTTTGTGAGTATTTTCTTAATGTTACATCTTAATAATCTCTTTAAATACAGCACTATCACAATGTAAACAGGACCTGAAGACAGAAGAGAAACCAGACAAGCTTTGGATTCACCTTGAAAATGCGACCTATGTACAGCATAAGAGAAAAGAAATGGGAAAATACTGAGTTGCAAAATAATTTATGTTATCTAGGCCTTGACGGAACGAGGCTGAAGCAGTCTGCTTCTGTGGCCAGAGGCCTAGCTCCCAGCAAGCATGACCTGTGAAGCACCAGAAATGAGGTGGCCCCGGTGGGAGACAGGTCCTTTCTTTGACGAGTTAGCTAATGCCATGTGTGACTGCTTAGCATTCAAAAGCTTCAGATCAGTGAGCATCAGGCTTGTAGTTAATGAAGGTATGGGCATATAATAAGAAAGGAACTTTCCAGAAAAATCAGATAATCTTCTGAGTGAGGAAGGCTTTGATCTTTTTGTCAATTATTTTCTATTTACAACAACTCCATTGGGTAGATAAATCATTACCCCCATTTTAAAGACAAAGTAGTCGGAATGTAGAGGTTGTGACGTGTTAAAATTCATAGCTAGTCAAGCATCAGATTCAGCATTCAGACCCAGATTTTCTGAATTTAGTGCTCGCCCCCTCTATCATTTCTCCTTGTCTATCAGTGGCGAACGTGGCATCAGGATAGGAGAAAGGTTTACTACCAATCTTTGATAGCAGATGGCACAAACTTGCTTATTGAGAGGACTTGAAGCACTTGCTAATGGAAATCAAGGACTACAGATTTCAGAAAGCAGTGTAACTCACTGTAAAAAGTAGAAGACAAAATCCTCACAACTGGACCAATAAACAACATCGTGATAAACAAGGAAAAGACTTAAGTTTTCAAGTATCTCATATTACTTCGATTCCCAACCAGTGCTCATGGAAGCAGTAGTCAAGAAATTAAAGTACACGTTGCATTGTATGCCATTAAATCAGTTCCAACTCATTGGGCAAATCTGCTGCACACAACCTCTTCAGAGCATTGAAGAGCAAAGATAATACTTTCAGGATGTAGGTGCCCCTGGCCCAAATCATGACAACGTCCATCTCCTCATATGCATGTGAATATTGCCCCAAGAAGAAGGAAGACCAAAGAATTGATATATTTGAATTATAGTGTTAGCAAAGAATATTCAAAGTACAATGGGCTTCCAGACAAACAACACATCTGTCTGCAAAGAATATAGCTAGAAGGCTCCTCAGAAGCAAGAGTGGAGAGAGTTCATTTCATGTACTCGGGACGTGTTCTCAGGAGAGATGGAAAAGGACATCGTGGTGTGGAGCGCGTGAGAAAGAGGAAGTGCCTCGAGGAGGGGGACTGACAGCGGCTGCAGCAATGGACTGGACTCACCAACCATGGTGAGGATGGCGCGGGATTGGTGGTGTTTCATTGTGTCCAAGGGGTTGCAATGAGTCAGAACTGATTCAATGGCACATTAAAATATGTCTATATCGTGAGTCATTGACAAACTGCCATTCCGGTACTAAATTTGAGTTGTGCAATGACACTGGAAATGGCAAAGATAAGATCTGGGGAAGGTAGCGTGTATATAGGATTGAGAGTTTAAATCAGCTGATTTTAGAGTTGCCTTTAGTTTGCACCTTCTTTGTTTTGATTCTTTGAGTCTGTCTCCTAATCCCAGCCCATATCTGTCCAGCTGGTTATCTGAAAGGCCCAAGTCTCTTCACAGTTTTGCCATATAACCACCATCGACTCAAGCTATTGCCCATCCTCCCTCTAGATTCCAGAAAATCTTGATCCTTTCTCTTCTCTCCAGACAGGCTGTTGTTGGTCTTCCCCCTGATTTCAAGTCTTCCCAAACTAAACATCTCCTTTCATCCTTTTGCTTGGTTATCCCCAAAAATAGAACATAAATCTAGTAGCAACAGGAAAATGCCCAAATGTTAACCACACAATCCATGCAGGAGCTTCCAAGGGTTATGTGTCAGGGAACAGGGCCCAATTGTCCTCTGGGACTCTCTGTACTCTCTTGCCCCACTGCCCACGTTATTGACACCGTGGATGCTTGGCAATTGTCTGTAACAGAAAAGTAACAAAGGGTATAACTTGAGAAGAGTCTCAAAATGAAAAAGTAGGGCATCTGCTCAAGCATTACTGTCAGAGAACAAACAGCTACGTGTCAAAGAAGGCAGGCAAGAACTTGAGTGGAGTCGCTAGAACGTGGCAGAACACCTCATTTAATTCATACACAGAAGGGAAAATGTTAGATTCAATCAGAGAATATTTAAAGAAATACATGTCTAGCAAGCAACTTAAACTTGCCACATCCAAAACTGAACTCATCATTCCCGTTAAACAAAAGAAAACAACAACAAAACCCACCCTCCTTCCCCCAAGTGTTTGTAGCTGTTTGAGCAAAAATTATAACAAGCACCTTTGATTCCTCCTTTTCCTTCACATTCCATAAGCAAGTCTTCTTGACACCTCTTCTGAAGTATTTTCCCAAGTCTTTCCATTTATTTCTATCTCCACTTATTCTTCCTGTTAACAAAGACCTATCAACTGTACCCCTAGCCTCCTAACTAGTCTCTCTATCCTACTTCTGCTCCTCTGCAGTCCATTCTCCACACAACAGCCTACAGCATCTTTTAAAAGCACATGCTGGATCCTATAACTAGTCTTAATTCCATCCAAAGCTGTAAAATTGTACATGGAATAAATCCCAAACTCCTTACCATAGCATGCAGGACTCTAGTTCTGGGCTCTACCCACCTTTTGGAGAAGATATCACTCTTTTCATCTCTGACCTTCAACCACCCCAGATTTTTTCTCCCCAGAAGACGGCAAGAACCTTCTTGTTGCTATCTGCCATGAGTGGATTTTGTTCCATGGTGATGCCATTGGTATCAAGCAGAGCTGTTCCATAGGGTTTAGAACACTTTCTGGAAGCAGATCACCAGGCCTATTTTCTTAGGCACTTTAGGTATGCCCAACGTGCCAATCTTTCAGTTATAGGCACTTAATCAGGAATGCTGCCCTGTTCTTACCTTTAGGTCTTTGCAGTTGCTCTTCCCATTTCCTGAAAGATTCTTTCCAGCTATATGCATGGTTGCTTCCTTTCCCATCTTTCAAGGCTCAACTCAGATGGTAGCTTGAAAATCGCAATAGCTTGCTGCATTAGGACTCACTGTCCACCAATGTGGGATAAGGGTATGTTTCCTACTGTAAGCACATTCTGAGTTAGTATTGGGGCTTCACCAATGATCATAGCTGAAGGGAATGATGAGCACTCCTGTCATTTCATAATTGGGGGAGTTGAGGTACAGGGACTGTGTGACTTGTGCAGTGACTCATAGTAGGCAGGGGGAAATCTAGAAGCCAGGACTGTAACTCCCAGGTCCTGCTCTGTGCACTATAAACATTATTTTTAGCTTCTTCACTAAGAGAACTACCTGTGTTCGGGTCTTTCTAGTGAGCTTCTTAAAAGCCTAAGCAATGCTCTTTTTCATTCAGCTAAAAAATGTCAGTGTCTTCTAGCTACTAGTCTCTCACATGGGATTTCCCTTTTTTGCAGAAATATCAAAAGATCCAAACTCAATAGGCCATGGTTCTGTATCCAAAGTGGCTGTGGTATCTCTTTCTAAATAATAAAGTCAATGACCTGGGAACTCTGCTCTACAACCTTGAGCCACTATAAACATGAGTCAATCAATAGATTTTTTGAAAGGAAATCTATCAGTGAATACATTGGAGGTGGGGTCAAGAAGTAGATCTTTTCAAAGCAGAGATACACTATAATTTTGGAAAACCTACAAGTGAGAGGGAGATTGAGATGATGTTTGAACAAAACAAGAGACTACAATCTGGGGGGTTATTCCTAAATTGAAAGCTGACCAAAAAAGTCTTTCAGCTAATTTCCTCTTCTCTAGTTTCAGGATTAAAACTATATTTGATTTGATTATATAAAAAAAGAGTGGAGAGACTTTGGCCTGAATAACAAACCATGGGAACCATTCTTATCTAAAAGTTAGCATATCCAGGTATGTTTTTTAATCCTTAAAATAAGATCAGTTTACATAAACACACATAAAACAGGACAGCGTGGCCTGTGGCCCCCTTGCAGGTCCTTTCCTGGTGGATGCGGAGGTGACAGAGGCTGACCTAGAGTGGATCTAGAATTTGAGACAATCAAGGTTTCCCAGGAACTCTGGAGCTGCTCTGTCTCAGCTCAAAGTCCTTAGCTGTTCAGTTGTCTCACACAACTACCAGAGGGTAATTCTGACCCAAGTTCTGGCTTTAGCATTGGTTGTGCCACGCAGTGGTCTCTCAGGGCTCTGAGCTCACAATGGATCAGAGACCTAAGTTTTGCTTTAAATGTCCTGGGTAAAAGTATGCAAAGAACCCTGCCGGGCATCCCAGAAGCACTGTCACTACATGCATGCAGTAGGCTTATATTTTGGATCCAGAGACTATAGTTTCCCCCAAATCAGGACCTATGTTCTTGGACATGATCTGTTAATGAGGCGGTACTGAAGCATTATTTACTTTTTAGTCATTCTAGTAAGTCCCTCAGTGGCACAAATCGTTAAGGACTCAACTAGAAACAGAAAGGTTGGCAGTTCAAACCCATCTAGAGATGTCTTGAAATAAAACACTGATAATCTGTTTACAAAAGGTCACAGCTTTGCAAGCCATATGGAGCACAGGTCTACTCTCTAACACATGGGGGTACCATGCATCAGAATGTACTCTACAGGAAAGGGCATGGTTTTGGACTTAGTATGTGCCAAGTACTTCACTCAAAACTGTCATGAGGATATGATATATCATAATTTATAATTCTCATTTTTGCAAAGTCACAGCATAGATCCATTTAATGGATCTACATTCAACTATGTGGGAAAGGACACTTGTGGGATACAGAAGGATTTCTCCTAAGCTGCCTCCCCCAAATATATGCCAAACTTAGCTGCTTGCGAATGACTACACACTTGGAGGTCATCAGGAGTAGATCAGGGGTCATTCTCCCTAAGAGCTATCAGCCATCTAGATAGAGCAAGCAGACACCACTGTTTATCCCACAACAAGTAGGGCCCACTCCCTTCTGATAAGGATAGTATTTGTCTGTTTCCTTGTAGGACAACCCAGAGAGGTCAAACACACCCAAGGATGACTAAGGCTAGACTGCCATCTTGAATCTAGGGTCTGCCCATCTTGTCACATGTATACCCCTAGAGCTTCCCATTCCTATGGGCACACCCCTAGCTCATCCCCTTCCTGTCACGCTTATGCCTATCATACATCCCCTTCCTATGATGTGTGTGCCCATGGTACTTCCCCTTCCTGAGATGTGTGGTTACCTGTAATGATGCCCCCTGAAGGAGACATAACCCTTGGTGAGCAGTAAGCGGGTCCTCCAGCCTTACGCTGGTCCTCAAGCCTCCTGCCGGGTCTCCGCCCCACCTCCCTTCAGCCCATGCTGTGTGTGGACCTGGCTGGTAAGATCATGGCCATCCAGGAGGTGAGCATTTACCATGAATTGTGTCTGAATCCATTATTTGACTCTCTTCTATCTCTCATGCTCTCACTGACTTTATATCTCAACCATACAAGTGTGTTTATTGAACCCAAGATTAGTGGTAGGGAGCTGGTACCCCAATTCATACCACAGACACTGAGAAAAAAAACCCAAGTTCACATGCCTTCTGCCATGCTGGTGAAAAAGCATATGTCCCAGAATGAGTGAAGGCATGGATCCAGGAGTCTCATTTCCTGTGGCCTCTCTTAGTGTGAGTATCTCCCCAGGAAGAGAAGGAGTCTAGTGCTGTAAGACCCATTCTTCCCATACAGCATGGCCACCAGTTGAAGATGACGCCTCCATCTGGTATTCAACTAAGGAAACACTCTGGCACAGAAGGACACAATGAACGTGCTGTTCTTAGAGGCAAATGATGGTTATGCTTAGTCACTCTTGACTCTTCTCTTTTTCCATATCCAGCCCATGTCAACTCGCCCTGTCAAACTGGACCTGCATGTTGTTTCTTCCATCTCTATTGACACCTCCAGTTCTCAAACGTCCAGCATCTCAGAGCTGGAAGATAGTACTGAAAATACGGAGATAGTTTCCTAACTAGTCTCACTGCTTTCCCTTACTTAAAAACAAAACGAAACAGCGGCCATCAGCTTGTCTCTCACTCATGGTGCCCCCAATAGAACTGTGTCACTGACTTTTCAAGGCTATGGTCGTTCAGAAGCAGGTCACCAGAGCCATCTACAAAGTGCAGCTAGGTTGGCCTGACCCCTGGAACCTGCTGGGGAGTGCTTCATTGTTTGTGCCTCCCACTGACACTACTTCTCTTACTACAATAGAGTTCCTCCACTGCTGTCCGTGAGCTTTAAACAGTGAGTCAGCTCCTGTCCCACCCTCCTCATTGAAAATCATCTCATGAGATCTTCATGGTTAGCCTTGTCTCTAACTACTCTCTCTTTAGCCTAATATGTGTGGCCAGGCTTGCTCACACAGGCTTAGGAGCTTTATCCTGGCTGCCCTACCTGCTGGCCTGCTCTGTTCTTGAATTCTCACATAGCAATGCCTTGTCTCATTTAGGTTTGAGCTGAAATGTCACCTCCTTAAACGATCCTTTCCTAGCCATTTCTGACTATGGACTAGCACTTAACTCTCTCTCTGATAAATACTATCTGTGTTTGCTTGTTCATAGAACGGAACTACCCAATAAGCAAGGCAAATATGGAATTATTTGCACATTCTTGCTAATCTGTAGTGAACAACATCATATTTTTTTCACTAAAGCAAAGATTATGTTTCTGAGTATAGCTGACTTCTAGCTATCTCCAAACCCCATACCACCTTCCTATGGAACCAAGGCCTTGTTTTAAACATATGGTCCTTGATAGGGACAAGGTACCCAATAAGTAAACTCATGCTTACTTACTAGTCGGTAGAGAACAGTTAAACATTTTTAAACCACATCAAAGATTAGCAGGTGAGCACACCAAGCCTGTGTTGATCTTCCTTATTGGGAACTATGGCCCCGAGGGTTGACTTGAGTGACAGTTGTCACTCTGCTGGCAAGCGTCTTTGAGCAGGGAGTTTGTATGACCTGTTCACACCTGGCATTCTCAGGGGAGAACGTGCCTGGCACAGACTGGGTCCCCCAAATAGCACCTCCTTAAATGATCAAGGACATTTATGTACCCTTAATCGATCAACTCAGACCCCTCCAGAACTCACGAGTTCATTGTGCAAAACAAGTCTGTATTTTATACATGAAGACATTGAGGATCAAAGAGATTAAGTAGCTTGTCCAAGATGACTAAGCTCTAAGTGGTGAGTTAGGTTGAAAATCTAGTCCTGCCTCGCTTGTTCCAATCATAGACTTTCCCCACCATATCACAGAGTCAGTTTAGGAGTTGAGCGCCAAGAACAGTGGTGCCTGCCTGGTTGGAGGGTGAGGTATGGTTGGAGGGTGAGGTATGGTTGGCGGGTGAGGTATGGTTGGAGGGTGAGGTATGGTTGGCCTTTGCACTGGAGGCAAGCTAAGAGACCCCTAACTTTCCCTCAGAAGCTGAGTGGCATTAAGTTCCATGAATTTCCACTTCACCTGCTGGGCAATGAGGATTGTAATATTTACCTCATGGGCTGGTTGTGAGGTCCATGGGTGATGTAAATCGTTTAAATAACGGAAAGGTTGGTGTTTCAAACCTACCCGCTCAGCAGCACCACACCTGAGAGGAGGAGGGGTGATTTGTTTCTGTAAAAATGACAATGAAGAAAGTCCCACGGTATAGTTCCACTCTAACACCATGAGCCAGAGTTGACCTGATGGCGACGGGTTTGTTTGGGTGTTAGTGAAGATTTCACAAGATGTTTACTACCAGTCCTGGAGAAGAATAGCATGCTGGGTAAAGTAGAAGAGCAGCAAAGAAGATGGATTGACACAGTGGCTGCAGCCTTGGGCTTAAGCCGAGGAACAATTGTGAGGATGGCGCTGGATCGGGTAGAATCAGGATGGACTCAATGGCACCTAGCAACAGCTGAGCACTGACTATCTTCAAGGTGATTGGAACACAGTTAACCCTAAATAAACAAGAGCACTTTCATTGTTATCGATATCCTTTAAGACAGCTCACTGCCATTGAGTTCGTGGTGAGGCTAGATAGAGTTTCTTAGCAGACAACTCATCCTTACTGCAGGGGGTGCAGTGGCTGGGGGGTGTAAACCACTGAAGTCGCTGTTAGTGGTCCAACACTTGCCCAACAGCGCCACCAGATTTCCCTCAGTAGCACCCGGATGACGAAAAACAAACCAAAGAAACATGACATGTTATTTTCACCAATGACATTCTCAAATATTTAAAATGATGATAATATGCATTGCACATGAAGATTTGAGAACAGATTTTTCTCATCTACCATCATTGATGGAAATATGAATCATCAAACTTTTGGAAATACATATCAAAATCTTGGAAAATAATTGCAAGACAAAGGTTTCAAATTGTATGTCATATTTCAGGCTGGTGTGCTTTTATTTTTCATATTCATCTTTTCCTTAATTCAAATTATCTTTAAGGAACACATGTTGATTTAAAATATATATAAAATGTTAATTCTATATAATCTGGGCAAACTTTGCACATTCACAGTGTTCTTCAAAGCTACCCTAGTCCAAACTGCTGGAAGCAGGTCAAGGGTCTACCAGGATAGCTAATTACTTCCTCTTTTGAGTCAGGGCATTAGCAGTTCACACATTGGTCTATGGTCTCCATGATCATGGACAGTTTGAAGCCACCAGCTGCTGCCTGCGAGAACAATGGGCCTTTCTACTCCTGTAAATAGTCACAGTCTTAGAAATCACCGAGCAGTTCTATCCTGCTCTATTGGATCGCCGAATCAGCCTCAACTCAGAATCAGCCTCAACTCAATAGCAACGGATGAGAGATGCCATTTATCTCTGGCTCACTCTCTCTTCCACACCAAATGGAAAGCATACATACCTAGGTCTTCCCTTATAGGCTATCGTAAAATAACAGCGAGTGCTTGGTCTTTGGTGTGGCTTCCCAGGCTCACGACCCGCCAGCAGCAGAGGCTGGCCTGCACCTCTGAAGCTAGGGTAGGTCTCGTCTTGTGTGTAACAACAGGCTGCTGATGCTAACTGTCTAGGGTGGCAAGCTCCCTTGGCTGGATTGTCTGTAGCACCAGGGAAGAATCTAGAATCTGTATTTCAGTGTTAAGGATCTTGACAATCTAGTCCAAGTGCCTATTGGGTGCCTGAATCCACCCCATGCCATCCCACCAACCACTGTCTCTGTGTTCAGACACCTGTCAAGGCAGGGTAGGCTCCGCCCCCGGTTGCAGCCATCGGCTTTGCACCATTCTACTAGAAATATACTATTAGAAAGCTGCTGCTTGTGATTGGAAAATCTGTCTTCCTGATGTTTTTGCCCGTTGACCCTTGGGCCAATTCAGAGTAGGACTAAGTCTCCTGCCACCGTTCTTTTAACATTCAAAAGCAGCTCTCAGTCTTCTTCTGTTTTCAGGCTAAGAACTTCCTTCCTTCACTGTTCCCTTTCTTCAGGTGAATCATCTGGGGCCTCTTTCCACTAGTCTAATCTCTCTTAAGTTTGTCTGAATCCTTCTTAAGTTCTGTGCTCAGAATGGTACACAGCACCACAGATACGATCTGCTGTGTTTTATACACCATTGAAAGTGCTAGGTGGTTGTGACCCATCCTTCTGTATTCCTATTAGGGCAGTGTTTGGGCAACCACATACACGGGTGTCTTTTGCTGTGTTTACTGGCAAATAAAATTTCCATCTTTTACCGCACCTTCCCATTCAAACACGAGTATCTCAGAATCAGAATGCAGAAGGAAGTACTTAGCTCCTAAAAAGCGTGCAGTAGTTTACTCATTCTTTGGACTCGTGGACTCTGGGCAACCATTTATGATGTTCCAATGTAGTTAGCTGCTTGAACAACGTCAGCAACTCATTCTACGGCCACAGTGCCTGTGGGTCAAGCCACTCAATCATGGAAGTTCTAAGAAACCATGTTACATGGCAGGCCCTGATGTCCTAGCATCTCATTCCAGAGGTGTCAACAACCTTAGTAATTCTATAGGGTTATGAGGTTGGACCACAGAAACCTAAATCTGAAGACAAGTTAAAAAGCTGAAGGATCCATTTATGTGTTTGTCATAAGCACAATAATGTCACTGTCACCTAAGAGCCCAGCCTTCGTCCAGGCCGGATACTTAGCGGCAAGGATCTCAAAGACAGATGTGTATTATCGAGAACTCTGGGGCTGAGTTCCTGCACTAAAAGGAGGGAGGTAGTAAACGCAACCAAGTGCAGTGGCCAGGAAAACCAAAATGCAGACCAGACATCTAGGACTGGGACATCGGGGGCAGACTGAGACAGATTCAATAATATATGGCCTCCTTACTGATGCTCAGCAATTGATTTCCTTGCCCACCCTGGATTCAGCCTCAGAGTAAGTAAAAGGCAGAGGGCCCTATGTCTGCTTCCTACTCCCCGGCATTGGGGCATCAGCCTTCCCGGGCTCACTGGCTTTTCTAGTGGAGCCTCTTTCTCTTGCCCCATTTCTGAGTTTCTAGGTCACCCAAGTACACATTTTCCTTTGATCCTAATCATTGGAGATAGTAACAATGGTTGGTACATCTATGCATTTACAATGTGATCTCACGCCCATTTCCATTTTAAAGATCTATATCACAAATTTCCCTTTGCCTTCAAAGTAGGTTGGGTGTGAGGTCTCATTGTAGATTGTGCTTTCTCTCCAGTGCTTTTGCAACAAGGGCAAATAAGTAATTGCTTTCTAATGATATGTTTTGTGTCTGTCTCTCAACGGTAAGTCCTGTGAAGATAGGAAATATCTGTCTAATTTTCTGGCTAATCCCCACTACTGTATGTGTGTTACCTGGTAGATGTACATGAAATGAATGAATAATGAGGTAAATCATAGCTGCAGCTGGGGCTCTACTTTAGGATGAAGATTTCTCCATTAGGCCTTACACTGTTTTTTCAGGTTTAAAGGTCACCAGGTGGATCTGCTCCATTTGCCCAGCCTACTTGGAATCAAGTATTCACATTCCATTCCCCGCCAATCCTCTTTGAGGGCACTTCCCTCGCTTATCTTGCTGACACCTTTACCATTTTCCTGCCTTTGGACTCTGCTATCTTCTATAAGTATCCTCTGTTTTCTGATATGGGCCTAGCTTGCTTAGAGAACTGTGGATTTGTGGCATACTGTGGGTGGGGGTGGGAGAGGCAGGTAGGGAAGATAGGGAGTGAAGACCATGCCTGGTAACTCTATTAAAGGGGGTGACCCACCAAAATGGCTGTTTATATAACTTCTGCGTAGTGTTTCAGCAGAAATTTGTTAAAATGTGTTTAAAACATCCCTGTGAGTAGTGATAACAGAAATATTTCCCATAAGCCCAGCTTACACGTGTCAATATACCTACAAGGCTAAAACTCCAATGCTATTTTTTGAACATTCTAATGTGCTCTGGCAAAGACTGTCCTGGCATCCAATTAGTGATGCCTCAAATCAGACAGTTTCATCTGCACAACAGACACATTCTCTGCTTCCTGTTGCGGCCCGTGTTTCTAAAGTAGCTGATTCCGTCCATTTTCAGTGTTTCAGGCACAATGTTGTGGTAAGTGGTATATGCAAACCTATGTCAGTAACTGTGTTAGTCTGGGTACTTTAGAGGAACAAATCCACAGAAACTCATGTATAAGAGACAGTTTTATATAAAGGTTTAGTGCACATCAAGAAAATATCCCAACCAAGTGCTGCCCAAGCCCACAAGTATAAAATTAGACCATATGTCCGACACCAATCCACAAAGTCCTCCTCAATCTCACAAAACACACGCACTGATGCTGACTACAGGAGGAAAGCTGAATCAGTGAACACATAAGTACCTCAGTACTGGCAGGGGTCTCCACAAGGCTGCTTCAGCACCCAGGGCTGCATTGGGGTAGGTCCATGTGGCTTCTCCTCAAGGACGTCTTGCAGGAAGTGAGCTTTGCCAGCTGAAGTGGGGAACTGGCTAAGGCAGCTGCACCTGGTCTAACTATCACAAAGCAAGAGAACTGAGAACTTGAAAGGCAAGGCTTAACGAACCATTTATCTCTCCGCCCTTCAATTAACCCCACATATGTTTCTCAACCAGGTTGGCACAATAAACTAACTACCTCAGTAACTATTTTTGAGGATGAAGTAGTAATTGGAAGCAAAGAAGGAGCAAGATTTTTTTAAAATTTCTGCTCAGTTACTAATCAAGGTGTAACCAATAATGTAATTTAAAGTTGAAAGACGGATTGTACCAAGAGTTGTAAGAATCCCCAATAAAAATGATCTTTAATTAAAAAAATACGTGGAGAGCAAATATTTTGAGAATGATGAGGGCAACGAATGTACAAATGTGGTTTATACAATTGATGTATGTATGAATTGTGATAAGAGTTGTATGAGCCCCCAATAAAATGATTGAAAATGATAATAAACAAATAAAGTGGAAATATTTTATAGAGCAATACTGTTGTTAGTATTCATATAATCTAAGAAGTACTACATTTAAGAAATTTTCAGCTGTACTTATCACATATCTATATTTAAAATTGATAATAATCATTCATAAGGATTCTGTATTGTCTGGTACAAAAGAAGGTCCAGGAAGTAGAGAGGCAGGGGGCGGGGGAGCGCATGACAGTGTGAGTTGTTACTCCAGACAACACTAACCTGAGAGATGCCACGCCGGGGGTGCTGCCTTTCCCCCATTATCCCTTTTTAGGCCACAGTGTTGCTGCCATCTGGGGCTCCTGCTGCGGGGCTGTCGCTTTTCTTTGAGCGCTTTATGAATGCATAACAAGCTATAGACTAGTACTTACCAACTATAGACTAGTTCTCACCAGCTATAGACTAGTTCTCACCAATCTGGCCTCACTAGTCTGACATAGTCTGTACGTCTCCGTGTGGGGATTCACCTTCCTTGTTTGTTCATAGTGAAGGATAAAAGTAAAAAGGGTAAGTGTTCAAACTACAATGATACTATAGTCACTATTTCCTTACACTATGACACAGAAAATGCAAGACTTCTGTCTTCTCCAAAATTCACAGATTTTTTTTCAAGAAGGAGCCAGGTGACAGTAGAATGAGGGGAAGGAGGGTTGAACGGCCACCTGAACCAAGGTCATCAAAGACACATGCAGGTATCAGCAGGCAGTCTAGCGGGACAAGCTAGTAGTGGAGCTATGAATAAGTGACTTCATGAATATGTCACTTAACTTTTCAGGGCCACCGTCTGGAATCTGTCCAAAGAAGACAATTTGCTAATGGTGCTCTCCTTCAGCACTTTGAATTTCTCCGGGGAAAGTTCTTTACAGGAATACAAAGAATAGCTGTCAGCTGCCTCACCTTAAGCACAAACATAACTCTGTGTTAATTTGTTTACAGGCCAAGCTGAATTTACATTCGTCCCTTTGAAAAAATAAGTATTGGCATTTTAGATTTTAAAATTACCGCAAGACTAGTGAATTGACATGGTTCACAAAGCAACCTGAAAACACAGAGAACTGCTTATGATTCTAGCAAATTTACAGCAGGTTATTCGTTCTTTGGTATTTGGTTTGACATTTATTTTTGTTTTTCCATCAAATTTATTTAAATACCATTTGCCCCAAAATGCACCAAAGGGTAATTACATTGACCGTTTTGGGTCCATTGAGTTACGAATCACAATTCATCTTGTAAGGCAAAGCTTCCCTGTGAACCACCAAGGAGGCCTGAGTCTGAGTCTTAGTCATGCCCTTGCCCTCTTAAAAGGAAGAGAAAAGCACACTTTAAATGTAGCAGAAGCAAACCTCAGGGTGAGAGGAAACGTTTGCTAAATTAACATGATTGGTGTGGAATTGCCTGTTCAAAGGGCTGTAAGTTGAGAGGAAAATGAAGCTGCTGAATTGTCATGGGTGAAAATGGATAATAAAGCATTTCCATTGAGAAAGCTTCCTGATTGATAATGCAAGGGTACTTTAAAAGTTCACAAAAGTATGGAAAAATAACAGAATTTGTCCACAGACCTGTGGAAGCTTTCTCATACTTTACACTGCACGGATTAATAGTATGATTCAATACTCCAAAGGTTTATAGGAACTCATCAAAGGAACCAGGGGGAAATCTTTGGGGCTATAGGACTAATGGTCACCAAAGGAGGTACCTTTCCTGCCATGGAGTCAGAGCCCTGATAAGAGAAGCAAATGACACACTTACAGCTATAGGAACCAAACCAGCCTGAGAGTGGGCTCGTGACAGAATCACAGATCAATGATATAGAATTGAGAACCCTGGGGAACAAAAAGCAGGCAAACAAAAAATCTATGCATCTGTGGTAAACCGTTTTGCACATGTCTCAGTTTGTCTTACTGTGATGTATTGCCGTGATGCTGGACATGATGGTTTTTCCAATGCCAACAGAGTCACCCAAAGTGAACTGGTTTCAGTAGAGCTTCCAGACTAAGAACAGACTGTGAAGAAGGAATAAGCTGTCCACTTCAGAAGAATTAGCATCTGAAAACTTTAGGAATAGAAGGGGAACATTACTCAGATACTGAAAACCTCATGGATAGCCACAGAATATTGTCATAGAGCGAGAAGATGAGTCCCTACGGTTGGAAGTCACTCAAATATGACTGAGAAAGAACTGCCTTCTCAAAGCAGAGTTGATCATAATGACATTGATGGAATAAAACCTTCAGGACCTTCGTTTACTGACGGGCACAGCTCAGTGAGAAGAAAGAGTTTCAAAGATAACTGGAACTTGTAGAGTATGAATCTAGGAAATTTAGAAGTCTTCCAAAATGAAATAGAATGCATAAAGATTGATACTCTAGGTTATCGAGCTGAAATGGACTAGTCTTGACCATTTTGAATCAGACAATCATATAGTTTACCATGCCAGAAGTGACAAGTTCAAAAGGAATTGTGTCCCATCCACCTTGATAAAGGACATTTAAGATCTATCTTAAAGTGCAATGCTGTCTTTGAGAAGATAATAGCTATCCACATGCAGTCAATACAACTCAATCAATACAACTTTTATTCAGATTTATGCAAAAACTACTAAAGTTAATGATGAATAAATTGTGGAATTTTACTTATGTGAAATTGATCAAACAAAATCACGATGCATTGATAATTATTGGTGATTAGAATGCAAAAGTTGGAAACAAACAGGAAAGAACAGTAGTTGGAAAATATGGCCTTGGTAAGAGAAAGAAAGCTGGAGCTCACAGGGTCAAATTTTGCGAGACTAATGCCTCCTTCACCACAAATACTCTGTTCTCCTCAACAACACAGATGGTGACTCTACACATGGACTTGCTGAGATGGAATACACAGAAATCAAACTGACTACATCTGTAGGAAGAGACAATGGAGTAGCTCAATATCAGAAGCTAAAACCAGGTCAGGGGCTGACAGTGGAACAGATAAACAATTGCTCATATGTGAGTGCAGGTTGAAGCTGAAGAAAATTCAAATAAGTATTAAACATATAGCTTCTGGATTTCTAGAACATCTCAAGGACAGATATAGCTCATGGAACACTAATGACAGAAGACCTGATGAGTTCACATCCAGAACATACATTAAGAAAACAAAGGGTCATTAAAAAGACAACAAAGAGGAAAGAACAAAGTGGACATGAGAAGAGACTCTGAAATTTACTTTTGATTTTAGAGCAATTCAGGAAAAAGGAAGAAATAATGAAGTCAAAGAGCTGAAGAGAAAAATTAAAGGACAGCTCAAGAAAACAAAGTAAAATATTACAACTAGAGTTAGAACATTGAAAAGGGAGAACAGACTTAGCATATCTTAAAGTGAATGGACTCAAGAAGACATCTTAGCATCAAGTTGCAATACTGAAAGATTCTATGGGCAATATATTGAAAGATACAGGATGTATCAAAAGAAGATAGAAATAATACACAGAGACACTGTACTAGAAGAATAAATCGATATTAAACCATTCCAAGAGGTAACCAATGGCACTTAAGGAAGAAGTCCAAGCTGCAGTGAAGGCAGTAGCCATAAATAAGGGTCTAGGAAGTGATGGAATGCCATTTGAAATGTTTCAACAAGCTGATGAAGCACTGGAAGGTCTCACTCATTGATGCCAAGAAATTTGGAAGACAGTTACCTGGCCCACTGACCGGAAGAGATCCATATTTGTACACATTCCAAAGAAAGGTGACCCCACAGAGTGCTCAAATTACAGAACTATATCATTAATATCACATGCAAGTAAAAGTTTGATGAAGATCATTCAACAATGGTTGCAGCAATACATTGACAGGGAACTTCCAGAAATTCAGACCAAATCCAGAAGAGGATATGGAACAAGGGATACCATTGCTGATGTCAGCTGGATCTTGGCTCAGAGCACAGGATACCAGAAAGATGTTGACTTGTGTTTTCTTCACTATGCCAAGGCATTCAGTGGTGTACAAACTACGGTTAGCCTTGAAAAGAATGGGGATTCTAGAACACTTCATTGTGTTTATTCAGAACTTGTACATGGAGCCGGGGACAGTTGTGTGAACAGAATATGGGAATACTGCCTGTAATAAAATAAGGAAAGGTGTGTATCAGGGCTGTATCTTCTCATCATGCTTATTCAAACTGTCTGCTGAGCAAATCACCTAGGAGGCTAGACTATATGAAGAACACCGCGTCAGGATTGGAGGAAGGCTTATTGACAAGTTGCAATTTGCAGCGACACAACTGGGTTCACTGAAAGTGAGGGCTTGAAGCAATTTCTGATGAAGATCAAGAATTGCAACTTTCAATATGAATTATAATTTTGTGTAAAGAAAACAAATAGGTGACATCAGAATAAACTTATCAAGGACTTCATTTTGCTTGAATCCACAATTACTGCTCATGGAAACATTAGTCACGAGATCAAGAGGTGTTTTGTAAATCTGCTGCACAAGACCCCTTAAAAGCAAGGGCGTTACTTTGAGGACTAAGATGTGCCTGACCCATGCCATGATCTTCTCAATTGCTTCAAGCATATAAAAGTTGAACAGTGCATCAGGAAGACAGAAGAATTGATATATCTGAATTACAGTGTTGGCAAAGGATATTTAGAGCACTGCAGACTGCCAAACAACAAACCAATCTGTGTCAGAGGAAATACAGCCAGAAGTTCCTTAGAAGCAAAGATGGTGAACATCACCCCACATAGTTTGGACATGTGGTCGGTTGAGACTTGACTCTGGTGAAAAACCAGCATGCTTGGTAAAGCAGACGGGCAGGGACCAAAAAGGAAGGCTCTCAACAAGATGGATCAATGCAATGGCTGCACAATCGGCTTGAGCAATTGTGAGGATGGCACAGGACTTGGCAGTGTTTCGTGCTATTGTAAATAGGACACCTAACAACAACAACATGGTCAACGAGTGGTTGACAAGTGTGCTGTTTAAGTCCGTACAATGGGGAAGAGAAAGCCTCTTCAACAAATGGTGCTGATGGAATTGGGTTTCTACATGCAGAAAGTGAAGCACAGTGTGTATCTCACACCATACATACGAGCAAGTTCAAAATGGATCTGTGGTAGTTACATAATCTGGTGTCATTTTGAGGATTAAGAGTGTAGGGATGTAGTCTAGCCTGTCAGTCACATACAGCTAGTGAGGCCTCTGTGTGGGCATGGCCTTCACCTGAGGATTTTGGGAACTCCTGTATTTCCTCCTTGGAGGTGGGAGACTCTCTCTGTTCACTCCCTTCAAGACTTCCCTGTGGAGAAGACACATGGAGAGAGGCTGATGGAGCCAGACCTCTGGAGCTGGAGCAGCCACCTGGAGACCCCTGCTAGCACGGAGATGCTTACAATGCCACTGGATCCACAAGACCTCCCACCCACTGGCCTGTGATCTTCCTGCATTCAGCATCATTGCATGTATATCGTGAGTTTGAAGAGGACTTCATAGGTTTGTATTGAATATATGGGCTAATATCAGACTTAGGGATTGGTCTAGACTGGGCTGAGATGTTTTCTCAATATTCAACTGCTCTTGTATATAAAGCTTTTTCTTATACTCATATGAGTGTTTAAGAATTTGTTTCTTTAGTCTACCCAGACTAGCACAGGATCTATGATCTAAATGTTAATTTCAAAACGACAAAATTCTTGGAGGGAAACATGGATGAAGCTATGGGATCTAGGTTTTGTTGCTGTGTTTTTCCCTGGTGACACATTACTAAACATAACAACATCCTATAAATCCAGTTCAATTCCTATCCAATCCCAGCACAGCTCTTCAATGAAAACTAACTTTCTGTGTCCAGGAAAGAAACCTAGAATCAACAAAACACTGTTAAAAAGCAAACACAATGCAGGACACCTTTCACTCTCAATTTCAGAACCTATTATGTAGCCACAACAATCAAAACAGCTTTATATTGCTATAACAATAGATAGGTAGATGAATGAATTAGAATAGAGAACCCAGGAATGCCACAAAGCATCTATCAACACTTGATTGTTTTACAAGTGATTAAAACATTAGATGGAGAAGAGGTAGCCCTTTCAATAAATGGGGCTGAAAATATTGGATCTCCACCTGCAAAAAAGTGAAACAGGACCCATACCTCACACTAGGTACATGAACAAAGAAAAAGCTTAAATATAGGCCATAGAACTATAACGATCACTAATGAAAGGCAAAGACAAACAGAGGAGCCCTAATATGAGGCATATATATATATATATATATATATATACTATGAAACATAATGAAAAACACCCACACTAAGAAGACAAAATATAATATTGGGGCCTTTTAAAAATACAACATATATGTACATCAAAAGACTTCATAGAGAGTAACATGAGAACCCACAGATTGGGGGTGGGTGGGAATTGGCAGTGACTTAACAGATAAGGGCTAATTTCAAAAATCTATAGAAAACTACAACATCTTAGTAAGAAAATACAAAAAATACAATAAAAAAATGGGTACAAAACATGAATAGACAATTTACTAAATATGGCATCCAGGTGCCCAACAGTCATATGAAGAAATATTTGCATTCATTAGTCACAAGAGATACCACTTCAATATGATACTCTTAGCACACACACACACACACACACTCACAAACTGAAAATCATGAATGCTGGAGAGACAGTGGAGAGATTGAAACACTCTTACACTGCTGGTGGGATTTCAGAATTGTACAACCACGGTGGAAAACAGTATGGTACTTGCTTTAACAAATGCAAATACCTTATGATTCTACAGTTTCTCTACTTGACATATACCCTAAAGAAATAGAGAACAAAATATGAACAGACAGACCAGGGGTATGAGGGGTGATACTGGGAGGGTAGAGGGAGTGAGTGGGTTGGAAAGGGGGAACTGATTACAAGGATCTACATGTGACCTCCTCCCTGGGGGATGGACAACAGAAAAGGGGGTGAAGGGAGACGCCGGATAGCGCAAGATATGACAAACTAATAATTTATAAATTATCAAGGGCTCATGTGGGAGTGGGGAGTGGGGAGGGAGGGGAAAAAAGGACTTGATGCAAAGGGCTTAAGTGGAGAGCAAATGCTTTGAAAATGATTAGGGCAAAGAATGTACAGATGTACTTTACACAATTGATGTATGTATATGTATGGATTGTGATAAGAGTTGTATGAGTCCCTAATAAAATGTTAAATAAAAAAAAAGAAAGTTATAAAACAACAACAACAACAAAAACTCACCGCCATTGAGTCCATTCCTACTTCTGGCTACCCGATAGGACAGAGTAGAACTCCCCCTGTGGATTTCTGAGACTGTAACTTTTCACAGGGTGAGGTGAGACTGGAATCCTTCTGTTTTGCTGGTAAACACGTAAAGTAGCACAACCATTGGAAGAATCGCATGATGACGCTTCAAAAATTAATTATAAAACCACCTAAATGACACAGCAATTTCACTGCTAGAAACTCTTCTTGTTGTTGTGTGCCAGCACGTCCATTCTGAGTCATACTGACCCTGCACAATAGTGTAGAACTGTCCCCATAGGGTTTCTCAGGCTGTAATGTTTACAAGGGCAGATTGTCAGTTATTTTCTTCAGCAGAACGGCACAGGGTTTAAGCTAATGTCCTTTCAGTTAGGCAAGCTCTTAACAATTGTGCCACTAGGGATCCGTGGTATTCCCCTTACTGCTGTTTGATTGGCAGTTTGGCTGCAACAATGGTGTGTTGGTCTGGGTTGATGAGAGCAGCAAATTCATAGACACTCATATGTGTGTAAATGAGGGTTTTACATTAAAGAGCAATTGTACATTAAGAAAACATCCCAGCCCAGTCCAGTCCAGATCAAGGCCATAAGTCCGATATTAGCCCTATGTCCAATACCAATGGACAAATTCCTCTTCAGACTCACACAAAACATGCAATAATGCCAAATGCAGGAAGATCGCAGGCCAGTAGGTGGAAAACCTGTGGATCCGGTGACAGTGGAAGCATCTCAGCTCGGGCAGGGGTCTCTACGTGGTTCCTCCAGCTCCAGGGCTTCAGCATAGCTCCATGTGTCTTGTCAGCAGGAAGATGAAGCAGAGAGTGTCAGTGTATTTGACCTTCAGTGAGCTCTTTATCTCCATGGTGCCTCCAAGTGAGGTCATCACGCTGGGACCTGATTGACAGGCTAGACTCCACTCCTTCACAAATTGACATGAAATTATGGAACTGCCACAAATGGGCTCAAACCTAGTAAAAGGTGTGGGAGTGGTAAAGGTCCAGGTAGTGTTTCGTTCTGCTGAATATAGGCTTGCTTTGGGTTGATGGCATCTAGCAACAACAAACCATTGAGTCCATTCCGACACGGAGAGACACTCAGGACAGAGTAGAACTGCCCCTGTGGGTTTCAAGATGATAAGTCTTTACAGGAGTAGGAACGCCTCATCTTTCCCCTGGGGAGTGTCTGATGGTTTCAAACTGCTGACCTTGAGGCCAACAATCTAACATGTGACCCACTACACCAGCAGGAATGCCAGACATACTCAGATCCTTGGTGGCATACCAGAGAATAGTGACATGTCTTAAAGCAGCATTCCAACGCAGTGACAGAGCCATGCATAATTGCACTCATGTCCATCACAGCACTAGTCACAACAGTAAGAAAGTGGACACAATTTACGTCCCCATCCATGGGTGAATGGAAAATAAAATGTGGACAATGGAATACTACTCAACCACGAAGAGTAGTGATGTCCTAGTACAGGCTACAACATCGATGAACCTTGAAAATATTTTGCTGAGCATAATACACCAGTCACAAAAGAACAAATAGTATGTGGTCTTGTTTACATGAAATGACAAGGAAAGGTAAATCAGTGGTTTGTAGTGGTTACCAGGGGTGCTAGGTAGGAGCCATTGAAAGAGCTGTTCTTTGGGTTGAAGTGAGTTTTTGTGAAAGAAGAGAAAATTTGCACTGATTAAAGGCAATGGTTGCCCAACTGGGACAACGTGATTGTATCACTAAGCTGTACACGATGTATCTTTTAAAAGGTAAATTTCAAAGCGTTGTGTTATATCAGTGGGAGAAAGACAAGGCTCTCTACTCCCACAAAGAGTGAGTCGCAGAAACGTGCAGCAGTAACTCACTCTGTCCTGCAGGCTTGCTGTCACTCGTGATCGGCTTGATGGCAGTGAGTTTGGTTGCTGTCACTCGTGATCAGCTCGATGGCAGTGAGTTTGGTTGCTGTCACTTGTGATCGGCTCGATGGCAGTGAGTTTGGTTTGCTTGTTGATGTTATTATTTGTAACTTTTCAAGAACAGCAACAGCAAAACAACAAAATACAGCTGCTAATACACTTGTTAGATGCGTTGTGCAACTATCATAAGGGTGGCATCTGACCTCCTTTAACTTCACAAAGAGGGCAAGCAGGAGAGTCACCAGCACCAGCACCAGCACCAGACTGATTCCTAGGAGATCAGACACGCCTCCTCCTTCCAACCCTTTCAGCGACTTTGACTCCAACCACTCCCCACGCAAGGCATGTCCACCTGTCCTAGAACCAATAATTTGAGCAATGGCTACAGGATTAAAATGCAAAACTGTGTCTTATTAGGGAAGCAACAGGTCACAATTCAGAATCGGGAACACTCAAGATTGAGTTCTTTAAAAGGGAGAGCCTCCTCTCAGCCACATCCACAGATATACCCAGGCTCTTGGCCTCTCTCAGTCCCTTGGCCTTTGCCCTTCTCAGGCAAAGGTTAGAGAGGACTTTTAGTTTGCCAATAAATGCCCCAAGACACTCCACTCTACCAGTACGCTTCATACTGAAAGCATTCAACTCAACTCCTAAGAATTGGCAAACCTAGCACCCCCCGGGCCCCAATTAAGTGTCCCTTAGCAACCCACTCTGCCAGCAAGCCTTCTGCCTAAAGTTACTCCATTCGCTCTTCTGCAGGCCACCATTCTGTCTTGTGTTCTTGCATCTGCTGCTTCTGTTACAATTTCTCTGCCACTGCTTCTCACTCTCTCTCAACACCTCCAGTGCAACTGCCATCAGTCTTCTAAATCAAGGAGGTCTAGCCCAGAGATCTTGGTTTCTGAAGATGCCTTCCACTCCTCGTTCTTCTTTCTCGATGAGCAGAAGAGCCCTACCAATTTCCAATCTCTGAGATGACTTTTAAACCTAGCAGGATGGTAAAACTGAGCAATCCCCATGTTAGGGTTCCATATACCTTATCTGCATGGAGCCACATACTTGACTTACATTATTAGCAATGTAACCTGTCCCCTTGGAGGGCCACAAGTACCCCACAATTGCATAGTCTTTCCCATGATTAAACTAAACAGTTTAGCTCAATTTCAGAGCATGTTTGCCTTGAGCATGACCCTCTCTTGCAGAATTATCTAGATAATCTCAAACTGGCAACTGCAGCTCTAATACACAGACAAGGTGTCTAGAGGTGGGGGGAGGTACTGTGTCTAACACATAGGCTATAGTGCAGTACAAAGACTCTAACTAGAGGCGCTAGAACTGCTAGTGAGTAATCCACTGCTCTGCAGCTGTCACATGGGGTCTGACTCACTGCTACACCATGTTCACAGAACGAAACACTGCCTGGTCTCCATCTCCTCGAGCAGCCTAGGAAGGAGAGCCAGGAGTCATCGACAAAAATGAGCTGCAGGTCTAACCATCTCCTTTGCCATGGGACTAGAAGAACTGGTTGTCACCTGGCCACCATTACTGACCACTTCAATTAGAGTCTCAAAGATAGGTCCTGATCGAAAGAAGAAAAAATGTGAAGCAGAATTTCAAATTCGTATGGAATCCAGATTTGCTGAATCCATCAAGATTAGGAGAAGCCCCGAATTTTATGTCCAAACTAATCTTTAAGCCTTGAACCCAAACTACCCCGGAGTCACGATTAAACTAAACAGTTTGGCTCAATTTTAAAGAGGATCAGACTGACAACAGTAATGAAGCAGATAAGATGTCTAGGGGTGACCGAATCTAATGCCACCCTGGTGAGATCAGTCGAATCGAGATAACAGGCAGGATGACGCAGGAAGGCTGGAAGCTATGTCAATGAATTCCAGAAATTGTTATGGGTATGTGTTTAGCTGTGTCTATTTTCACTCAAAATAAAATAAATATCTTGATCAAGGAAGTCTCTCTTACTTCAATATTGAAAACTTTTTGGTAAGCTTCTCTTGGAAGTCTCCTTCTCCCCCTCATTGAAATGGCAACTGGGAAAGACTCCATTTGCATGGAAGGAGCTGCTCACTTTCTTTTTTTTTTAAACGTTTTATTAGGGGCTCATACAACTCTTATCACAGTCCATACATATACATACATCAATTGTATAAAGCACATCTGTACATTCTTTGCCCTAATCATTTTCTTTACTTTCTTATTTTTTTTCCTTTTCTTTTTTTTCATTGTATTAGGGACTCATACAACTCTTATCACAATCCATACATATACATACATCAATTGTATAAAGCACATCCATACATTCCCTGCCCCAATCATTCTCAAGGCATTTGCTCTCCACTTAAGCCCCTTGCATCAGGTCCTCTTTTTTTTTCCCCTCCCTCCCCGCTCCCCCCTCCCTCATGTGCCCTTTGTAATTTATACATCGTTATTTTGTCATATCTTGTTCTATCCGGAGTCTCCCTTCCCCCCCTTCTCTGCCGTCCATCTCCCAGGGAGGAGGTCACATGTGGATCCCTGTAATCACTTCCCCCTTTCCAACCCACTCACCCTACACTCTCCCAGCATCGCCCCTCACACCCTTGGTCCTGAAGGTATCATCCACCCTGGATTCCCTGTGCCTCTAGCCCTCATATGTACCAGTGTACAACCTCTGCCCTATCCAGCCCTGCAAGGTAGAATTCGGATCATGGTAGTTGGGGGGAGGAAGCATCCAGGATCTGGGGGAAAGCTGTGCTCTTCATCGGTACTACCTCACACCCTGACTGACCCATCTCCTCTCCTAAAGCCCTCTATGAGGGGATCTCCAGTGGCCGACACTTGGGCCTTGGGTCTCCACTCTGCACTTCCCCCTTCATTCAATATGGTATATATATATATATATATATATACACACACACACACACATACTCATATTCTTTTTTTTTTTTTTTTGCATGATGCCTTATACCTGGTCGGAGCTGCTCACTTTCATCTTGCTCTCAGGCTTGCTTGTTGAATATGCGCCTGTTACAATGTGAACGTTAAAAGCGAACGTGAAGAGAAGCTGACCGCTAAACTAAAAAACAGTTTCCTCCACAGCCCATCTTCTGTGCTCTTTTTAAGTCATAATTAAAATAAGTTACTTCGTGTGAATAATCCACAGATCATCTGAAGCAACAACAGCGTGAGCATGAGACCTCATTGGCTGAAAGGACACGGGAGGCACGAAGGAAGCTGTTAAAACGGCTCCAACTAGAAAATCCGTAGGGCTCCGAGGACACTTAGTGAGCATTTCACTGTCCAGAGAGCCTCCATCACCCGCCCAGATTCTCTACATTACAAAACTGTTCTGCCAGAAGATCTCTCGATGGGTTTGTAAACCTTGGTATTTGAACCCAGTAGACTTCAGTCCTCTGTAAATTTCAATTATGTGGAATGGCTCACCATCCAGAAATGCCTTTAGATATCATTACCTCAGAGAGATTAAAACCCCAGGGTCAAGTGGCCTGTGTTTTGTGTATTGTTTGTCTGAATTGGACTCCTATGTCTTAAAATATACTCTCTCTCAGAAGCAACAAAGCCCATATGGAGGAAGCACACCAGCCCGTGTGATCATAAGGTGTCGATGGGATCCGATATCAGGCATCTATGACCCAGAACAAAATCATACCCAATGTGAATATGGGGGTGGGGAGACATAGAGTGGAGACCCAAAGCCCATCTGTAGACAAGTGGGCATCCCCTCGCAGAGGGATCACAGGGAAGAGATGAACCAGTCAGGGTATAGCACTGATGAAACACACAACTTTCCTCTCGTTCTTTGGTGCTTCCTTCCCCGACTCTCATGATCTCAGTTCTACCTTACAAATCGGACTAGACTAGAACATGCACACTGCTACAGATAAGAGCCCATAACACAGGGAATCCAGGGTAGATAAACCTCTCAGGGTCAACAATGAGAGCAGAGCTACCAGGAGGATTAGGAAAGGGTTGGGAAAAAAGGGGGGAATCGATCACAAGGATCAATCAAAACCCCCTCCCATGGAGATGAATAACAGAAAAGTGGGTGAGGAGCAATGGAGGATGATGTAATATATGGAAATAATAATCTATAACTTATCAAGGGTTCATGAAGGAGGGCGGGAAGGGAAAGGAAGGGAAGGGGAAGAAATGGGGAGCTGATATCAGGGGCTCAAGTGGGAAGAGAATGCTTTGAAAATGATGATGGCAGCAAATGTGCTTGACACATTGGATGAATGTATGGATTGTGATAATGTATGGATAGTGATAAGAGATGTAAGAGCCCCTAATAAAAGTCTATGAAAAAAAAGTACACTCTGCAGGAGGCCAGTGCTAGACAAGCAGGGATTCTCTGAGATGACAAAAGGAGCAGTCTCATAGCTTGT